>NC_089534.1:8332176-8655676 GCF_963924715.1 Thunnus thynnus
TAAGCGTATTTCACAAAATGTTAAACAATCTTTTTAACCAGCTTATTAAACACCAATAACTATTACACCGATTGTTACAACACACTGACAACCAGTGTGCCAGTCTGCTACCTTGTGTGTGTGTTGTGTGTGTGTGTGTGTGTGTGTGTGTTTGTGTGTGTGTGTGTCATGGCAGCCCCAGAAGACGTGGTAGATGCTAAAGCCGACTGACAAACAGGCTGTTAGCTCAGCAGGTTGCCATCGGTGACAGCCTGTCAGCTCCTCGCCTGCAGCCATTACTGTGACAATTATTCGCTATTAGCTGGAGTTGTACACTGCAACTGTTACATAACATAGCTTCTCAACTCCAGCTGTGTAGTACATTACAAACATCTAAGAGTATTGGCGGTGGCTTTCTTACAGCTTAGTATCATCCTGATCATCTTAAGCTCTGGTTTTCCAGCGCACTGTAACAGTATGTGGGAGAATTGTGGTCCACAGATGGATGATGAGCTTTGATTTGTTCTGAAAAGCTTTCAGTCAGCTACTGAATAATGTGTGTTGTCAGTCTAATGTGTCTCTCTGCTGATTTATAAAGACAGTCTAGGGTCATTTAAAGATGATTAACTATATCTGTGAGGCATTTTAATGAATGAGTAGTGCATTTTATTGTGTCATTACCATCCACTTTAGCTGATACTGCAGGAAAAAATACAAATTCCATGAGGTGCACATGGTGTAAAATAAAATAGACATATTGTACCTGTCACACTGTTGATGAACACCCCTTCCTCTTTCTGTGGAGTCGCAGTGTCAAGACCTTTCGGCGGGTTGGAGTTCTTGTTACCCATCACCTCTGTCACCTTGTCTTGTCTTTTCCTTCGAGTAAATGTTCCCCAAAGGCTGCTCTGAGACCCTCCAGTGGGCTGCCGCTGGATCTCTTTTTTTTTGAGGGGGGCCCTCACTGAAAAAAAACCTTTCGGACTTTTATCTGCGTAAAAGAGCTTCCTCTGCGTGTGATAAGCAAATTACTTGGGAAAGTTTGTGTTGCTCTAAGCTCCCGGAAAGGATTCAAGGGCGTCTCTAGCACTGGAGAATGAGGTCTCTGCAGGTTTGGTTTGCGATCACTCTTAACGGAGCATGTGATTTAATCCTCCGTCACCTCTCCTGGGCGGTAAAGGATAGAGAGATGTGAAATGTCCACCATAGTCCACAAAGGACTTAGACCGTTGTGGAGGATGTAGGTCCTAGTTGTTGTAGACTTTCCCCAGCCTCTGTGTGGTTTATTATGCCTTTTATCTCCCCTCTTACATGGAGGTATCAGAGTAGCTTCCTTTGAATGTTCCCAGCAAGCTGTCAAGAAAAATTGGGTACATTTTGAGAGAAAGAACATAACATATGCCTCATGCATGCAGTATGTTCTGAGAGGGAGAGGACACGTAAACAGAGAAAGAAGAGAGAGTTGAATGCAAAGAGAAGCAGCATTATTGGTGAAATGGCAGTTATGTCATTGACTGAAAGGGTTTTCTTTGTGTCTAAAGCATGACTGCCCATTGAGGCATGGCAGAGTGCTCCATTCTGAATAACTCCAGGGTTGAAAATAACTTCATAGTAGTCTATGGAGTAGAATGATTAGTAGTGAGTATGTTACAGCACTGACAGACAGAAAGCAGATACTATTTATAATCTTTTCTTCCACATTTCTCTACCATGTTTAGATGTTTAGACATTTTTCCAGGAGCCATCAAATGTGAACGTTGGTTAAGCTTGCTGAATTTGTTTTTTAATCGAGAAAGGTGAATATTTTGTAATTTGGATTCAGGGTAAGAAGGGCACTGAGTAATGTGCATTTATTAATTTAATTCCCCAGGGATTTGTGAATGTGATTTATGTTAATTATGTGGCTGCTGCAATGAGATGGAAATTTGCCCTTTGAACAGAGGCCACCTTGTAAGCAAAAATCAGCCCCAGTAAAGTTGTCTGTGTTGAAGACATTGGCAGCCCTGCTCTGGTTAGTCCAGATATGGATTACTGCAAACTATCATAAACATAAGCTTCTGTCAAGATGTAATGTGAACACACCAATTCAAAAGAAGTGATTTTCAGCCAATCAGCTGATTTTTTTCAGCCTTTTATTATTTTTTCATCATCATCTGTCATGTCTATGTACCGCTGGACCAAATCTTCTCCACATGTTGTAGAAGCCTCTAATGTATCCCCAAGCAGCAACCTCCAGGGCTGAAAAATGAAGCTAAAGCGGAAGTGCCAAAAACCGCAGTTCCTCAAATGGCCACTCGAGGCTGGCTCTAAAACCAAGTCAATCCCCATAGACCACCATGTTAAAATGCCTAAAATAAACATGTTTACAGCCTGGAACAAAAATTGGCTTTGGTCTCTATGGCTAATTTCTGCAATCATGACAACAATACAGGGAGTGAATTTTTATATAACTGACCCGTTTAAATTTGTTTGTTGTCAAAGGCAAGTCGCTACCACGGCGACAACGTTGGTCAAAAATAACCATGGCGTAACCTCAGATTCACAGAGTATAAGCATAGCTGTAGCCGTCGCTATTTCAGTGTGTTTTCATGAAAGTAAATTGTAACATTTTTATCGCCTAAAAAAGTCTTGTTCAGCGTTTGGTTGTACTACAAGACCCTCTAAGGAGTCAGATGTTCAGTTTTTTCCAATAAGTACATTTTGTTTTAATGGTTTTAAGCCTGTTTTTCGCTATCAAAAAATATCATTAGCACTAGCATTATCACAGTTAGCCCTAGACTATAAATGCACTGTGCTAACCAAGCTAGTAGCTGGCATTAGGGTCAGCTCCACCCTTTTATCCAAATATGGTCACTTCTGGCTCAAAAAATCCAAGATGGCAACAGTCAAAATGCAAAACGGGAGTCCACAAGCCAATGGGTGACGTCACATCCATTATTTTTTACAGTCAATGTGTATCCCCCCCAATATTATTACCAGATGATGCTGTTTCCCCCCTGTTTCAAGAGTCTACAACCACGCTAGCAGCTCTATGAGGCTAAACTTAGACACTTGGTACTTTCAGCTAAAAGCTAACATCAACATGCTAACCCCATGTCTAGACAGCAAATGTAGTGTGAGCAGCATGTCAGCAGGTGCAGTGTTGAGCGTAGGTCAACCGCATGTTGGAAGTACTCAGAGTCTTATACACATGACTGTAGTGACGGGCATAAAACGGAGGAAAGTAGCATAAATGAACACTTCAGGTTGCAGTTACACCCATGAGACGCAGCTGAGACACAAGCTTGCACAGAGCTGGTGCAGACAGCTACATAGATTACAACGAGAGCCTATCTGTTGCGTGTGACACAGGATAACATGTTCACAATGACAATGCTAACACGCTGCTGTTGCAAGTAATGTTTACCAACTTAGATTTTTACATACGCTTACTAACATTTGCATTAGCACTAAACGTAAAGTACAGCTTAGGCTGAAGGGAATGTCATTAGTTTTGCAGGTATTCATAGACGAAAGTATTTAACAAGTAGAAAATCTGACCTGATGATGCTAGAGGAAATGTTACAATTACAGTTACAGTTAATCCTTTGAGAGACATGAATGTCTGCACCAAATGTCATGGCAATCCATCCAAAAGTTGTTGAGATATTTAAGTTTAGTGGGCTGTACGATAGACAGACTGGCACTGCCATTGCTAATCATGCCCCTAGCATGGTGAAAAAATCTTAAGATTTGAGAAGCTGGACTAAACAATTAATCATAAAAAATAACTGCCAGATTAATTCATAATGAAAATAGGCTGTTAGTAGCAGCCCTACATGGTTCAGAATATTACTGCAAACTAATTTAAATTGTAATAAGTTTTCTGTCAAGGTGAAATGTGAGGGGGGGGGGGGGAGTCATAATCTAAGAGCTATTGGGCTAATAAGCAGATTTCCAGCCATATGACTTGTCTGTTTACCATTGGACTCATTAGTATTCTCTGCATGTTGTAGAACAACTTTATTTACCTTCCCAAATTCAGCACCTGATGATGCAAGAAAGACTACTTTCAGCCCCAGGAAACCTACTCATATATCATATATTGCATGAAATAGAGTATGTTAACATGGAAGCCAAAGTCTCCAATTACAAGCCTTTAGCTGCTGTTTTTATCCAGATTAACAATGCTTGACAATGTCGGATTTAACATCTTGCCTACGGACATTTCACAGCAAGTTCACAAGGGTTTACCTGTAGCTGTCGACAAAAGGCTGACATTATTGGGATGAGTGACCTTTTACAGGGTTTTAACAGTCCTGTCACTTTGATTATTTCCATAAGAACATTTAGAAAAACCTGTCAATTTTCTTTTACAGAAGTTCCAATCTTCTTTTTTTCTTGCATTATAGATTCAGGGAGAGTTCCCTGTTTTTCCCACAACAGATAAACACCTGCATATATCTGTCTTGGCCTCTCTTGTGGGAACCAAATCACAAATGCTTGCAGTTTTGGTTCCACTTTATACACAAGCTCCTCTACACGCTTGCAAAAAAACCATGACTTCCTCTCTCCGCAGCATCAGTGGAGAATGGATAGGCAATGGCTGACATGCTGTAGATAAATATATTTCCGCTTCATGAAACCTACATTTTCAGCCTGAGTGGTCTGAGGGCATGAAAGCTGTGTGATACTATATGTTCACACAGCATGTTAGCAGTCATGTGAACATTGTGAATTCTATAACGTGGAATGTGACACAAAGTGCAAACGCTGGGAGCGGGGACTGACTCATAGGATGTGTAGAATAAAGCAGGGACACTAAGACAAAAAAATCAAATTGTACTTAAATACATTATGACAGTTGCAGGTTTGCTCCTACACTATTAGGTTTCTCCTGTGAATTGATGCATTCTATGTAAACTTGACTGTTTTTGCTCAAAATCATTACTTGGTAAACATTTAGTACCATAATACAAATTACAAGTACTTAACATTACTGCTGCCCAATTCTTCTTCATATCTTTCAGGCAATCATTAGTCATCCATTCAATTACAACAGTCAATTTCATTAAAGGAATAGTTCAACATTTTGGGAAATATGTCTTTTTTTGCTTTCTTGCCCAGAGTTAGGTGAGAAGATCAATACTGCTCTCATGTTTGTAAAGCTAGAGCCAGCAACCGGTTAGCTTATTTTAGCATGAAGACTAGAAACCAGACTGGCTGGTTGTCCAAAGGTAAATATAATAACCCTTTTCCATATATATGTGCTGGCTTGACTTGGTTTGACTAAGCGCGACAGGGATCTGCATCTCCATTACAAGAAGGCTACCTGCTTGAAGGTGTGTCTTTAAATGATGATGCACTTGTCTTGAGTTGATGATGTTTACTGTTTACTCAAGCCTCCAGGAAGTGTGCCAGGTTGTGACAAGTGGTCAAAGGAGCGGCTGTAAAATGGTGGACACATTTTTTTGAGCATCACAACCCCTGTAAAATGACTAATTTCACTATCAGAATTTGATCCATTCGGTCCGATAACATTTGGAAAGTCTAGAAGAGCCACACAATTGAATCATTTTATCCCCATTCAAGTCAGCAGACGGCTAAATCAGAAGTTAACCAGCTCATTCCTGAATGATGTCGAAGCCCATTTGACGCCACTGCAAACTGCATAGAGGCGGGTCGGGCGCCCTTTGACCAGACTTTGGAGATTGTCCATCTTGGGCAAGACTCAGAGTGTTTAAATTGGAAATGGAAATGCAAATCAATACAGCACAGTTTGACTCAGCAAAGTGCCAATGGAAAAAGGCCATAAGTCACTGCAAACGGCTGGGAAAGAGTCTAGCTCATAACCCACTCATAACACTTTGTACAGATTAAAAAAATCAAGATATAACTTTGCTAATTAGAGTTTTAGAGGTGCAGGTAGGCTGATTTGACCTTGTGACCTTTGGACAGAGCCAGGCTAACTGTTTCTCCCTGTTCCCAGTATTTATGCTAGCTAACCGGCTCCTGGCTCAAACTTTGTGTTTACCCTACAAATATGAGAGTGGCATCAATCTTTAAATAAACTTTTCCCAAAATGTCAAACTACTCACTATAACACAACTTGAACATCATATTAGCCTTCTTTACCACATAACAAAGACAAAAATAAAAGCACACATGACTTCCATATCCTGTACTGCCTTAAGCAAAGTTTTTGATTTTTCAAACTGTACAGAAATAAGCTGAGAAGAGCAGCTGCCTTTAATGTAGAAAAACACATAAATCTGAAACATGCTGTGTAAATTTGCAGCAATATCACAATAATCTACAAGAATAATATACTGAAAAATGCAGAATATGGTCATTTGAATTTATTAATTTTGCCTATTATAATATTGCCTACTATCACCCTTTAACATATACTGAGCAGCTCACTGAGCAGAGCTTGACAACATCCCTGTCAGACTTCTCTTCACACCACCTGTCACTCAACCGTATTCACACCAAGTCTTGTACTTTGTGACAACTGTGAACACTAAAGCTTACAGCTGCAATCTGCAGAAAAGCTCACAGGGGAAAAATAATGTAGGCAGCTTTTATGTTTCTGCACTTCTTTCTACACTTAGGCTAACTGTCTAATTGGTTTCAATTATGATTCTGATTCCTTGATTATGATTCATGCTCTGGATTATTGTAATGTAGCGTTTACATGACTTGGCCAAAACATGATTGCAGGGCCTCAGGGTGTCCAAAACCGCCAGACTTTTAACCAAATCACGAAGGCATAATTATATTTCCCCTATTTTAAGCGTCTCTTCACTGACTGCCTGTCCGTTTTAGAATTGATTCTAAAATTTTACTCTTGACTTTTAAGGCCCTGCTTGGCACCGAGCTACCTGGCTGAGCTTCTAAATCATTACTCACCAGCCTGTCGCTTGAGATCCTCTGATAAGACCCTGTTAGCTATTCTCCAATCAAGGCTGAAAGACTAAGGGTGACAGTGCTTTTGCTGTTAAGACTCCAAACCTTTGGAACAGCTTACCAGAGGAATTTAGACGAGGAAATTCACTGCCTTCTTTTAAATCGTCTCTCAAAACCTACTTCTACCATATGGCTTTTGCTTAATTATTTTACCTGTTACTTATTTTATCTGTTACTTTTATGTGTTACTTTCATCCATTATTTTATCATTACTTTTAACTGTTTTATGCGTCATTTTATTTGTTGACTGTGATTTAATATTTGATTGTTTTCCTGCTTTCTTTTATTTGTCTTGTTTTGAAAAGTGCTATATAAATAAAGGTATTATTATTATTATTATCATTATTATTATTATTATTATTATCATTATTCCTGTCTGTTGATGAAACAAATGCCGCACAAGTGGGCGGCTGCGTGCGCGTGCGCGTGCACGTGTCTGCGTCGAGCACAGTGAACATGTGCGTCGGGGGCGCGTGCAGCTGACGCTTTAGTACACTAGGAAGCCTCGCGCCTCAATTAAAGGTTGTTTTTTTCCGCTTACATCAAATTTTCATGAGTTTCCCCCCTTTTAAACGTTACACTCACCACATGGAGCTTAAATGCGCTGTAACAGCGTGTCTGAAGTAGGTTATCGAGTTTATTGCGTTCATTTTTTTATCGTTTTATCACTATTATAGCAATTCCTATAACACCCTACTCTTCATATAATAAGTGCTATGTTGCCATCCGTCTGAAATCCGTTGAAGCTTTTGATTGACAAGGGAAAAAACAACATAGAACCTGTTTATGTAAGTTAATGTCACATGTAAAAACGGGACATACAACACAGGACATGAGGATGGAGATACTCACTGCTGGATGGTGTCTGAACATCAACGCCCTGAAACAGCGTCGCGGTGTTTTCCGCTCTCCCTGTCGGCCTGCAGCAGGAGCCACAGAGACCTCAGCCTGCCATCTGTCCGTATCCGACACTCTCTCATGCTTCTTGTTTACGGTCCAATCCGGGGATTTTTTTTTTCTCTTCAGCTTCCCCCCTCGTTGCAAAAATATATATCCCTACATGTCATGTTTATTTATTTATTTATTTATTTCGCTCAAGCATGTGGTCGAGGCTGCCATCTTCTGGCAGATGTGTCATATTGGCTCCTTGGCTGTGTGTCAGCAGCGGTTATGTAACAGCAGATGAATGAGGCGGTCATATGATGGGGTGTTAAACTGATAAACCGTGCATTGGATTACAAGGGAAATAGTAAACATGTGCATCGTCTTTATGTTTTATTGTTCCTGTTACATAAACAGAAGATGGGAGGGCGGGGGAATTGAATTTATCATACGATGAGGTACATGTCAGACAATCACTATGCTTATAACCCCTCCTCAACGACAATAATACAATGTAAGCACAGTTTGACAAAGAGCTTAACAAAAAATAAGATTAACAACAAGATAATTAAACAATACCAAATGTGACAAAAAAGATGAATAATACATATCAAATAATAAGATATACAAAATCAGGACATCATAATGCCAATATTATTAAGGCGTTTAAGGCCCATGGAACTGTTGCCAACATCTCCGGACGTGGTCGCAAGAGGAAAATTGGCCCGAGATTGAACAGGAGGGTCGCTCGAATGGTTGAGGAAGAACCAAGGAAAACTTAAATACAGATCCAGGCTGATCTTCGAGTTCAAGGTACAATAGTTTCAAGTCGCACCGCATCCGTCGCTGTCTGAATAAAAATGGGCTCCATGGTAGAAGACCCAGAAAGACCCCACTTCTAAGAGGGAGTGGACTTTGCCAAAATGTATGTTGACAAGCCACAGTCCTTCTGGGAGAATGTGCTTTAGACAGATGAAACAAAATTAGAGCTTTTTGGTAAATCACACCAACCCTATGTTTACAGAAGAAAAAATGAAGCCTTCAAAGAAAAGAATACCATGCCTAACATTAAACATGGGAGGAAGCTCAGTGGTGTTTTCGGGTTGCTTTGCTGCCTCAGGCACTGAGTGCTTTGAATCTGTGCAAATCAGAAGACTATCAAGGCATTTTGGAGCAAAATATACAGCCGAGTGTCAGAAAGATGTGTCTTAGTTGCAGGTCATGGGTCTTCCAGCAGGATAATGACCCCAAACATACATCAAAAAGCACCCAAGAGTGGATGAGAGGAGAAAACGTTGGACCTTTCTGAAGTGACCTGTTATGAGTCCTGATCTGAATCCCGTTGGACATCTGTGGAAAGAGCTGAAACTTGCAGTTGGGAGACGGCAAGCCATCAAACCTGAGAGAACTGGAGCAGTTTGCTCAAGAAGAATGGGCCGAAATACCAATGGAGAAGTGAAGAAACCTTATTCAGAGTTACAGAAAACACTTGACTGCAGTTATTGCCTCCAAAGGCTGTGCTAGAAAATATTAAGTTAAGGGTGGATGGATGGATACTTTCAACTTAATACAGAGAAAATTTAGGTTTTTTTAAAAAAAGGTGGAAGGGTATCAATACTTTCGGCCACGTTTGTATGTACTTTTACTTAAGTAGGATTTTTCATGCAGGACTTTTACTTGTAATGATGTATTTTTACTTTGCTATATTGGTACTTTTACTTAAGTAAAGGATCTGAGTACTTCTTCCACCACTGTGTGTAAATCTATATAAAACCTTGAGAGTGTCACACACACTAACATCTTTATGTCTGATCATTTCAATGCAATGCCTTTCTAGAAAGAGTGGATTTTAGAAGAGCGTCAAGTAATGGAGAGCCTCTTGGGATTTTAATTCTTGAATAAGAGACAAATACTTCTTGGTTTACTGTAGCAATTGTTTAAGTCCATCTGAGAAAAAAAAAATGTGTTCAAAATGCATTAAACATGAATGCATTGAATCATTTAATGACATTTAAATCTACTGATAATGATAACATCACACTGATACAAGATATTTTAAACGATGATCTAATAATCATTTTATTACTACATGTAGCACCATATGTATTTTTATATCTGAAAAAAAATCAGAAGACGTTATTCATCTGTATTAGCTTCACATAATCAATTAAAAATACACAGCTGGTATGTAGGTTTGCAAAATTAATGACATTTTAATTTATGTTAACAAGATTACGTGATATTATCCAGCAGTTATCCACATTATCAGTTGCTACAAGGCTTTTAGTTTCCTTTGCTATCATTAAGATTCACAAAGTCTCAGAGGCAGAAATGGCACAACCATTTACCTTTTCCCTTGAGATATAAATATGAATGGGATGATATTGTTCTTGCGTTAACTAAATTGATAAAATACCAGAATCTTCATCCTGATATAGCTTCCGTTGTTTGAACTAATTAAAGAAAGATGAATTCATTTTTCCAAAAATTTCTATTCAGCCAAATAGGAAATAGTACTCACGCAATTACAGATTTAAATGACCCATGGTGTGTGTGTGCCCATATTTACGAGTGTGTGTGTGTGTGTGTGTGCGTGCCATTCATCCCCGTCCCCTCTTTTCTAAATCTGAACATACAGAGAGGCTATGAACTTAAAATAAGGCTAAACAATGAGGAAGTGGAGCAGAAAGAGAGGACGGGCAAAGTCAGGGAAGGAAGCATATGTGTGGTGTGTGCGTATGTGTGAGTGTCGCCAGTTTCTCTTTCTCTCTTGTAATGAGTCTGACATTATAATTGGGCCGCTTTAGGGCTGAACTCACTTCACTTCACTCGCCGTGGATGGCTTGAAAAGTCATCCCGCTGTTGTTCCTATATTGCATCACAACACAGAATTCTAACTCTCTCTCTCTTTGCACACACACGCATACATAATCATACAACCGTAAAACAACCATAAAACGTACGCCCTCCTTTCTGATCACTGCATACACACACACACACACACAAACAAAAATGTGATGGAAGCATGAGTAGGAACAGCATCATGACTTTAATGTTTGCAAATCAAAGGATGCACAGTTTGCAATGTCTATAATCACAGAAAAGAGCTGAGAGCGGTGGTCATATATTAACAGCGATGAACGACATGCTGATTAATAGGATTCACAAAACAGACATCCAGTGTGTGTGTGTGTGTGTGTGTGTGTATGTGTGTTCCCTGTATGTTTAAATGCATTGATCTAGGTAGAAGACCTAGCATTGATTACTATGCATCAGTGAATCCTCTCTTATTGGCTAAATGACTTAAGAGCCACGAGGCTCTTCAGACTCGATGATGTTATTCCCTTAATGTAATTACTCCTCCATTACTCTGACAGTAGAATCCACACTTTTTTGTATTCTGCCCCCAATTATTTAGCTACTAATGTTGTTCTTACTAATGTTTTAGAGGCCAAGTTTATTGATCATCCACCTATCCTGTAAAGAGAGTTTTAAAAAAATCACCATGGTGTTTTTCTTGGCACAAACTTAAACATTGAATCCTTCACTCTTCCTTTCAGACGGTTCAGTCACAGTTTTCTTTCCTGCTAAATTTTTTTTTTTTTTGCCACAAAAAACATTTTTTTTAATTACTGGAAGCACTCTTTACATTACTTTACAAGACTTGAGAATTGTATTTCTATATGTTGTTCAGCACCAAAATCTATATACAAAATGGCATCAGGGTAGCGTGGTATTCCCTTTTGAACACTAACTGCAATGGCCAAACTTCCTCTTCATCATGTCGTGTCAACTTTAAGGCAGACTAACTCTTCCATTAGTGTGAGACGTAAATTCTTGTTCCAATGAAACACAGGATTATATGTAAGAACATATAAATAACTAAAGGAAAACAGTAATTCCAGTTAAGTGTAATGTAGTAAACTGTACTTGTACTTGTTTAATGTTTCTAAATAATTAACAGTCATCCGTCTGTGAGCAACAGTGTGAACTTGTCAGGATTAAAGTGAAGTGTGAAGTGAAGGATGATGTCGAGGTGTGCTTTAAATCATCCGTAACATTGCATAAACAGAGTGAAATCAGATCCGTAACAAATCTACAAAAGTGCTTAATTTTGAGGCTGTAATGACCAGTTTGTCAACTAACTAAGAGAGAGTAGTTCTGCACACACGCTACGATATGGTATAAGTATCTACAGTAGTTACAGTATATCAGATATCAAGTGTACTGTCTGCAATAAACCCAAAGAAAGACTGAAGAGAAACAAGAACACAGAGCCTCCTGGTTTATAACCTTAAAGCAGATTCTCTACCAGGAGAGGAAAATATTTGTCCTTGTTGCATTTGATGCTTCACTGAGCTGAACTGATTGTTTTGAATATACTGTACAGTACAATGCTAAAAAAAAAAAGCATATACAAACTGTGTTTTAAGGTTGTTTAAAGGACAAATAGATAAATTGCATATCATTATCGAGAGAAGAATACATTTTGAGGTCATGAAATGGTTTCAGCTGTCCGACGGCCAAGACGCCGAAGTCCAAAATGTGTCTGCCGGATACAAATTGGATTGTAACAAGTAGCAGATCTTTGTAAGTGTCTGAAGAATTCCTGTCAGCTGTAAGACTGTAGCTCTGTCACTGACTCTGACCTTTGACCTCCCTGTGAGAGCAGGTAACATATTATTGTAAATTCGTCTAATCTGTAGCACCTGGTTTATCTGGCAGTTAAAAACATAAAGTTAAATTAAAATGTGGAGGGTGGGGGGGGTGCATATTTTTAATTTATCGTCCAAAAAAAAAAAATCATTGATAGACGGGGTAGCCCGGTTTACTTGAGGAAAAGCGATTGTTGGCCTTCCTTTACCTTAATTTAACTACTGTATGTCTCAATTCTCACTACAAATCACTTGAAGGTTTTCTGCTTTGTCGCTGTTCGCCGCCGCTTCTTATGCCGTCTCCTGGTGGCAGCATCGAAGCAGGTGACCATCATGACGTTGGCCTTGCAGAGGTTGACCCTGTTCTCCAGCCGAGCAGTCACCACCTCAAGGGCCTCCAGGTGCTCCAGGGAGTCCACCTCGAAAGTCTGCCATAGGTCGACTGGAGAGGGACGGTGACATAACACTTTAATTATCGTATGTTGACAATATTACCTTGTAGTTAAAGGGGATATGTTTTTTTTTTATTGTTATTTGCTGCCTCATAGCCAAAAGTTCCCATAAGGATGCTGAGATTTCTTAATTTCAAAACTCTGTTATGGCTCAAAACCACCCCAATAATTGTATTTCAAGACACTGTCATACTATAAGACTTGCTTTGCCTATGTTGCAATTTGAGTTTGTTGCCCTGGTCAGTCCTAAAACAAGGAGAGTGTTAAGTAGCTCAGCGCATATCTTGTTTGCAATCCATCTTGCATAAGAGCAAAGTAAAAATGTGATGTGGTATGATAGGAAATTACAAGTCATGCAAAGGACAATACTAAAGATGGCAATGAGGACTCAGTAGTACGGAGCCCTCCCGGGGTCAGTTGAGAAAAAAAAGATCCATGTGTAAATGTGTGTACACGGTTTAGAAATCTGTGTGCACGGTTAATAGACCGTGTTCTCAGATTTATAATCTGTGCCCTCAAATTACAAATCCATGTCCACGGATTTGTAAACTGTGCCCTTGGATTTGCAATCCATGTGCTCAAACAACTTCTTTCTTCAGAGAACAGGGACCTTCATGCATGGAGCATTTCGACAGTGACCACATCCGCCAAATAAGTCCAATTTATCTTAGATTTAAGGGTAGATTTAATGCTATATTGTGTTGTGCATTGGACGTTTCACAGCTTTGTTCTGTTCTCTGAAGGGCATGGATTCGTAATTCAAGGGCACGGATTATGAATCCGAGAGCACGGTTTATAAACTGTGCCAAAGATTTCTAAACTGAGAGTACAGATTTACACATGGGTCTTTCTTTCTCAGCTGATCCCAGGGGGCCTCCGTACCGTAGGATACTTCCCCCTGCTGAACTGTTTTCACACAGCAAGCTAATTTGTTAGATTTTTACATTCCTGAGCTGAACGTTTGTGACAACCTCTAGTTACTATATACCACTAAAATTAAAAAAGGATAAGCGTTACAGTGAATTTAAAGTTAAAAGACACATTTTGAATGCGTAATGTCACTCACACTCTTGGTTCCACTTGGCGGGCTCCAGCAGGAGGTTCTGTTTGGCCTGCTCCAGCTCTCTCCTCAGGTTGTTGTACTTGGCCCGGACGTCTGAGATCCTCTGCTGACGATGCTCCAAAAACTTCAGCTTGGCGCTGAAGCATGCAGGTCCCTGAAAACACACACACACACATTTCTCTACTTTTATTTATGTTCATATAGCATGTAATATTTCAAAAACTTGTATCTCAAAAACAATTACTTGGTGTCTCCAGATCAAATTACTCCCCATCTCCAAAACAATCACTCACTTCTTTACTGTTCTCTTTACAAATGATAACATCTGGTGTATTGGCTGTAACATTGTTTGGTTTGACTCCTCCATACACACACACACACACACACACACATACACACACACACAGTTTTAGAGGTTGTAGGGCAGGGACTGCACCTCTGGGGAGTGAATCAAAACAGCTCTGTAGGCTACTAAATGGAATTACTCTCTGATTATACTAACCTTATTACACCAAAGACACGGTTGCAAAGGTCAATAGATGCACATTATTTAAAAGGAAACAAAAGAGAACCTTTAAATATGAAGCTGCACACTATTTTAGTTTTTTTTTTAAATTTCTCTCCAAATGGAAGAATTAATTAAAGGTAAGTATCAATATAAAGATGCTGAAATTTCAATATGTGCTCAATTTGTAGTATTTTCTTATATCTTGTATTTTTCTTATGTGTATTTTTATATTATCTTTTACCTACGATGTGTTATATTTGTTTTACTTACAGTGTCCTTTGTTCTTTGCTGCAGCATTGACCCAATTCCCCCCATGTGGTCATTAAAATTGTATCAAAGTTGCAGCGCCTAAGTCTGGTGGAGGCGGGGGAATAGTCTCATGAGGCCAGACCTTTCGTCATGGGGCCATAACGTCAACACATGCACCAGATTTTGTTTTCAAACGCATTTCAACTCTAAATGCGAGGTGGAATCTTTTAACCTTGACTTAACCAGGGTCAGTTTACTGAGCACGCTCTTTTTCAGCAACTGCTTCTACTTATATAACCTTAAGGCCACTGCTGCCATCCAAATTAGAGATGAAGCCACTGTAAGAGATGTGCCTCTAGGATTTTTTTAATGAAGCAATGCTAGCCTGTCTACCTAGAGTACAGGCTGTGGGACACACAGAACTTGCAAAATTACTGGATTCAAACAGCCATGCAAGGCACTGGCCCAAATCCCTTATCAAATGTAAATAGCTTCAGCTTTCAACATAGAAGTAACTCAAGATATACGTAACTAAAACTAAAAGAATACAGAAATTATAGAAGAATATAGAAAGTATTCACAATCCCTAGTTATAACCTGAAAGTAAGATGAGCGGCAGCCTTTTTGCTAACTGTTGGCTAACTGCACATTTACTGTGATGTTGATTAATGTGTGTTGTCCCTGTAAAAATAAAAAAAAAAATGAAATGTTGATTGAATGTATCTCACACTGTAATAAAAGGTGTAGATTTTTAAATTTGACCTGTTTTTGACAAGCTACTGAACATGCTCCAAATGCTGTGGGTGCCAAAGTACATAAGCTAGTTTGGTTAGCGTGCAGTAGTAGGCATTTAGTAGATCTGTGTATGCAGTTAGCTACAATAGCTAATCCAGGGGGCTAAACTCTGTGTTTACTTTGGCTCAGAAACCAAAAGGATTTGAAAGGATTCATGTAAAAATTAAGTTTATTTGTAAAACTGTAGGTGCTGCTGCTTGCCCCAATATACTTTTGCTAGAATTGCATTTACTGAATCTCTACAACGATACCTTGAAACATAGTCAAAATGGCCATAATTATGAGAATACGACACATATTGAAAAATACCAGAATTGTCCTTTAGCAACAGCCATTACAGCCATTAATTAACTAAAGCTAATACAATCTGCTGCCTGTGACGTTTATCATTTGAAATGTGAACGCAAATGCAATGTTTTCTACATTGATCTTTGTTAATAAGAGAGCAAATAGGGATTAAAGGTTGAAGAGATTTAAGTATTTTGGGGGACCAGGTCCAAAATGGACCAGCTGTCAGAGCCTAACCCTAGTCCTGAGAACGCAAATGGCCAGAGCGACTTTAATAGCAAAATGACTTGGGCTCATTTTCAAACCTGATGCCAACATGATGAAAGGGGCTTTTTATGACCCTAAAACAGGTTGGCCAGAGATGTGTTCTACATATGTTGCTATTCCCGCTGGTTACCAATAGAGGTTGATGAAAGGTCATATTTTATGTAATGCCCTTTAACCTCTTAAAAAATTTCAAAATAAACCCAGCACCTGTTTGCCAGCACCTGCTCTTTTCTGCATCCACTGCACATTGTCAATCTCATAGACCTTGATCTCGTAGGCCTCTGGGATTCCGCGATCCACCCAGCGAGATCGCAGACCACTAGCTGAGCGTCTCATTGGGAGGGATGTATCATGGGAAAGAAGACGCTGGTGAGTACCTACAGCAGGGAGAGGCAGAAAGTGCAGTGAAGGGTTGATGTTTCTCGATCTGTTTTCTTTCTCTTCTCCCTTTCCTGAAACCTTCTACTGCATGCACACCGGTAAAAATGTTGAGATATGAAGGTATCTGACTGACTGTATTATCTGCAGTAGATGGGTGTTGGCACCCCTCCCCCCCAGTTTTTAGAAGCAGGCAGAAGTACGGAAGCTAAGCACTGTACTGCTGTGGACAGGGCCAGCAGCAAAACATATTTTAGCCACCTAAAAAAAAATCAATATCAGTTTAAGTGCGCACTATATTTAGAATATTTCCACTGCTTTACATTTACCTTGGCGTCAGACCCTGCCCTTTCCTTTGGCACATTATTTTCTCACACACATGCTGTTACGCTGCAACAGCACTTCCTGACCCAAACAGTTGACCTGCAGCGTAATACAGTGCGTAGGAATACGGAGGTTCTACAGTTGAGAAAACGTAGCGCCAAAGGAAAGGGCTGTCTGATGGTAAGGTGAAAATATTCTAAATATAGCATACACTTAAACTGATATTGATTTTTTTAGGTGGCTAAAATATGTTTTGCTGCTGACCCCGTCCACAGCAGTACATTGCTCTACTTCTGCCTGCTTCTCGTAACTGGAGGGGTTGGGTGGGGGTGCGGACCGTCATCTACTGCACATAATACACTGACTATGCTTCGCTCATAGAGACTGAGGACAGTCTCCCAGGTTTCATTGTTAAAACTGGGTGGAAACAACTGGAGAGTTTAAAAAAAAACCTGCATTGCAGAACCAATCCAAAGTCTTTAGGGCGACCCTTCATATTGGGGCGATGACATGCAGTTCACTACGGAGGAGAATGGGGGGTAGAGCATCATTTCCGGTAAGGCGTGTCCTTGACAAAATGTAAGGGGCGTAGGTTTGTTAGCGGCCGTTCTCGCCGCCGCTCAAGCAACTATCGTGCATTTAGAAAGCTCCAGACTTCGGTAGGCAGAGATCTCCGATTGTCTATTATCGCAAGAATACATACAACCCCACTTTGAAAAATGCAAACTATCCCTTTAAATTTTAATTTTGTTTATTTTAAGTGCAGCATTTGACATACATCCAGCAACATAGCCCAAGATTATGCTGTTAAATTCTAAGGCCATATTTTTACAAGATAATAAGGCTGTGCGCTGGTGCTAATGGATACTCAAGGTGGCTGATGATACAAACGGAGTATTCTTGAGCCACTGTGTTGGTATTGGTGTTAATAAATACAAACACTGTGCAACAATGGCAGCACAAGTCACAGGAACAATAAATGATAAACCGTCTTAAGGCTTGTGTCCCTAAGCGGCCTCAAAGCATCGGCTGTGTGCACTTCTGAGGGACTGAAAACACAGTTAGCCTGAGGGCAAAGTCGGCTTTGCGAAGGCTACCACATTATTCATATAACTCAACACAGGGGACAAGGTTTATTTGACTGTTTCTGGCTTGCCTTTATTTTCCAGTGCCAAAAAAGATACATAGTTTATGTTTTATGTCACTGGGATCAAAATACATTAAAAATGTGTTTTAGTTCTAAAGATATGTGTAGAGCTTTCATCAGACTGTAGATGAGTTAATTACGTAAGGCGATACTCAAGGAGAAACTAGGTACAAACAGAATTGAATCAGCCAATTAATAACATATTACGTTTGGGGACTTTAAATTATGCTCATCCAGCATAAGCTTTGTCTCCTCATATTATTGCTCCATTAGCAGTATTATCACTGTCTCACCATCCTTTCTTTCTTTTTCTTTCTTTTTTTATTTTTTTACACAAAAGCTATTAAATATATCTCAGTTTTTAATTTTACTAGCAAGTATTGTTAGTGTGCACACACTCAACTTTATAATTTATCAACCAACACTCTTCATTTTCTGCATTTACACTTCCATTAGTGAGTGCCATCACTGGGTTCATATATTAATGATGTGACCTGCACAAAATGGCTTTAAATGCCAGTAAGAACACAAGGTCTGACTGCATTCTACAGATGTGTGTCATCTCCTGTTAATGTCACATTAAAATGTTATGTGGTCAGATTACAAACCAAAAGATATGATGATGGAACTATCATTCCTAAAGATGTGTTGTTTATGGGTTGGAAGATCATATCTAAAGAAGAAATGACACAAATTTCTGCAAAATTTGTTAGAGCTAATCCTCATACAATGCCTTTTAAAGTTATTTTCTTTCCCCCTTCAAAAGGAAATATGATTCAGCAGATTGATCATTTTACTGGCACCGTTAATTGGATTGGTGTGTAACAAAACATTCCAATAATGAATCTATTTTTCCTACCTTCCCACAAACACCTTTAATGAATGCGTCTGCACAACATTGGGTCATTGGAGGAGTTTTTTATAGTCTCTGACCTTACCTCCATTACCTTTCAACAATTTCAGAAAACGATTTAATGATAAAACACTGACAAAAATAAAAGCAGACATGCTGTTTGCTCAGATGTTAGTCACATTGTACTGGAATTAACGGAAAGCAATGGTTACGATGAGGGTTGGAAAAAAAAGGCATTAGTCAATCTAAAATTGTCAGTGCAGTTTATCTTTAAGATGCTCAACATGCATCCCAACTGAAGATTCTTTTTAGACTAGACTTGCAAAACTAACACCTAACAACAACGACACGATTAGAGGTTTTGATCTTTCCAGAACAAAAAGTCATTCATTTCAGGTTTATTATTCTTGTTGTTTTACCTGTGTTGCCTCTCCTCCGGGATGATCTGCTGCTGCAAGCCACACTGAGGAGAGAGCCGCTCCTGTCGCTGACTGAATCTCTGTTTGAAGTGCTGCTGCCTGTGGCTTCACTGTCCCTCACCATGCTGTCATAGCCGCTGCTCACCATACTGTTCCGGTTAGAGAAATGCAGGGATGTTTTTCCCATAGCTGGTGGCAAATCGCCACTCAACACACTGGTGGTGTCACTGGCGTGCCCACTCATGTGACTGGGCACACGGGGAGCAGTCACCCGGCTGTATGGCGAAGGAAGTGTGGTCATTTGGTCCAGTCCTCCCGAAGTGGGGCTGGTGGCCCTTTCCTTAAGGAGGTCGGAGATCCGGCCACTGACAAACCCCTGGATGGCAGATTTTGTGGATGAGCATGTGGAGCTCTGGCTTGGAGTCCGGCTGATAGAGTGAAAAGAACGTGGAGGGGAAGAGGAAAGAAAGGAAGATGTTCGCTCAAAGCCAACATTTTTACCATCTGGGGAAAGACTGGCACTTCGGTTGATGGACTGTCGCAGACTTTTGTGGGAGAGACTGAGGTTCTTGATGCTGGGGGCAGATAGCCGACGGACTTTGGGGCTAGCCATCTTGAGTTTCCCCACAGCAGAGAGCTTGGAATGATTTTGTCTAGCAGATTGAGAGTTTTCAGAAGGGAAGAAATGATGACTATGGTCAGACCGGGGATTCTTCCTGGGGCTCCTGCTAGCCCTTGGTAAGGTACAATCTCCCTCACTACTTCCTTTATAACCTCCCTTACAAGCCCCTTCAGTTCTTCCCTTGGAGCTCCCCTTAGAGCTCATGGAGGTGTTACTACTGCCTCTATCCAAAGTTGGGAAGTCCCTTGGGGTCCTCCCAAGGGAATTAGTCCTGCAAGACAGCTGCTCCAGTTTGGCATTGAAAAGCCTGCCACTGTCCTCAATAGGTGACTTCAGCCTCCCGCTCATATTATCATGTTTAATGCTTACGCTTGAGGTCTCAAACAGTGATCCAACGCCCTTTCTGGGAGGGAAAATAGCTTCCTGTTTGTACTCTGTTCCATATTTCAGAGAAGAGGAGGCATGGAGGATGTGATTAGCGGGGGAGCACTGTCTGCCCTGCCTCCTCTCCAGAGTTACCCCTGGGCTACATGGAGTGGATGATGTCACCCCCCTTGGGTCTCTGTGGTTGTCTGCCACGTGACCACCATGGTAGCTGTCCTGGTGGCTGGCATTTTGCAAGCCTCTGGGTAAACTACCTGTTTGAAAGGAAGCAAGGGCGGTTTCTTGGCAACCAGGTGAAACACCAACTCCCCTGGGGGTATTCCCAACATGTCTGCAAATGTTCTCTCCCCCCAATGAGCCCCTTGGAGTGTTAGTGGAATAAACATGTTCCCTGTCTCTAGGGTGGCTCTTATCTGTATTTCTTGGTCTCTTTCCACATGTTTTGTTTTCTGCAGTTCCATCACAGAAAGCTGAATCTTCCATGACCATTGAGTCATAGGAAATTTGGCTTGAAGGTGAGTCACATATCTTGGAAGGCTTTTTGACATGTGTCTTAGAAGCAAAAGCGCCATTCTTCTTCTCAAAACTCATTGTATCTTCTGGACATTTGGCATTATTACCTCTGAGCTCAGACTGTGACTTGACTCCTGTAAAACTGTCATTTGGATTTTCTTTTTCTTTCACACCATCCAAATCATAATCTATATCTGTATTAATCAGTATGGGATTTATAAATGAAGGTAGGCACCTCTTTTCCCTTCTGAACTGATGTTGGGGCTTCTCAGTGCCAGCTTCTGTGGCTAAAGGCTGAACAACATCACTTTTGGCTGTCTTAGAGGAACCTGCAGCTGCAGATTCTTCACTGACATTGCTGATAATTCTGATAGGTTGGGAGTTGGCAGAGCCCTGAGCATGTGCCGATGACTGGGCACTGTCTCTGATACAAATAATGTTTCCACCTGTCCTCCCTCTGTCTAAGGCTCCACTGATGGTCACTTCCTCCACCATAGAGAAGACAAGTTCATCTTGACCTTTTAGGTCCAGTGGTTGTTGAACAGTTACAGTGATAGTGGCCTTCATTTCCTTGATGTCCTCTGTGGGGCGATTAGGTAAGACGTCCCCAATTATAACACTCTTAGCCAAGGAGTTTGAAGAGGAGCAGGAAGAGGGAGGAGATATGGGGGAACTCTTGCCAACTGGTGAGGTCCTTTTGTCTGGTTTGAACCAATCAGCTGCTTCATGATTCTCCTGTTTACTTGTTGGCTCAAGTGCAAAGGCAAGTGAACTGTTAGCAGCCATGCCCTGAGCGTCCCCACCAAAGTCCTGAGAAGAGAGTTTATCACCTGACTTATGAGTTCCAGTGTTGGGCAACTCAGAGCGACAAGTCATGTTCAGGCTGAGAGTTTGATTCAGCAGCTCCTCACTGGAACTGGTTGCACTGCACTCCTCACAGTCATACAGACCTGAATCCTCTCTCTGAAAACTGTCTCCAGGGAAGGTACCATCTGTCTGCTTTTCTCCAACAGACGTCTGATTGCAGCCTAACCCCTGATTCATCGTCTGTTGTGCCTCTGAGGATTCAGTGTCTGTCTGTTTCCCTGTTTCTTTCTGGGGTTGTGATTTGGTTGTGACATTGTTAACAGGAGGGTCTTTTGAGGAAGACTTGAGCACATCCATTGTTATCTCACTTCCATCGATGCAGCCCAAGCGCTCTTGAAGTTCAGCAAACGTGTCACATTTAAGACAGTCTCTCTCTGGCTGCTTCACTTCTGCTTTCAGCACATCAATATGCCCTTGAACAGCTTCATCTTTCTTCTTCTCTCCCTGTAGCTGAGGAATTCTCAGGAGCTCTTGGAGCAGAGCGGTAAACTCTGGGTCATCCATGTCAGTCTTGTTAGGATGCAAAGAGGGTATGATGGGCACGAATTCGGGTTGTGCAAACCTTGGGGCAGCGTTAGACTGGACCAAGCCATCTGAGTCTATTTGGATGACTGTATCACAGGACTGGTCACTACTTGAGTGTTCATCTAGTTCACCACGCAGACGGAAATGACGGATGTCGACATCTACCTCATCGGTGGAGTGGAACGCCCGCAGGGACAGAGACTGAGGCCCTCTCTTCTCTTTAGTTAAACTCCTCCCACAAGGAGAACATGAGGTGGACTGCTGTTGAATAAAGATAAACTGTGGTGTTAGTTTTAGGAATGGACTATGGTTAAGATCCAAAATATCAATCAATAAACAAATTATTGGGGTGCAAGGGAAACAATCACATGGTAAGACAGTACATACAATAAACAAGGTTTGCAAGTTTTGAACAAAATGATTTTGCAGGACATGTATAGTACCTTCGTCCTCTTCTGTGTCCTGCGGATACGAGAAGCCAGCTGGATTGTTGATAAGGTTTCTTGTAGGTGTATCAGGGAATCAGCAACCTCAGCAATCACTGTGGTGTGGCAATTTACATGACCCAAGGACTCTCGAAGGAGCAGAGTCAACTTACTACTCCTGTACAGAGATAGAGCAAATGTCCAGACATTAACTCAAAGGATGCATCAGTCATTTAAATCTCCAAACAGCATAATCTATCAGTTTTCAAATTCTGATGCAGTTGTCATTGCTAAAAACTATAAATTGGGTTTAATAATCAGACATTTTTTGGAAACCAAGTTATTAGACCAACATTCATGATTAACTTCAGCTCACAGTCCAGATATTAGTGGGGTACTTCAGCGATTTAGTATTACACTTCCAAAAACTTAGGGAACTTGCAAGAGACAGATTTTAAAAAGAATGCTCAATATTGAAGCAGCAGAGACCGAAATCCAGACTTCAAATCCCTAATTCCCAGACCCAAAACACTAAATCCTGCACTTTCCATCATTTAACTATATTACGTCTTTTATTAGATTATTAAATGGGCACTCATTTCAAACTCCATTCCCTCAGTTTCTAACTTTCTTTCTCAAGTCTCTAAGAGATACCAAGAGACTGAGATAATCCTGTTTACATCACCAATTATTATTATTGGGTGAAGTGCCCTCTTACAGTTGACTGTACACTAATGGCTAAAATGCTGAAACACTAATACTATTTAAAACTAAATTCTTACTTTTTGGTGATCGTTTTATGTCCACTTAGTAGTGACAAGACAACAGGGCCCAGTTCAGAATGAGGAGGTTTATGTTTGCTGTTGTTGTGTCCACCACCCCTCATACCACTACAGACGTCTATCATAGTCAACTTGGTGGGGCCACGTGAACCTAATGAAGGAAATCAGAGAGTAGATGAGAGTGTAAGAGAGTAGCAGAGCGTGTGTTTCCAAATATGCAAATAAAAAACACATTAATTATTAGATAAATATTAAACTGATTTGAATAAACAGTGATCTTAGGGTTAGGGTAGCTATGGAAAATAATTCATGGGGAGACAAACCTCCCTGGTAACTGAATATTTTAATACAACCTTTGCCAATGGTGCTGCTTTCTGTACGAGGGGGCTGGATGTGGAGAGTAAAGAACATTATGGAGCTGTCGGACAAGAATGTAGTGAAGTCTGTGTGTCGACGCGCCGCAATGGCGGCATCCAGAAGAGAAGCAGCCCGCTCAGCAGTGGGGGCCTTGACCCGGTTGTGGTTACGAAGCTGGAAGAGAAAGAGATAGTCATAAAGTCAATCAGTTGACCATCTAAATAATCATTGACATAAATCTAACTTAGAGGGATCCCAAAGGAAGGAAAGGGTTTTTCTAGGAGCATGAGTACATTTTCTTGGTTCAAAGCTATAAAAATGCCACTCATTTTTGTATAAAATCCCAAATTGACTCTTTGATGCATTGCCAGTGAAGCAGAGCCAAGAAATATATCACTCATAAGCAATAAAAAGTGTAGCCTTGGCTCTCTGGTCTCCAGATTTGGGAGCATCTTGTTTATGTTTACGAAGATTGATTTGACTGTTCTGCCAATAATAATAACTCAAATTTTTAAAAAATGTATTTGATTTTAGTGTTTATCTTGTTCTTCAAAGAAATATTTGTGCTTGTGATTCGAAAGAGACTGACTGACTGACAGAGAGACACAGCAGAAGCAGCGGCTGGAATCAGAAAGTATTTTAAAAAACAACAATGCTCTAAATTATTCCTGTCATTTAACAATCTTGTCCCCAAAATCAACCGTTTTTCCTTCTACCTGTATTCCGTAGACAGGGTCCTCTTGGAGTCTAATATGGGCTGTTGGGCTGTCCTGGATACTGCCTAATGAGGGGACAACCTCCCCCAGTAGATCCCTCAGCGTGTCCTCCTCTCCGCAGCAGAGCTCTATAGCAGACACTGATACAGTCAGATCTGTCCAGGTCTTCTCCCTCCGCCTCTCGATTGCACTGTACAGCCAGGAGATGGCACAGGGAATCAGCCCTAGCTTCCCGATGTTCTCATCACTCCCCACCATGGTGGACCAAGACCCTGAGGGAGAGAACACATCACACAGATATATGGACATGCAAACAATACATGTATATTCTGGCCGATAAACACATTTTCACTCCGACATCACATACACAGAAAAATGCACTTTCAGAACCACCATTTCTGTATGGTTAACTGTATGTTTGAAACCCACTTTAGCCAAATATAGTACAGTTACTCTGTAAAACGCTTTCAGTGCAAAACTGTGTATTTAATAGTTTGTTTTAGACAATGGTGGTAGAGCACAATCAAGCATAATGGCTCCTTATCATGAGAGATCAATCACAACTCCTTGCAGATCTCTACTTCCTCTTTATAGGTGGTGGCAGGTGGCAGCTCACACACTCAAAGTCAACACAAGCAACTCACCAATAATTTAAAAAATGTACTTAGCAGGGGCTTATCTAAAGATCACCACTGAGTATTCCTTAAGTATCATCAGACTGAAAATAATCTGGGATTTAGGAAGCAAGATGGTGCAAGCTCCCATCCACCATGATAATATCTGCTATATCTGGGGTTTGAATCCTGTTAGCGGTATCTCCAGCTTGCCATGGTCGCAGGTGGGAAGCCCTTGAGGGTCCCTGTCTTTTTGACTGTACTAGAAACTCCTACTATTGGATTAGGGCATCTGCACAGTTGGGGGGGGATCTACTGGGGGAGGTTGGAGGGTATAGTGCATCTCATGGATTACATCTCCCTGATAAAACTCATCTATGACAAGATGACAGTTACAGGTGACGAGGACCACAGTGCAGAGAGATTTCAAATTGGGAGAGTAATTACAGAGGAACACATATTTGTAGGACAGTATAAAAACATGGATGCACACAGACACACAGCCCCAGATAAATGAAGAAATAGGTAAACAGTGTATATAATAACAGAGGTACACTGGCTTACACAAAACACAATACATAAACTCACAAGAATGCACGAATGACGGCAGATCAGATCAGATGTATAGAAACACACCCACAAACACATTTAGATTTTCTTATGTATTCCTGCCATACTGTACCTCCTTGTGCACTTTTGCCCCACATTAGTTTTGAGTTATGGTCCTGTTTTACCCTCTCTTGTCTTATCCAAACCCTAATTGAATGAGGATAAGAGAATTGGTTTACTCCAATTAAAGGCCGAGCTGCCTGCCGTTATTCAGAGAGAATAGTATTCTGTGGAGGAGATTGATGTCCCCTGGCTGTGGGCCACATGTAGTCTGTATTGGCCAACTAATTCAATCAGATTTACGGAGAGTGGCGTCATGTGAAAAAGCAGCTCCAAGGAGACCCTGTCCTTACCTCGTGTGTGTGTGTATGTGTGTGTATATGTGTGTCTGCCGCAAATCTATTAAACCCCTTCAGCGACGCTAAGTGCAGGGTCCCATCTCTCTAATAGCAACATATTACAGTCCATTTTGTTTATAGTCCCTGCTGAGCTCAGACCTTTAGCAAAATAAAATATTTGTGTCTTTTGGGCGGTATGCTTGAATATCTATCAAGCGATGGGAAGCTTTTAAAAAAGAATATGTGCTGTATAATTGATGAATAAGCTTTTATTTACAAAGTAACAGGTGAAAGATAAATGACTAAAAAGGAGAGAGTCGAAGTGGCAAGACTTTTCTGTCACTACTAAGGAAAAAGGAAAGAAAATAGACAAATGGAGCCAGAGTGAAAGAAAAAGAACAAGAGGGCTGGAGATGGATATCAAGATTGATAAGAGGACAGAGAGAGAAGATGGAGAGGGAGTTTAAGTGATAAAAAAAGGGTGAATGATAGCAGGAGTGGGACAGAGGTGCAGCAGGATAGGGGGATGGATGGCTTTTGAGCAAAGATAAAAGCGTCCCACTCTGGTTTTAAGATTTTAACCCATGGCCCCTCACTGCGACCGATTACTCACCCACATCAGCACAGCCCAAACCTAGAACACATCCATCGCTGCCGCTGAGCACACAGCGGATGACGTCAGCCAAGACGCCTGCACACACCTCGGCCTGGTCAGGAGAACAAAGGACAGCGAGCATCTTATGATTCATCCTCGCGCTGAAAGAGTACATCCAATGAAACGAAAGAATCGAAGCAGAGGAGGGATGCATACTGATTCTGTAGATTCCCTTGGGCTCAAAATACTGTAAGCGGAGCTTGAAGAAAGTTGAATATAATTGATGGACTGTGTAATTGTGGTGGCTATCCAAGCCCTATCAGCTTTCAGGTCATCAGACAGAGAGAGCAAATCAACGGTGGTGTGTAGTGTACAGAAGGGAAAAATGCATGTTGAATACTTGAGAAAACGTAGAATGCTCTCGACTCATGTTACGTTATCAATGTGCTGCATCTGTCAGTGTAAAACCATCAAGATAGATCAGTATCAAGCAAGCACACATGGAAATATTTGAAACTATATTTAAAATGGTTGTTCATCAATAATCATAATGAAGAACCAAACCTGGCTTGACTCTCGAAGATAGGCAGCATCAAAGTTTATGTTCCTCAAAGGATTTCTGCCATCCCTGCCAAGTGTCATCGTAGTGTGTGGTTGGCTTTGGCCGACTGGTTCCATTATGGTGACTCTTTTCTTGGACTGGTCAACTCGGAGAACAGGTGGTTGGCCTTGGCTGTGTGACAGTGTTGGACTCACCCTCAGCACAACTTTGACCTGTGCACCAAAGGAGATGGAAAAAAAACGGGAATATTGATATATATTGAATATTATTTCCAGTATGTGGAGCATGAACTGTTGAATACCCAGTGAAATCTTTTAATTTGACTAAATTAAACTCATACAATTATTATAACTTGCTGCTTTTTAGCCACACAGACTGCATGATTCTAGAGATGGCAATGTCGGTCTGTTTGTTGGTTAGTTGGTCCACCACTTTTGAAATATCTCAACAATTATTGGATGTATTGCTGTGTACTTTTGTCTAGGCATTCAAGGTGCCCATAGGATGAACCCTACTGGCCTGGGTGATCCCCTGACTCTCTTGTAGCACCACCACAAGGTTTTTGTTTTTAGTGAAATGTATCAACAACAATTGAATGGATTACTGTGAAATTTGAGAAATACTGAAAAGTCTAACTAGGCTAATATTTATATTATCCTATTACTAGCATGCTAGTGCATCCAGCTAACAGTCAGCTAGTGAGCAGCTACGGGCTGAGAGATTAAAGGGTTGCTGAAGGAGAAGTGAGCACAAATATTTCACATACGTCTGTACACATACTGTATACTAGGGATGGGAAGATTCACCAATTGGCATTGGTGCACCGGCATAAACATTCACAATGCAACTGCCCCGATTAAAAAAGTGTGCACCATGCAGAGACCTTTACAGGGGCAGGTACTCAAAGTTAAGAACGGGCACATGGAGCACCAACATAATTTACAGCATAACCTGTTGAATTATAGCAACCCATATTCAAACAGAATGTCACATCGAATCAGACAACAAACCACATCATATTATATCATAGTCCCCCACCCAACGAAACCGGAGGGGGACCATGATTCGCTCTCTATTGTGTGTGCGTGTGTGTGTGTGTGTGTGTGTGTGTATGTGTGTGTTCTGTTGGCACCTATTAAACATCACACAGCCAAAAGCAATATTCTCTGCAAGCTGGATGAGGCACATCCTCATCATAAATTGTGAGGACCAAGGTTTTGTCATTGTAAGGGTAAATGAATGGCTGGATTAGCCCAAGGCTTCGTGTATTTTTGTCTGAATGACTCAGTTTATAATGTGTGGCTGAACAGCATATAAAACAATTCGCTTTCAAAAATAAAAGCCCCTGAGTGGCGAAAAGGCTGCTCCTTTAAAGACATTTAGCATATACGTATTGTTTCTAAACAAAGATAATGCAATTTCTCTGATCTAGAGCATAACATGTAGCTCTTCAAATCCCATAATTACAGAGAAATTTAAAAAAAAATTACAAGACATATAACAAGTGGGATGGAAAGAGGGGAATCTTTAAAGACTATAAAATACAGCTAAAAATAACGGAGAGGCAGAGTTTAAAATTAGTGCAAGAGACAGACAAAACCACACAGCTATAAAGTCTTATCTTAAAAGAAACCATATAAGTGAGGCGCAAGCAGCACATGGCTGCCGTTTCAGAATTTATTTTAATTCAGCAGCTCGAAGCAACACAGTGGAAAAATATTTATAAATCCTTGAAAAACCATTTGCTGTATTTCAGAACATGTTTTGGTTGAAATACCTTATTAGATGTTGGATTTTTAATTGTTCTTCAATGGAGATGTCACTGAAAAAGATTCAACTTTATAGGACTGTTTAATATACATTTTTCCCAACCAAAATGAGAGAAAAAATTATTGATTATTGTGATTATTTCCCACTAGATTTTCTTTCTGATATATATATATATATATATATATATATATATATATATAGTACTTTTCTGCTACTTCTACTTCTAGTCAGCACATCTTCAAGGTTTAAAAGCTGGGATGTGTCATTTTCAGTTGTTTCCAAACATGCTTTTTGTTAGGAATGGAAAAAAAGTCTCCAAAGAATTTAAATATTTACACAGAGATTTTGTTTTTGGGGGTTTTTGGGAGTCTCACTTATTTCGTTAAGGTACAGTTACAGAAAACATCATGTTAATAGAGTTGTGTAGTGTTAGTATCTGTATCTCTAAGTCCTTTTATAGCAGGTTTCAATTTGACTTTTGTTAGTGGGAATGCCCTTTAGTTTACATTTGGATTTGAACATTTTGCCAACAGATTGTGCCTTTGAAAATATTTACCTTTGAATTTTGTTTATGTCTCTCCATCACCTGACACCTGGCAGGGTTCAATGTTTTTTCACTCGCCCAGTGGGGCAGTGGGTCAGAAATCTACTTGCCAAAGGTCAATTTTTACATGCTCCTATACAAATTACTTTATTTATTAGTGGTTATCAAATAACAACAATTAAAGTTAATTGTCATTTTTAATCTTTATTTATGTAAATGAAACAGTACAAGGACACAGAGTGTCATAGATGCGAAGCAACAAACATTCACCTACATTTAACTGAACACTAAATTCCTCTGATCAGCCCAGTTTCCTTCAAATAATGGAATAGACTCCCCAAAAATACAGTTTTTGGATTAATTTCCCCCACTCCACTCTCCACTCTCTTTCGTGTTTCTCGTTCTCAAGAGTATTTATGGCAGTGAAAAGTTCCACGCTCCACTGATTCCTCTATTTGACAGTGCTCACATGATCCTGAGGGATGTTTGTTTCACGCATCACACTACTAACCTACTCAATTCTTGGCCAACGGTGCGTGCCAATATAGTCCGATGTGTGCAAGGGGAGGGTAACCTGACGCACCAGATGGTTTGTTACACAGAACCATCTGAAAAGTTGTCTATGGAAGCTGTTTGGTAAAGGGCAGGCACTTTTCAAAAAAATACTTGGCAGGTGATTGGATGAACCATATGTCTGTCACCATCTATCACCATGCAAGGCAGCTGAATTTACAACGCTGATTGGTCCGAACCACCTGACAAGCCTGACAAGATGGATTCTCGTGTGATCTCGTGATGTGATCTTGCGAATCCAGCTGCTTCGCAAGGTAAAGGGGAGGAAGCTATGCTGTGTGCCAGAGTACGAGAACATAATTTATGAAACAATGATTGAAACTTTTTTTTTTGCCCAATCAGGCGAGTGAGTTGCTAGATTTATTAGCCCAATATTTACTTTCCCCGGGCAATCGGGCAAGCCTTATTGTTGAACCGTGCCTGAGCTGCTTCACATGTGTTTCTCTTTCCTCCCTAAACTTTTTCTTTGAATCTTGAATCGGTTGCATCTTCTTTACGTTTCCTTGTTTTTCTTTCAACACTGTTACATCCTGAGAATCCTCCTAGCTTCTGTCTCTTTGTCTCCTGATTCCTTCACTCACTCTGGAAATGTAAAAAGCCTTCCTTTTAAAAATCTGACAGAGCATGAAGCAAAACTTAACTTGTATGGTGTTAATTACAGTAATTGCGGACAAACAACACACAGTGGGAATGCATCAGCAGGCAAGCTATCCAAACTATCAAGCTAACGTTAAATTAACATTAATGGTAATGTAAAGCAATTTTTAAAAAATTCATTTCACTGAGTTATTTTCTAGCTACTTAGTTGTCTTTTGTCTGACATCGTTATTTGGTGCCGCACATGTCAGTTAATGTCATATATAGAGCTGTCGCAAAAACTGTAATATTGCAATACCGCGCTATAGACAAGCCAACCGCGGTGGAAGGCAAACAAACACCACAACCGCACCATGTTCATGTTTTTTTCTTTTTTTCAAGAGGCTACCAGTTTTCTACATTTCTCCATTTTCTACATGTGTGTGTATTAAATGTCCCATGGCTTCCTTGGTCTGGTCTGGTGGCTCCAGAGGATCCTTTCTGCCTCGCACGACGGCGCCCAGCCCTCGTAGTAGAGCTGGGCTCGTGGTGTGCTGACCGGGGTTCCGTGTTGATGCTTGGTAATTAAAACACATCTGTATGAATATTTTGTCTTGGTTATATGTTTAAACTCTTCTGGGTCACTGCACGGCCAAGCCGGCGGCCATTTTACATGCAAGATAAAGTAGTTTTCCACCAACCACACAATCTAAAGGAGCATCCAGCCAGATTACATTCATAATTCCCAGGTTTAAGGGGACTCGGCTCGGTAGGCCAATGTTGTTTCCTGCCACAACGTGATTTAAAGTGTTTTCTTTGTTCGACAGGTACTGCTGCTCCATTCAGCCGACACATAATCAGACTAACATACCTTGATTTTCACAACAAAAAAATAAGGCTCTAATACCACATAGACCGCATACTGTGCTGTTAAACCACCCTGAACCATTGCAGGGGAAATTCCTTCACCACAACAGCCCTAGTTATATATGATCCTCTGAATTGATTCATTCGTCTGTTCCATGAAAACGGCTCCAGGCTGCCTTCTAGCTTCAGCACAGAGGGTTCATTTGTTTTTTAAACCCAGCGTAGCAGGAGTGAGCGGTGGTTTGTTTGTTACTCCTTGTTAACAGTAACAGCTGTCTCTGTGTCACATACAATAATACGATGTTCAAATGGGAAAGAAAAGCAGCGCTCCTCGAAGCTACAACAGAAACCACAGGAGGAGTCAATCTGAGGTAACAACTGTAAAGTGTAAAGCGAACATAAAATAAGCCTTGACAAAAGGGAAATTTGGACATCAAGGAGCAAAGAGGCAGGTGCTCGTTCTTTTGCAGTGCGTGGAATCGCATTGTGTTGAATTGCACTGCACCGCAATAGGGGTGAGTCGTTTCGCATTGGTAGTTGCTTCATATGTATCTTTAATGTATCGGATTGTTGGCAACGCATCGAGATGCATATCGCATCCGCCTCGGTGATGGAGATGTACATCCCTACTGTATACATTTACAGTATACAGGAAAAGGCTAAACACTTTGAAGTACTCTGAGACACCTTGAAAAGAAAACGTCATTATTTATTGAATGCGAGCGGTGAGGTCTTCTGCTTTTACAGAGCAACATAAGTGATTTCAGAAGAAGCTCGTGACCCCTTCAGGTAAGAATGAACGGCATCAACTTTAACTTTTCAAAACAAAGACCAGCAGCAATGTGTCACAAACAGAAACTCATGAAAAAAGAATGAGTTTCAGGACAGCACGGTTTAAAAATATCCTCATATAAAATTCAGCGAGTTTGAGCCAACACGGTGTTTGCGTCCCCAAAAAAAAACCATAATATCCAAGATATCCGAGAACACCGTATAGACTGAGAAAACTCTGTAATTTATCTGTATATATGCTGCAAATTCTTCAAACTTGATGCTTAAAGCTGACTGCTATGATGACAGTGGCAATGCTTTTTTTTATTTCTATTTATATATTACTTGTGGTTTAAGCCTTTATGTTTACAAAAACAGGGGTTTTATCGCAGGAGGCTGACATAAAACATAGCTGTCAGAAGGAGAAGTAAAAAAGTCTGACTTCAGCACTGAGCCCCTGCTGCTCAGCCGTGGGAGGTTGAGATACTATTTTATGCAACGTAGCTTGTAAGAAACCTCGGTTGTAAAAGGGGAACCTTTGATTTGATTTATTTGGATCTCTTTTAGCCCACTGGCTAATCTTCCAAGAGTCCACACTTGGCAGAACAAAGTGGTAAATGTCAGAAAGGATCAGGATTGAGCACGTTGGATGGTGAGCTAAGGATGGTGTACTTTGCTATTGTGAATGTTTACAAGTGGAACACACAGGGAGGCAATTTAGTACCTTTTAATACATCTGACAATCTGTCCGTTTGATTCATAGCAATAAAAGAATTTGTTAACACATACAGTATGAAAATTTTATTGGGCTGACAGTTGAGAAGAAAAATGTCTGACTGAGATGCCAACATATTTCTTTTAGGCTGCAGTGGGTTGATCCAGTTAGTGCAGATACAGAAACTATACATGCACTTACAACTGCATGGTGATGCATACCTCCTGCTATATTTCTGCATGGCGTGACATTAATTTCTTAATGCAGTTCTCTACAGGAAGGGGCTTTGAAGTCTTAAATTCAGTTACATCCTGACTCTGACAGCCATCTAACAAACCTTGTCTATTCTGCTATTCTGCAGGAAGATAAAGCAACATATATCTCACAAAAGACTGAACAAGCTGAATTAAAGTTAGAAATCGGTTCTAAAATTATTCATAATCAGGATTCAGGTCGATAAGATTGCGAGCACTCCTGTGTGCGCCTGTCGAATATGGTTTTCTTGAAACAGTGCAGGACTGCATTACACCACGATGACATCATCTGTCCATTGACAGTATGAAAATCTGAAAGCCATATTCCATCTGCCACATGATAAGTTCCCAGTGTCTGTGAAGGATTTTTTTCCCTCCCTTCCTCATATTTTTTTTAGAAATTTTTTTTTCTGGCATTTTTGCCTTTATTGAATAGAGGATAAAGAACTGGCCGAGAGGAAACAAGGGAAGAGAGATGGGTACGACATGCAACAAAGGTCACTGGCTGGAATCAAACCAGGGACGTTGCAGTTATGTGGCATGTGCAGTAGCCATTCAGCTACCAGGGTGCTCCCCCTCCTCATAATTTCAATACCTTATGCAAGAAGTGGCTCCCTAACCCTATTGAACATGTGTCAAACTCTATTTATGAGGGTTAAATTATTCAAGAGACCCTTTTACAAGCACAGAAAATCCTCCTCCGCTCTCACACACATATATTCTTGCATGCAGAGGCACACAGAACTGAGTGCTTGAGCAGGTGTGGCTGGCGGCGGGGTCTATCTGAGCCTTTATCTGTAACTCTAGACTAAACCCAAGAGTCCATCTATGAGACATGGCGAGAGCAGGCAGTAATATTGATCTACCCCGGTTTCTCCCAAAGGAGGTGAGGGGAGGGGAGGGGAGGAACAAGATGGAGGCATTAGCACCGCATTACAGTGTATCATAAAGGAGGGGTGATATAGGATCTCCACCAAATTGGCTGTGATGTCTTTACTCCGCAGTATGGGTGGTAAAAACACTTTGAAGATGGTGTTTGTGGGTGAGAATGGTACAAACAATCCAGACCATTGCAATATAGGATACAAAGTGACCAAAGTAACACAGGATGTTCATCATGTGACTGTAATTTTCTTCTGATAGAACATTCACACTCTTCTCAGCAGACAATGTCAACTAAAATGACTATTTGTCGAACTTTTGTATCTTTAAATCCGTCTATATGGGATGTCTCTGTATACTGGAGAGCATACAGTACATACATATCTTAATGAGAAACGTTTTGGCAGAAAAACAGGTTGCATACCTCTTCAATTACTGGGAATGCGGTGTATTATTGTCCTGTGCTTATGCCACATGGTCAAGAGTTCAAATTGATTGATCTTTGAACCAGAGCTATGCTGGCCTTTGTGAGCGCAGCTAATGGCTGAAGTCTACTGCTTGTGCTATGATTAAAGATGGAGGATAAGTTAAGGTGCATTTCTGAAATCTGAAATTTACAATAATAAATTGTGATGATAATGAGATCAAACTAAGAAAACATTTGTTGGGCAAAATACCAGCGTCACATGAAGCTGTGAGGTTTGTTACAAAAACACAGCAAAAACTAGTGATACAACCACCGTTAGCAACAGTCACATTTAGCCTAAAGGTCTTTGCAAAAGTCATGTGGCAAACAGAACAGATCATGATTGGTTATACTGAAACTTTGCAATGTGATATTTTCCGATAACTTATCCTCCAGACTTTCACTCCTCCCTCAAGAATCCCACGCTGAGCAGAGAGGCAGTTAAAGGGGATCTATTATGCTCATTTCCAGCTCTATATTTTTATTCTTTGACTCCACTAGAGTAGCTTTGCATGATTCACGTTTCACAAAACTCCTTATTTATCTTACACTGGCCCTTTATGCAGCCCCTCAGTTCAGCTTCTGTCTCTTAACAGGCAGTTTTAGCTCCTGTCTCTTTAAGGACCCCCTCCCGAAGAGCCAACGCTGTCCTGATTGGCCAGTTTTCCAGAAGCCAAGGGGCAGCTGTATCAGAGTTGTGTTAAGTTACTGCCGATGAAAACTCAACATTTCCTTCTTTATAACATTGTAACATTATATATATATATATGACTCAAAATAATCAATAATAACAGTTCCCCTTTAATGAGATCACCTTGTGATCACAGCTTTAGGCTGTGTATGAAGGTTGATAGTTAATCCACCAGTGACAACCAAACTTTAAATATTGCAAACACAGACTGGTAAAATATTTAAAGGCCCCCAAAACTTATTATGAGCAATCGGTTCATACGTGAACACACAGCTTTCAGCCAAATTTAGAACAATTTTGGTTATTTCACATGAGAGATTTCTAATTGCACTGCTTTTGTCTGTGCTTTTCTCAATGGTTTAAAGTGGGCAGGACTCACTTGGAAAAGATATTGTCACTTACTTTTGTGCACCAATCAGAATTTTTATTCATACATTTTTATTTATACATTTTATTTATGTGATAACAGTTGTACAGCTCTTTGTGTATGTTGTCAGAACTAGTTTGTGTCTGGCTGTGAACCTTTGAAACATGTCATTCCCTGTCATCTCTCTACTGTTGCCTAATAAATGTTTTTAAAAAGTGCTTATTTTATTCTCAGGCAATAAGACTTTTCAATAGTCTGCCATTAGTGGCAAGCAGCCACTTACACTCTGTTGTGTTTATTAAAGACTGTTTCTTTCAGTTGTTTATATATAATGTATGTAAAACTGTGTGTCATAGTGTAACTGTATACTGCGTGTATATTGACTGGAGAGCAGCTAGGCAGTTTTTCATTGTATAGATATGCACTCGTGGCATTTTGATGCATATGAGAATAGACTCCTTGACCTTCACCATAAAGCAGATTAGCAGCATTTTGACTATTAACTCTTTAAGAAATAAACATTAAGGATGTTTTGTTCTTTTATTGTTGTTTATTCACTGATTAATATTTAATGTTAACACTTTGAAACCAAGTTTTTTGGGGCTTTAATACTGATCTGTGATTGAACCGCCTCCCTTCAACCAATCAGTTTGTTTTTTCTGAATGCTTAAGTCTGGATGTAGCCGATCATTGATCCAATATGAATCAAAATCAGGGCAGTTTAATAGGAGATGGAACTGTAACCAAATTGCAACCAAACCAAATGTGATCTGCAGCTACATGTACAAGTATGTTCGGAGGTCTACCTTGCCAACATTGGGCGAGTCTTTGGTTCTGGTGGCAGCTTGAAGCAGGCAGGAGGGGACGGGTGGAGGGTTTTTCTGGACAATCTCCCTGAAGCAGGTGGAGAGATGAGCAGGAGCTGGATCAGAAGCCTGGCCTTTTTTCCTCGATGTCAGGTTGAGTTTCTCAGCTGCCCTGTAGGGAAGGAGGGAGGTGGCATGTCACAGTACTGAAACTTAGCCTACTGTGTAACCAATGTGGAAATGTTGTAGATTAAAAAAAGGCCAGAAAAATAAGTAACTGACATTGATTTTGAAAATGTGCAAACACATAATTGAAAAAGTATTGTAAAGAGAACAGTAAGTGATTTTATATAGATGAAGGTAGATTTACTTGGCCAAAAAGGACATGGCAGCAGAGTTGGCGATGGTCACCACTCTGGAGATGTGAGGGATCTTGGAGTTTGTCTGTACAATCCCAGCGTCTCCACAGCTTAATGCGACAGCGTCTGCAGCCTGCCAGGGGAGAAAGCTCATTATAAAAATCAAAATCTGTAATTGCACTCCAGCACCCACTCCAAAAGGGGCTATTATCACAGGAATTACTCCAGGGAAGAGCAAGGGGTGTGTGAGCCTAAGTAGGGCATCCATGCTGAGAGCATACTGGGTTAAACATACTAACTGCTAGCTGCATATGGAGTGTGAGGAATAGTTTATGATGGCTATAGTGACTGTTGTCTGAGTTTGTCTAAGAAGAGATGCAGTAAACATACTGTCACTGCCTCTGACACACACACACACACACACACCCTCAGTCAAACAGCATTATGTAAAGCAATTCCACTCGCATTGCTAGCTCCAAGGTGCGTGTTTTAGCACTCATTCATAGCTGTACTAACTGTCTCTGTGTGTGTGAGTGCAACACGGACTCTTCATGACCTTTTCAGCATGCCTCTGCTGCTGCCCAAAATGGAGTCACAGAGCCTCGCCGCAGGCCAGGAAGCCAACATCTTAGTATTACAGTGCTCTAATATACCGCTCTCCAGCTCCATGTCTCATCAGTGTCTCAGCTTTTTTAGGGCAAGATAACAACGTCAGGCTTTTTTTTTTCCTGATAGCGTCCAACCATGAACTGCCAATTAGTGCAGTAGAAGACCTACAGTAATAGTTGGTTTGAAGGGAGACTGGGAGCAAAGTTAATATGAATAACCAAAGGTAATATGTATAGATATTGGACTTCTCCACCCCCTCCTCTCTTCTTTTTGACGCATATCTTCTACCTTTTTTTATCTTTACTTTCTTGCTACTCTGCTTTCTTTCTGTATTTGCTCTCATATGGTCTTTTATTCTCTCTTGTTCCTTTCCACCCTCTCCCCCGCCTTCCCACCTCCCCCTTATATCATCCTCTCCCTCCAGTCCTTCCTCCTGCCTTCCATCTTAAACACTTCATTTCCCTTTCTCTTCTTCAACTGTCCATTTTCCCTCTGCCCTCCTTTTTGTCTCGTCTTTCCAAACTCCTCTCTACTTTCACTCCTCTCACATTATTCCGCTTCAGCCGCACAAACCCATATTGATCTGCTCTCATACTGGACTGGCCTGGCTAATTTCTTATGCAGTCTTGCAACAACCAATGCATAATATGCTGTATTGTTATTGTAGAATTTGATTAGACAACAGAATTAGGAACAGCAGGTTAATTACAATAATGCTTTCCTTTCAATATATTTGTTTTACCCTACGAACTCAACAGATTTGTAAAAAATTCCGCCAAAATTTAATCACCAACATAAAAAACATCTAAAACTCTCCTTGTGCAGGTTTGTAACCTTTTTATATTGTGGACTTGGGGGAGGTGGGGCTCGATCTGGCATGTCTTCCATCACAGTAATGCATATTTCACCAGCCGCTCTGTTAAATATGTCCACCCCCCCCACTCCTATTGATCACAAGTGCTTTTTGACTGCCTGGCTTTTATGACAAGGGTAACTCATGACTCAATTCCATTCCATTAGCAAAAGTACTTTTAAACAACGTCCTCAGCCATGGGATCTAAATAGGCTCTGATTAGGCACTATGAATCATTGGCTTGCTGACATGTGCACCCTTAAAGACGTACTTTAACCATATAGCTCATAAAAAGGGGGATGCACACTTGAGGATGTGTTATGTGTGATTTAGTGCTAAGAGAAGGCTTTTAGGGGTACCTGACGGTGAGGGTAGATGGTGACACCATCAGTGTTGGACACAGCTTTAGCGGCAGAAGAGACCAGCTGCTGCTGCTCTTCTACCCAGCGGTCCATATCAAAGTTGGCGAGCTTGGGCCCCCTCCGTCTGAGGGTTTGAGGGGTCCTCTGAGGCGTCCTGGGGCTCCGAGGCGTCTGGGGGCTGTGAGGGCTGTGGGTTCGACTGCGTGATTGGTGCACAGCCGTGGCAGCTTCTCTTGGAGATCTGTCACCATGTTTTGTCTCACTTTGTCCCAGCAGTGTGCCAGCGCTGAGGCCAAGTTCAAAGGGAGGGTTAGCTAATGACTGACCCCTGCTCAGAGCCAAGTGGACGGCCTCTTGCTTCAGCTGAGTCAGTTTTGTACCGCAGGCTCCACACTCACCCTGATCCCTTTCTCTGTCCCTGGCCTCTGTGGTGGACCGGCTGTGAACGCGGAGGTTCTCATGAAGAAACGCAGACAGGTCACTTGAATCCTACAGAATTTGAGAAAAAGGTGGCAGGGATAATTTTACATTTACAAACTAGGGACTGACCTGGCAATTAGGTGTTGGAAGTAATCATTTACAGTATTTATTCCTGCACATTTCACATCTCCCTGTAATTGACATTTGCTGCATTTTCACAAAACAGACAAAACTAATAAAAGCAAAAACATGCAGCACAAACTTCTAGCAAAGACATAATAACAAGCTAATTTGTTTTGTTTGATTTCAGCCTTGAGAATTTCATGAATGATCACTGAGCATAGGAAAATTGAGTTGTGGGAAGACACTGCAAGCAATCTTAGCACTTAGCAAACTAATAATGGAGTCAGTTATATTGATTAATACTTCATAAGTGCGGTAAGCAAAAACCCAGTGACTGTACCTTTAAAATAAATGCAATGTGTCACGAATCTCCACGTCATCTCATGAATATTCATGAAGAACATGCCACCAGGCAGAAATGATTAAAGAAACATTTTTATTTAGCTTAGGCATTATAAACCACTCTATAAACAAGAGAACAATTTGTATGTTTTGTATTTTCTGTGAATGAGGGCTGTGCAGTCATTCCCCATTATCATTTTGTCATTTTGTCATAATGATTTAAAGATAGAGGTTAGTGTTGTAGACAGTTGTTATTTAAATTACAGCTAATGATCAAATTCAATTAAGAAAACTTTGACAACTTGCAGCGTAAAAAAAAACTAAAAACAAAACATTTTTGACATTTAAGGTCTATCCCTGGACCCACGCTGTCAAATATAACAAAATGAAATCAAATCATCGCTTTTCACCTCACGTTTCATCCTGTCAAAGACACTCTCGTGTCACATCCTGTTTGGTCTGCCCTTGACACCTGCTAACATCCAACACACTCACTCCCTCCCTTCCTCGCTGCCCGTTCACCATCCATCGTGCAAGTTGCCAGCACATTGCCAGTGACCCATATTCCCCCAGAGGAGTACTGTAGGAGCTCTTAAATCTTATGTAAAACAGAGTCAATTCAAACTCTAAAAGACCTTCAGACTAAATGTATTTCATGAATTCAGTGGCAAGTTTTTTTTTTTTCCTTTATTCCATGAAATATGCAAAACAAACTGCAAATTCTACCACCTGCAACTTTAACTTCCAGGATTTAGTGCCTTGCTTTTCCATTAACAGAAATGATATCAAGTATATAGAATAATAAATGTGCTGAACTAGCCAAATGGGCTACTGGACTGAGTTTCTCAAAGCATGTGAAGACTTTCCATCTTAGCCAGACTGCAAGCCCATATAAAAAGATGACATTATAGCGCCTTGATGCTTTTGAGAAATTGGGCTCGGATCGATAAGCCTGCATGGAGCTAGCTGGCTTATCAGATTTCTACTGACCGTCTGCGGCCACAAGATCTCTCTCCTGCCTGCACTGTGTGTGTGTGTGTGTGTGTTGTGCTGGCCTGTGGTCGCTCTCTAAAAACATGACGCTATAGCTGCGCCCCATCCCACTTAAGAGGACAAAAATAAATAGTCTTTCCTCAATGGAGCGGACTGTGGAGACGACAACAGGGATGTTGAGATGAAATATTCATGCCCATTTTAAACCACTCGCACAGGAATGGCACTGGTTTACTTTGTCGATTGGGGTGTGTTGGATGGATGTTAGTGGTGACAAATGTACAGAAGGATGTGGGGAAGTACATGTGTGCATTCCTCTTAGAGGCAGGACTGTAAGGACTCATGTGCCCACATGAACATGTTTTATTGTCATAATATCAGAAAATGTGTTAAAAGTGGCAGTTTTATCGACAAAGTCTACATGTGTGTGATTATACAGCATTATGGCTGCAACTAATGATTAATTTCATTAACAATACATTTTTTTCTAGATAGATCTATTAATCATTTGTTCTGTAAAACATCAGAAAATAGTGAAAAAAAATGTATCACAATTTTCCAGACCGCAAGTCAACTTATTATATTGTATGTTTTGTCTGATCAGCACTCCAACCCCAAAAGATTTTCCTTCCAGTTTCAATATAGCAGACAAAGAAAAACTGCAGATAGTCACATTTCAGAAACAGTAAATTTAAGGCATTTTTGCTTAATAAAATTACTTTTCATTTAAAAAATGACTTATTGTTTCAGCTAGATTATATACTGTATATATATTCTGTTCAATGTTCTTATTTGTTATAAAAAAAAAAAAATTAAGCAAGCTCATGAATCCAATTATTTTGGGTGATTAAAATAAGATTTTACATCGCATATAGTTAGATAAAGAATATGCAGTGGCATATTTATGTATTTTTATTATATTGTCAACTATTACACAATACTACCACCTGCTGAAAATCCCCGAGATGTGTTTACCTGAATGATTTTTGATGCCAACACTTGGAAAACACCATTTTGACAATAAAATGTTACTCCATCAAGATTTGTTTCAGCCTAAAAGTGAGCAGACTGGGTTTGATTGCATTTATGGTCCACTACACCCCTGACCAGCTCCTCTCTCATTAGATCATTACGGTTACTGACCTTGCAGGAGAAGTGATGGTGCACAGCCAGGCTCAGAGCTTGTTTCTTCAGAGCAACAAGGGTCGCTGAGCACTTCTCACAGCACGCAACTTTCCGATCAGCCCTCCCAAAGCCAGGATTCATAGTGCCTCTACATAGAGTGCCACCGCCAGAGGACATGATACGGTCTCCTAAGGATCCAGGGAGAGACTTGTAGGACGGGACAGCGTCTGCTCTCTGGCACATATTCCGATGTGGGTCGCCCCTGGACCCTCCGGCACCCTCAGGAGTGGGGCGCTCCTTGGGATGGCAGCCGCAGCCTTTCCCTTTAATACTTGGAGAAAAGCCGGCGGACTCAATGTGATGCTGCACTTCTGAGCTCTGAGAAAGAAATCATTTTAAGAAGGATGTATGTGGGCTTTGGCAGCGGGAAATTAGATATCAATCGACGTGGACAACTGTAACCACACCCAAATGTTTTTTTCTAGCAGTGCAACAATATTATTATCATATAAAAGTCTATAAAAAGCAAAAATTTGTTACAAATGTTAAACAAATTCTTCTCTTAATGAATAAATCTGACTTACCCAATGTGTTCCTCTGACCGAGGCAGGAAATCTCTCTCCCCTCCGAGTCAGAGATGACATGACAACTTGTTAATATTTAAAAGGACATCCGAACAAAGGCAGGGTGCACTTTTATATAATTTTGCCAAAGCTCCATGGACATAAAACAAAAACACTTCACTCATGGCAGGCTTAAATAAAGAATATAATCAACTAAGAGGCTGGAGACACTATGTCAGAGGTGGAGTGATGACAGTGGCACAGTGGAGGAGAAGGAGTGAGCGCACGGGAGGACGCTCATGGATTTACTCGGCTATTTATTAGAAGCTCCTCAGGGAGGCGGTAAGGAGCAAGTGTTCAGACAAACATTCAATTGGATCAGGCGTTGAGCAGTTTATGGTTGTAATTTGAGCGAATATGTCTTTCCTGTCAGGTATGATTTCTCTCTTACGTAATAGTTCCTCACACTGTAGGCTATGTAATGGTATTGTGCACCTTCTTGCAACAGGAATACTCAGATAAACCAGCCTGTATGTGTACAAGGGGACATGCAATTCCTGTAGCATCCTTCTATATCACTGCAGCAACCAACATGATGACATTTTGCATCATGATGTCATTATATTCCTTATCATGAGCCATCTGAATTTACTGTTAAGTAGCACTGGAGGTCACCTTTGGCAGTAAGCGAGAATTATAAGAACAAATTTATTAAACTATGCAAAATGGAGGAAAAGTCTGCACATACACAGCATTTTTAAAATTATAACTCAAGGAAGTAACAATATATATAATAATATAAAGGTTAAAGGAGCACTCCAACAATTAAGTATTTCACTTCCAGAAAGTTAGGAGACTCACAAGGGACAGAAATAAAAACACAATGGTCAAATTTGGTGCAACAGAGGCCAAGAAAGCCTGACTTTTAATCCTTAGTATGGGTCGAGCTCCAGAAACCCTGGATCCTACATTTCCCATAATGCAACTCAATACCTTCTTTCTTTAGATTTGAAGACTGTGGGAGCCATGCATTTGATTTGTGTTAAATGTAATATTCCTCCCGAGCACTAGGGGGTGTATGGTAAAGGTCAGGTTGGCCACAGGTCATTTAAGTTCATGCCAGTAATCACAGATGTTGCTGATGGAAAGAAGCAAAAAGTTTTTGACTATGCTCAGATATATTGTTTGGCTGTCTTTGTATTAACTTTATGTTGAAAGCTTATTAGAAGTGACAGACAATACAGGAAACGGACATTGGTAAGAAAATTAACGCTGTATAAATGCAGTATAGGAAAAGACTGAATATCATTTCTGAGTGCGCGTCTAAACAATTAGGCCCATTAGCAGGCAGTAGCGGCTAAAGTGTAGGACAGAGTCATTAGAAAGACATTAAGGGTTATTTTTTCAGATATGGCAAAGTTCCAGAGTGTGTGTAAAATCAATGGAATCAATAAAATAACTAACAAGGAGTTGAAAAAACATCAAATGTTGCTTCACGTGTCTACCAGAAAAGTAGCAGTTTTTTCTGCTTTTACAGAGATTGTTCAACGACACTTTAAAAAAATCCACATTAATGGAGGAAAAAAGTCTAAAATTGGAAATTGTTTGTTGGTTTTTATTTATGAATATGGAATTTCCTTGCAGTCACCAACCTCCGTGTTATTAATATGTGCAGATACATCATCAAAGAAATGTTTGGCCTTTTTAAGCAGCAGTTAAAAACAAGGTAGGCTGTTTATTCTATTTCAAATTTGGAAAATAAGCATGAAAGAGAAATATCTTTGTATAGCTGTAGTGGAAAGTTGGATGGATTTAACGATAAGCTAACTCCATGATACAATATGTTTATATTCTCCCCTGGAAGTCACAACTTTTACAATATGGAGACTACAGTGACTGGTCTCTCCTACCACCGGGTATATGCAAACTAAATTTTGGACTTGCACTTATACTACATGGACCACTATCTCCTTCTTAATTAGGGTTGATAACATTGTTATTATTTATTTAGCATATTCCTAGCCCATATGGTTATTCTAATGTTAAATTATACATGTGCATTCCTTTCAGAGGCAGCACTGTAATGACTGATGTGCCCACATGAACATTAACGCACGTTTTAGTGTCATAACACCTGTCAGAAAACATGTTTTTATCAGCAGTTTTATCAACAAAGTCTACATACAGTATGTGTGTTATTATTAGGGCTGCCACTATGGTTTAATTTCATTATCAATACATTTTAGATTGATCTAGTAATCATTTGGTCTGTAAAATGTCAGAAAATAATACAAAAACATGTCCAAGACTGCAAGTTGACTTATCATATTGTATGTTTTGTCTGACTTACACTCCAAACCTCCCAAATTTTTCTTCCACTTTCAATTTACAGAGTAGATTAAGAAAAACAGCAATTAGTCACATTTCAGAACCAGTCAATTTAGGGGATTTTTGCCAGAAGCATGAGCATACTTCTGTCGTTCATCCCCTCCCAAAATGTATTATGCTCAGGGGCAGATTTAGTGAACACTGTCTTGCTTTATTTTCACCCTTTCCCCAACTGGGAATGCTGGTTTTGGCAGTGGTAGAAGAAGTACTCAAAACTGTTTTCTTAAGTAAAATGAGTAATACTGCACAGTAAAAATCCTGCATTCAAATTTTTGCTTTTAATTTTCAATAATGCTGGATAGTTTAATGAATAATAATGCATCATGTTTTTATTGGTTATATTTTGTGAATAAAATCCGAATCTGCAACATAACCAGTAACATTTATTTGTCAGAAAATTATTAGCGGTACAATGTTTTCCTCTTAAGTTGAAGTAGAAGTATACAGTTGCATATTTTTTAAGTGCCTTGGGGGCCTTTTGTAAGTCATTTCGGGGGACAATTAGAAAGAATAGTAACATAATTCAATGTTTTTCATATCTAAACATCATAATAAATCTATAGCTGTTTGGGGCTCTTTTAATTGGGGGCCAGATTATGCCATATTATGTTATGCTTCTTTCTTTTTTGCAAATAAAGAATGTTATCGTGTGTTTTCTTTGTGATAAATATGTTTCCTCCACATTTTGTCCAACGTTTCCCCAACAGAGCATTTGTTTTGTGTGATTACGGCAGCGACAGATGGTCGGCGGGCTATATAAGCTGCGCTGCGCTGCTGTGTGAGTAATTACGGTAGGAGACGTCATCCTCCTCCCCCACACCGCAGGCTCTTTTGCCGGTAAAAGATTGGTCGGACAGCGGGTGCCATTTGGCGCAGTTTTGAGCTTCATCCGTTAACAAAGGGCGTCCAGTTATTTATTTGTCGTCGTATTTGTGACTTTTATTTAATACATTTTGTCGTCACACATTCACGATGAGCTCAATTAACGTCAAAAAGCTGAAAGTGAACGAGCTGAAGGACGAGCTGAAAAAGCGTAATCTTTCGGACAAGGGGCTGAAGGCCGAGTTGATGGACCGCCTGCAGGCCGCGCTGGACGAGGAGGCCCTTGCCGGAGACTCCCCGCTGGATCAAGAGGCTGCAGCGGACGGAAGTTTCGGACAGGCCGCCGACCAAGAGGGCATGGGAGAGGAAGAAGAGGGCGAGGGCCCGGTAGAGGAGAGCATGGAGGCCAACAACGAGGAGGAGGAGGAGGAAGAAGAGGAGGAAGAGGAGCCTGAGAACGGGGGCGACGGTGATGGCGCTGCCGAAGACGAAGAGATGGGTGAAGGGGAAGAGGACGCGGATGAGGACGACGAGATGGATCCCATGCTCAAGGGAGACGTAGATGACATGGAGAAAATAGATACGGAGGATGGTGAGCCCGTGGAGCAGGCTGCTGAGGGTGAGTCGACCGGAGTGGTTATGAAAATGTGACTGGCTGGATGGACTGTGGCTGGGTGTCGGTTTTTGATATTTAACGTTAATGCTGCCGCGGGAGGGAGCCGGCGGGGAGTCACTTTAACCTGACTGCGTTACCACACAACAGAGCGTCCATGAGCTAAGATAGCGCTAGATAGCGTGACCCATGGATGTATAATAAGATCGGAAGATCTTATAATACAGCCATGGCGTGACCTTACTAGGCTAGCTTTAGCCACAAACCGAAACCGTGAGTTAGCCGGCCAGCTACATTAACGTTAGCACCGGTTAATCGTTTTATAACGTTAAGATTCGACAGTCCAGTCCACTAGCGTTACCATAGGAACAGTTATTTCATTGCTGGATGTCGTTAGCTACAGTTTCCATGTGAAGGAAGTAGAGAATAACCGATTCATGTAGATTACTTCATGCAACGTTACGGCTTTTCGTTGCGCCTGGTTAGCATGTTAGCTCGCCAGCTAACGTCATTTTCTTTGTCTGTGGTGCTAGCTAGCTGGTCGGCTAGTTCAGTGGTTCCCATGTTGAAGTCTGGCTACGAATGGTCGGTTGGAGGTGCGCCAAGAAAGTTATTTGTTAGCTAGTTATACTTTAAAGTTAGTTATACTAGTCACACTAAAAAAGTGGCATAAGGGGAAATGTCGGAAATAACTACTGCAGTGATTGAAGAGTGTCCTACAGTCACTGGTGCGTTGCTACTACCGACGCCTAAAAGAGACAATTTGGTAATTCAAAAAGAAATACAATTTTAATGTATCATTTCCAATTTCTTGGGGCTAAAGGTCTACACACGGAGTGACAGTGACCTACTGCGTGTGTGTGTACATATAAGTGTAGTTGACTTTATAAGGGCCGGGAACCTCTGAACCAGCTCACGTAAAGCGGTGCGGAAGATTGTGCAGGCGCTGAACTTGCTTGTCTAGCTAGCACGTGGTTAGTTTGTCTGTGGTTTGAATAAAAACACTCATGTCGCCAGGTGAGCAATAGAAAATATGCACTTACAACCAGTCATTTAGGTAACTCAGGGTAAGATATGGATATGGAAAGGGGAGGGGGAGGGGGTCAGTGCAGTTCTTGGTAGGTTTTCCATTTCCTTGCATGATGCATTTGTCCCAGTCAACAGTAAACTTGCCCCATAATTAATTAAACTTATTTCTGAATCCTATTGAAAACAATATATTCTAAGCCCTATATTGCAGGGTTAATGTCCCCATTATTTTTGCAGAGACTTGTTTTCTTCCCCCAGCCCCAGCAAACACTGTTCACTGTTCATTTGGACCAGCTTACATTGTAATTACTATCTGGTCATTACAGCTGTTACAATTTATGGAGTATGATTGTATTGTATTTTTAAGTGTACTCATGAGGTGTTACCTCTTAGTTACCTTTTTTTTATTATTGATAAATATGGTCGACACTATGTAACTAATGAACGGGCTTTGTGGGCCAGAACCCCACTGCCAGTCCGACCTCTCTCTCACACAAAAAGGAGCACCTCATTCTATATGTTTGTTCTATTTTCAAAGGGGATGCGGACAAAGACACGAATGCTGATCAGAAGAATAAGAAGGGTGTTAAGAGACGCCGGGAGGAACATGGAAGGGGCTACTTTGAATTTATTGAAGAGAACAAATACAGCTGGTAAGGATGGGACAGAGCAAAAATGGCCTTCAGCATCCCTGAAGTGCCATCCATAGCTTTGTTGAACTGTATTGGCTTTAAGTGCCAATGCACCTATAACTAGCAAGAGGAAAACCCTCATTTTCAAGTATTATACCATTTATTAATAACCCTACTTTTCACACATGTTTTGAGGGTCATCCCTGTCTACTTAAAGAACCTTACCATTTACCTTTTACAGTGCCCACTCACATTGTCTTTAAGGACTGCATTCTGTAGCAGAAGTGCATCTATCAAGTCTCTATGAATTTTCACATCTGTTCCTCATGCCACTTATTGTTTTGGAAAAGCCGGTTGTGTCCTCAAGGTGAATCAAGGCTGCTCAAAGAGAACCCAGAGGAAAGTAGCAGATGTGCACTTTTCAATGGAGGGAGGGAGGGTGGGGAGGAATAGCTGAGAGGCGTGGAAGGAGGGGTCCATTGCTGCAGGGTAGCACACAAGGACATAGCAAAATTCCCAAAGTGTTTTGGAACGTCCACGGAGGAACTCGCTATTGACCGTCCATCGTTTTGCCTCGCAATGGTCTATTTTTTTTATTTTTTTTTATTTTTACTTTTCGTTTTGTTTTTAATTTCACTGGTTGTATGACGTCAAAATGCTATTTCTGTCTCATGTATCATGTCTTGCGTGTATGTCATCATAGTGTGTGTGCGTGCGTGCGTGTGTGTTTTACAAGGCTCTTTTTCTACCCCTGTGCCGGTGACATCATGCATGGTGTGCATGTGAGTGTGCGTGCGTGTGTGTGTGCATACATGTACCTACTTCTTGGTCAGTGTTTTGTTTTCATTGCGCTGTTAACAGTTTAAGGATCAGCTGGCAGGAAATGGGATCACTTTTTTGAGGGCATCGCTTTTTTTTTTTTTTGCTTTTTTTTTTAAAAAAATTTTTGGAAAAGCCTTGGATTCTTCACGAGTGTTGGAACAAGATAGTATTGCTGCCTCTTTTTCAAGTATTTTTTTTTTTCCTCCTGAAAGCCAAGATTTTTTTTTTTTTTTTTTTTTTTTTTTTTTTTTTTTTTTGAAAGCGTCCTTTCATTTCCAAGTGAAAGTCCAGTTTTTCCTATTACCGCATTTTTTTTCCCCCCTATAATACTTCACCGCATTAATCTACCCTATGTGAAATCGTTGGCCCCTGGGCAGCCACAGGCCTGTAGAGCGTCAGCCAGTATGTGTGACCCGCTGGCTGGCTGCACTGACCATATGCTCCAGTTAAGACAGAATGTTCTACAGAGCCACCATAAATCTCCCCACAGCAGCCATTTGTACAACACTCAAGGCTGTTAGAGGACAAATATCATGACAGATGTCTTTTGACTTGGGGAGATGTAAATACTGCTGCAGATGAGAATGGGGGTGATGAACCCACAGTCTGTTTCTTTCTACTGAATAATTTCACTATTCCACTGGACTGCCTCAGGTGGCACAGTGCTTTAAACATATATATATAACTTTTTTTATTTTTTATTTTTTTTTAATCTTAACAACATTTCACTAGTTCCTTTTAAACTTCCCACAAGAGACTTAAGTACCTAAACTCAAGCTACAGAGTTGGTAAGTTGCTGTGGCTCTATGTACACTGATTGCTCATTTCAGGCAGCTAAACATGCCAACTTGTACTGCATAGATATATAGTTACACAGTACAGTGTGAGATAGTCATGACCTTTTTAATTTAGAATTCCACATACTGGAAGTTAAATATAACTACACCCACTATCGCTATTCAACTGACCCCACAGCAGTCCTGGAGACCATAAACACACGTTGATCTGAAAGGGGAGAGGTCTGTTTGATTATCACTTTTTAACCAATGGATAGCCTTGCATGCTAAGGCTAGCGGAGGTGCTGTTTTTCTGTGTATCTCTCACATTTTAGATTTCACTGGATACTGCAAGGTAAGTGTTGTTTGCCAAGGCCCACAATAAAGCTGACTATCCAGAAAGTTTGGAGGCTCGCTTGCCCAATTTTACAGTTTATTTTTTTTGTATTGTTTCCCCTAGTCTGTCTTCCTACTTCTCCCCCCTCCCCCCTATATTTCTTTTTTTTCAGCAAGTGGTACCCATGCAGCTGAAATGATGTGAATCCTCCAATTGACTGCATGTGCTCTCTTTTCAGGGCCTCATTTAAGTCTCCTGTGCCACCCCTGGAGGAAGAGGATGAGGAGTTTGATGACACAAAAGTCTGCCTGGATACCTGTAAGTGGTTTAATGTGACAAATGACTACACCAATGGATTTTTTTTTTCTTTTCTTTACAATTTATCCAGGTTAATTGTAGTCAAGGATCCAAAATTGTGTTTGCAAATATGTCCAAAAAGAATTAAATGACAACTAACTATAACGTAAATTACACCTACATATTGATATTCACATTGATATGGATATATTTGCATGGATACAGTTATTGAGTGTCTTTTTTTTTTTTTTTTTTTTTCTTTAGACAATTGCGACCTGCACTTTAAGGTGTCACGGGACCGTTACAGCGCCTCATCTCTCACAATGGAGAGTTTTGCTTACCTCTGGTCCGGAGGCAAGGCCACTTATGGTGTGAACAAAGGCAAAGCCTGCTTTGAGATGAAGGTACAATAACAACGAGGATTAACTGCATTAATAAGTTTACTGTGTGAGTAAACATGTTAGTCATTCTCAAAGAATCCATTTCACTTCATGTGTTTTTTCTTAATGTCAACAGATTACAGAAAAGATTCCAGTGAAGCACATTTCCAGTAAGAACATGGACATCCATGACGTGCAGGTCGGCTGGTCCCTGGCTACCGGCACGCTGCTGCTTGGTCAGTGTCTCTTATACTTGCTTTAGCTCTACAGTTTGTCTCTGTAACAGTATTATTGTCAGTTTTCATTCAGGCATTTAATGTCTTGGTATGAAGTGTTGCGTCCAACAGTGACTTTCCATCAACCCATGGCAGCGTTCGCCAGAATGATTCATACTTGGTCACATCACACATGCAGATGTTCACTGTTAAAACGAAGGGTTTTTTTTTTTAAGGAGACTTTTTTTGGTCTAAGGACTGACACATTAATGGGGTATCATTGCCTCTTTGATGATGGCCAAGCCAACGCAGCCATTTGCTATAATTCATTCATTCCAAACACTGCACAGTTTCTTGACTCAACAGTACGTTCCATTCATTTAATGTCAGCAAGAAAGTGAACCTTTGTATTAAAACTTGGACAAACCAAACTGCAACGGGTGCATATTTGCATTGAAGAACAGCCACATTAGTTCACATTAAACACTGAGGCTGGTGTCATCCTCCCTTTTTTTTGAAAGCCAGTCTGTCCTGAGATCCCTCTAGTGGTTCATAAGCAGCATGACACATTTAATGTGAAGTAGTTTCAGTTCTGGCTGCATCATGGTAACGGTAACTGGCCTACTGCCAACACGGATGATTCACACACCATTACAGTCCAAGTGATTGGGACATGATGTTGTAATTCAGAAATATCACCATCTGTTAACTGTCACTATGCATTTGTCAGTTAATGTGTTCTCCCATTATTGTTTAGGTGAGGAGGAGCATTCTTATGCGTACTCAGGGAAGGGTAAGAAGACCACCAACTGTGTAACGGAGGACTTTGGAGAAACCTATGAGGAGAATGATGTCATCTGCTGCCTTATTGTAAGACATAGTCGGATTAAGTGCTATTTGTATTTAGCTTAGAATTTAAAATGCCCTAAAGCATGTATTCAGAGATAACTTAAATATGTGGGAACCAGTTATTCTCTGTAAAATAACCGTGACAACAACTACAAACTGACAATGAACAGCAACCTTTCTTTATATATTGAAAATGAAGTGCAAGTAGATTAAAAGAAATAAGGTTTCTCAATTAATTTCCAGTTTTTGTGCTAAAAAAAAACTGCATCTTTCTTTGTTCAGGACTTTGAGGGTGAGGACCTGGTGTTGTCCTTCTCCAAGAACGGTGGGGAGCCAGCTGTCGCTTTCCAGGTCAGCAAGGACTCCCTGAACGGCCAGGCTCTTTTCCCCCACGTCATCTGCCACAACTGCGCCGTAGAGTTCAACTTTGGCCAGATGGAGACTCCGTACTTCCCTCAGCCCCAGGGCTACACCTTCCTGCAGCAGATCCCAGTGGATGACAGAGTCCGAGGGCTCAAGGGGCCACAGACCAAGGCTGACTGCGAGGTAAGCACAGTCATGTTCAGATATTCTTTTAATCAGTCATGCACTTCTCTCTTTGTAAACTTTTGCAATGGTCTTGACTTTTTTCTTTTCGTATTGCATAGATCATAGTGATGGTCGGCCTGCCAGGCTCAGGGAAGACCACATGGGTGAAGAACCATGTCCAGGAGAACCCCGGCAAATACTACATCTTGGGCAGTGACACCATTGTGGACAAGATGATGGTCAGTTGTGATACAGCTGTGTGGTGTTTATAGTAGCTGTTACATTCAGTAGCCTTGAGAAATCTTGACAAACAATCTTATTCTTTTTATCCAATTTCATTCATAATACAGATCAACAGCCTGAAACGCCAGTCAAAGGACATCACAAAACTGACTGCCATCTCCCAGAGAGCACCTCTCTTCTTGGGAAAGTTCATTGAGATCGCTGCCCGCAAGAAGAGAAACTACATCCTCGATCATGTAAGTGACTTACCAGCATGATACAGATATGACATATGTGAAATAAACTATATTAAATCACAGTATAACTGAGCTATCTTTCTCCTCCCTCCAGACTAACTTGTCTGCCCCGGGCCAGAAGAGGAAGATGTGCTTGTTTGCAGGCTTCCAGCGTAAGGCTGTGGTGGTCCTTCCCTCCGATGATGATTTCAAGGAGAGAGTCCAGAAGAAGGTTGAGAGTGATGGCAAAGAAGTGCCTGAGCATGCTGTCCTCAAAATGAAAGGTACAAAAAAAGATCTTGGAGACCCTTTGTCACTGGTTCTTAACACAGCAAAGACTTATTTGAGGATATGTGAATGTAGTTTTTCCCCAGATGTGGTTGTCTGTTTTCATCATTAATGTTCTGGTTTTGTTTTCCTTCTCGCAGGCTTCTTCTCTCTGCCCGAGGAGGGAGAGAGCTTCATCGAGGTCATCTTCGCCGAGACTCAGAAGGAAGACGCTGCCAAGCTGCTGGAACAGTACAAAGAGGAAAGCAAGACAGCTCTGCCCGCTGAGAAGAAGCCCAACCAGGGAAGCACAACGCCAAAAAGAGGCGGCGGCATCCGTGGCGGCGGCCGGGGAGGCAAGAACCAGTTCGGCCGCGGCGGTGGACTTGGACAGAGAGGCGGTGGCCGTGGAGGCTTCCAGAACAGAGGCAACTTTAGAGGAGGTAGGTTTGGAAGGAAGTCATGGGAACACATGATTACAGCTCTGAACGGCACATCGGCGCTAGAGCGTGCTCCGCCTGGCTTGTGGTAAAGGGCTGTTCAATCTTAATTTGTGCTATATCTGGTCTGTCTGCAGCCCCCGGCCCCCGTGGTGGCTTCAACCGCCCCCCTCGTGGCTTCCTGCCTCCCCCAGCGTTCAGAGGAGGTTTCCCCAACCGTGGCAACTTCAACCGGGGTGGCGGCCCCATTCCCAGCCTTGGTGGATCCCCCAGGGGCGGACCAATGAGGGGTAACATGGGCCCCAGAGGAGGACACATGAACAGAGGCGGCCCAATGAACAGGGGGAACATGAGCAGAGGAGGTGGAGGCAACATGAGCCGTGGTGGAAACAGGGGACATCCCAACCAGGTGGGTTTGACAATGATGCCTTTACATCCTGTTCTCCCGTTTGAACTAGCATTGACTATCTTAAAATGTCAACATGCTATCGATCTTGTGGGGAAACCTCATGGTCATCATTTCCTTGCCTTTCTGCGCCTACAGTTTCAGCAGAGAGGCGGTAACCGTGGCAACTTTGGCAACAAGAACGGCAACTATGGTAACAACAGGAATAGCGGCAACTTTGGCAACAGGAACGGCATGGACAAGGCCCAAGCCTTCAACCAGAGCTGGCAGCAAGGGGTAAATGCTGCTGCTGGAAAAATGTCTCTACTTGCATGTCACACTAAAATTTAAGATGTGGATTTTCTGCACTGTCACAATATAAGTTTACAGGCTATAAACTCTTGAATTTTGCCTTTGATGTCAGAGCATCTCTGAATGCAACGACAAGGGGAAAACTTTTACATTAGTTCTGCTTTTAACTGTATTTTGGAGCAATATAACTTTGACAGAAGCAAAATATATTGAAGGTAGATCATCTAAAAACTTGTTAAGTATAAACACAAAGTCAACTTATGCATGTCTTGTGTGTCCCGTGCAGTTCTGGAACCAGAAGCCGTGGAGCCAGCAGTATCAGCCTGGATATTATTAAGACACTTGTTCTAACGGACTGGTGGCCGACACTGAGACCCACCACTAGCCACGGAACATCCCTCCACCCCGCTGTTTTTTGATTTATTTTTTTTTTGTTTTTGTTTTCCTAGAACCCACTTTTTAAAAAAAAAAAGAGAAAAAAAAAATTTAAAAACCCACCAACCAACAGAGACTAAAGCGATATGGAGAAACAACATTCCACGTCAGAGAGGAGACCAGGCATCCTGAGTGTAATCGAAGCTTTATATATATCTATACACACATGTGCAACGTGGGTTCAGTGTCATTCAATCATCTGTTGTTGTTTTTTTTTTTTGTTTTTTTTCTCTTTTGTTGTATATTATCCTTTTTTTTTTCACCACTTTTAAATGACGTGCTTTTAAAAAAAAAAAAAAAAAAATCTAATGTTTGTAATATCAGGAACCAGAAACATTTTGCCAGTCTGGCAGATGTTAAGAGATTTTTTTTTTTTTTTCTTTTTTTTTCAGGGTTGTGCATTTTATCTGTGCTTTTTCTTTCTTTTTTTCTTTTTTTTTAAATTACAAATTGTAAATATTTGTTTTTGCGTAGTTTGTATGAGAAGTTTAAGAAACAGTAATGATTGAAAGGAACCGTGGCTTCTTAGAGAGAAGCATGGTAGCTGATAATATTGTTAGACTGTCAATAGAGTCGACTGTCAAACAGTTGAATTGAAGCAAATGAATTACAGCAAAGTTTTTGTCTTTTGTTCCCATTATCAAACCTGTAACCTAAACTCCATAGACCTACAATAAACAACTCGTTGGCTTTTTTACATCTCTTCCTGGCTTATGACTTTTGATTCAGTTCAAAGGTGTGTAAAAGACCTTTGAATGGGCGATGGCCTGGTTTGCTACTTCAAACAATAAGGACATCAGCCCCACTACTGGCCCCCAGTTGACACCTCATTAGTAAAGTATTCCCCTCAAGTGTCCTGTCTTTGATACGTCATTTCCAGTTCTTCAGCTATTCTAATGTACATTGCTTTGGGAAAGTATTTTGGCCAAGCCATTTTAAGGATATAAGTAAGCCATTTTTTAGTACTACATTATGCCTTTTAATGCATTTATTTTAAAATAAGTGTTTTAATTTATATATATAGATATATTAAATTAGGGCACTGACTACGCTTGATTCTCAGGAGAAGGTGTGGTTCTTGGATTGTCTTTATCAACGGTTCCTTTAGTGCAGAAACTTCTGAAAACAACTAGCACTGATCAATTAAAAGTCAGAACCACAAAATTGAAATTTTTTTGCTTTTTTTTTGTTGTTGTTGAAAAAAAAAAATTAGATTAACACCACTATTTCAACAAAGTACATTTCTGATGATGCTAGTTCAGCACAAAAGTGGTTGAAAGCAGGCAGGGGTTGCTCATTTTCACCAGCAAACCAAAAAGGGCTACACAGTGTCACAATACACCCACGACCGACACCATCAACTGTTCATAAAAACAAACAAAAAAAAACCTTTTCAGACTGAAGGAAAGAGAAGAAACTTTTTATTTTTCACCTTTTTAAAGGTATGGTTACGTTATTTCAAGGCACTCCGGAGTTCATGTTGGTAACTGTGTGGCCCGGCAATAATGGCAGCTCCTCATTTAACAGCTCATAATGTGCCACACCACATTATCCTGGCAGAGGACACCCAGCTTGTGTTTCAACATCAGAGCTGGTAAACAGACCATTAATACAGAACACACTGGTGTGTGTCCATTGTTTTTTTTTTTTTTGTTTTGTTTTGTTTTTTGGTTTTTCTTTGCTTTATTTTCTGCCCATGCTGATATTTAAACATGTAAATACTTCACCACTATTTCAACCATGCACGAATGTACATTAATTGACTTCCAAGTAATACTGTGTTGTGATTAAGAAAGTGTTAGTTTGCCCGAGTACTGCTGTGTGATGAATTGTCGACTATATTTAAATGTCTGGAGAGTTTCTGCCCTCCTGTTTTAATTGTACTGGATACATAAATCTAGCAGAATGCAAGCTTTGAGTTTACAGTCTAATCTATAAAAATGACAGACACTATATTTTTTAATCGCTTTATGTTGCAGGTTGTATATCAGGTCTTTTATTATTAAACCAACAGTGCAAAAGCTTTGAGATTTGTTGTCTTTTCTATCTGACAGTTTTTTGATATTTGTGTTTATAAAAATCTGGGATTGTATTTTCTTTTTAAATTTGTCTCAACTCTATTAAAAGTCAAAGAAGCTGGTATACAGTGACTTTGTTGTTTGTTACAGTGCTTAAAACAAGTTGTCATTGGAAGTTTTTACTTCTGTTTATTGACTTATAGTGTTAAATCAAAGTAGATTTAATGAGGCTTTTATTGACAGAAAAAGACTTTATGGTCAAAGTGAAAACATTCCTACAAATTGATCTCATAAAATACTTGTTTGTATAAGTTTTTACCCCCCTCCGTGTTAGTGTTGAGCTACAAAAGATGCAACTCTTTCCCATTCTTTGCAAAACTGCTGCAAGGTTGCATGGGTTGACATGACCAGGACCATTATACGACATCCCTGTGTAGCTTTAGCTTTAGCTCGGGCTCATTGTCTCATTACAAATCAAACCACATCACAGGTTTCTTGCAGACTGCGTCAGATTTTCCTCTAGAGTTTCCCTGCGTTCGAGTCACCCTCTACCTCCACAAGCCTTGCAGAGCCTGCTGCAGAGAATCATCCTCACAGCGTGACGCTGACACCACTGTGCTTCTGATGATCTGCAGCGTAACACTACATTTAGTCTGATGGCCTGTAAGCTCAATTCTGGTCTCATCAGACCATAAAAACGTCTTCCTGCTGACTTCAGAGTCTCCTACTAATCTGTGACTGGTGAAGCATCCGGCCAACTGTTGTTGTCTCCGCAGTCTCTCCAATCTGAGCCTCTGGAGCTTGGAACTCCTTCAGAGTCATGACAGGTCTCTTGGTGTCCACCCTCACTCATATCTTTCTTGCACGCTCTCTCAGTTTTTCAGCATTGCCTGCTGAAAGGCAGATTTACAACTGTGCTGTTCTCTTTCCATTTCCTAATGACGGATTTAACTGCACTCCAAGGGATGTTCAACGACTCGGAAATGTTCTTGTATCCATCATTTAACTTGAGTTGCTTGGAATGTTTCTTTCCCTTAATGGTGGAAGTTTTTCTCTTATCCCGTCTCACCAAAAGCGCGACCTTGTAGATGCAGGTGTATTTATACTACAATCAATTGAAAGCACTTGACTCTCTACTGAAAGAATTATGACTTCTGAAACTACTTGGCTGCACAAGTGAGGGTTTCAGTGTCCAGTTAAAGGTGCAAATGTGCACTCTATAGGGATCTGTTTTCACCTTGATGTTGAGTTTATTTTTATGTCGATCAGTGTCAAAAAAGCTGCATTAAATCTACTTTGAATGTTGTAAAAAGTAAAAACAGGCATGATGACTTTTCATAGAGACTGTGTCTTTATCTAAAGGTGGAATAATCCAGCAGTATGTGTGACCTTTTTGACATTCACGTCTCTTCACAGCACCACCTGCGTCCCTTCCATTCACGTGTGCCCCGGTGTTGCCCGGAGGCGCATGATGGGAATCCACTTCCCTCCCAGACAGACAGCTGCTTGTCTTCGGCTGGCCTGCGTGTTTACCTCCATCAGCAGCATATTAGTGAATGACAAGACCCCCCACTCAGACAGCAAACAGCGCATTAGGCATCGGCCCTGATTACCAACGTTTGGCCCGGTCTAAGCCTGATGTAAACACACGAAGACCCCGTTCTAGCTTAATGTGAATTGACTCCATGTTTCTCTGTATGTGGCCGTGTAGCTTCTTCCCACTGCAAATAAAGCATTACAGGTAGGTTTGACCCTCTTTGTCAATGACAGCGTGGCCTCAGTGTAACAAGTGTTATAAGTCATTAGGCAAATTATTTGCTCTGCTCCACAATTTCCTATAAGTGCAAATAAAGAGGTGAAAGAGGAGCTGCAGCAGCTGTATGTAACTGCATGTGAATGCATCATGAATGTGAAAGAGGGGCTCGGGTGCAGACAGACAACAGGGAAGAAGAGGACCAGAAGCTTTAAGTGAAACAAAATATTTTATTTTCCAAACATAAACTCATCCATATTATGTACAGCTTGAAAATATAACATATCGGACAGAATTTGAATGATGTCCCCACGATTCAACGCAATTCATACAAATTCAAATAAAAATAAAAAAGGATATCAAAAATTTACAAAATATATAAAAGTGCTTGTGAAAGGAAATGGAGTTTAATGTTGTGTGTGTGAAACTCCCAATAAATGTCCATTTAAATAGAAAGTACTAGATGTGTTGTTTCAAACCATTAAATATGTCAATTCCCCAATGAAACTATAATATTTCCATAATACTTCTCAGCCATTATAGAATTGTTATAGTAGTTTTCAATGAAGTTAACTTCATACTATGGAAACATTGTCCATTGTGCACGCACACCTCTCTACAATCATATTGGGAAACTCAGCCACTTCTATCTCCGTGTAGTCTCCCTTCTTCACCAGGTACATGATGGGTAACGGGGCGCTCTCAGACACCGTGCACCTCCTCTCTCCGTATCCGTAGTTGCGCTTGGGTTGCTTGCAGCCTCCGGTGCACCTGAAGGCCTGGTAACCCGCCGGCTCGATGATCCAGTACTGCGTCCAGGTGAGCGCACGGAAGTTGATGAAGTACTGCTCCCTGCAGCAGGTGTCTTTGTTTTGGTTGACATCACAGTCGCCACGAGAGCTGCAGAAGAAAAAGATAAAGACAGTTAGATAATTGTTCATTTAAGGGGGGAAAGGGGGCTGGGGGTACCAAAACATATCTTACAGGGGGCCCAGAATCTCTCAGCTACGCCCCTGCTAAGCTATTATCCAATTATGATATATGTTGTTTTTTTTAGTAGGTAAATCTATATAAACAAGCCTAAAATATACCTATGTAGAAGTTTTAAAAAAACATAGCACACTTACAATTAGAGCACGTGCTTTTTGTAAACAGGTTGTTTATTGATACCAGCCAGTACTTTGTCACTAGATTTCTCCAAACCACGAGAATGAGTAAACTAACGCCCCTGTGCCACCCTGCTACAACTCTAATAACGAATGCAAATGCTAACAGGTACCAAAAAAAAGGATATGGGCTAATTGTCACATTGATACAATATCCTGTATATCAAAAGCTCGCGCCCTTACCCGTACTCTTCGAGGTTGAGTGTGTAGAGGATGAGCTCGGGTTTTCCCAAGGTGTTGTCCGTCTGCTCCTGGGTGGTAAAGCGCACACTCTTGGCCATCTCTGCCGCGTAGCTGCCAGGTCTCTCGCCCTCGATCCACACCTCCAGGTGCATAGGTGTCTTCTGCTGGGTCTTGGACCAATAGTGCACCGCCTGTGTCACATCAAAGCTCTTCCAGCCGGTCTCGTGAATTGGGATCAACCTGTGAACACGAGAGATAAGGACAATTAATTAGAAGAAGGTAAAACTGACATTTCCTGATCTGATTGTCTGTTTGGCAACCACTGAGGGGATGAATAACATTTAATTATGATTAAGATAACCCACTGAGAGCTTAATTGCTTTACAGTTAATATATTTTACAACACGTCATCAGGGGAAAAACATCTCTTACCGTGAATCTACCAGTGATGTCCGGTTGGATCCGTTGGGCAACACCTCCACCCAGTAGATGCTGACCCGGGCGTTGTTAACGGGCCGGTGGTTCTTCCTCTCCACCGCGAAGCGTTTGTGGTAGGAAGCCCTCTGGTAGAGCTTCAGCTCCGCCATGGTCACCTCGCTGTTATCCGGGATCCTCGCCTCCATGTCGAACACCATGCGATTCCGAGTGGTGTCAGAGTACACATACTCTCCGGAGATATCTAAAACACAAAGCATTTATGCGATTAGGTGATATTCTCCTATAAATTATCTAGAAATTGCTGTTTGGTAAAGGTAATTCTGTGCGTAAAACTGTCTTTGCGCATCAAGTGTCACAATTACGCACGGAAATAACTGTTTACTTCTACCGGTATCGGTGTCAAAGCTATTTTCATATGAATTGCTATAAATTATTTGTTATATATTTTAAAAATAGGGAAGGTCCTTACCAGCATTGCCAGGGATTCCTCTCAGGATGCCCGCCAGGCTCGGCAAAGATCTGCGTCTCCTGCTGTGGTGCATCTTCAGCATGGACATGTACTTATTTCTGATATGAGCGGGAATAACCAGGTTCTCCAAATCCCTCTTATGGATCTTAGGAACTTCATCCAAGCCCAGTTTCTGCAGCAGCGCGTCCTTCATATCCTGATGCGTAAAAGCCCCGGCGAGACCGAAGAAAACGGTGCACAGGACACAAGCGCGGAGGAAATCCATGAGGAAAACTTCAGTGTGATCGACAGCAGAACGGTAGCACAAGTCACCCAGAGATAGACAGTGCCCCCCTGACACTCCTCCGGCCCCTTATATTGTTGCGGCCCTCCCAGTCGTTCGCACTTTGTCGATGGGGGCAGGGACCCTTATCAGAACAAAGGTGCGACAATACAGCCCCATCCTAAACAGGATATCTAAGTGGCCATACTTCAAACAGCAACAATTAGACTCGAGTGCCATCCGTATTGTGTGGGTGTAATTTCACCATAGTTCCACTAAAACTATGCTTGATGTCGGTGGCCTGTGTTGCATTTGATGCCAGAATGAGGATCTAAAATCTGGTCTTTATAGTGTAAATAAACAAGTTCATTTATATTTATCTAGCTTTGGCAAAATCAGACAATCAAATTTTGTTTTTGTTTTTTTGTGCATTTAATGTATTTATATAATTGTTAAACTATATTTTTGGAGGCCGAACCAAGTATCACAATGCTTAAATTGGTGCAGGGTTTAGTGTTACATAATGGTCTAATTGTTATTTCAGAGACTATTCTCCCCTGAAATGAATAAGATTGTAGGGGAAACAACTAATTTGTGTGTTTATTTGGCCAGAAATGTATCAAATTTAAAATAATGACCATCAACAAAAAATATAATTGACTACAAATATCAGTATTGTGATTCAAAAACCTACATCTGTCCAGCCATAATTATCGGTTAAGTCATCACCAAGGAGAGTTTGACATTCATCAGGATTTTATGTGACTTGCTGTTCTCATTTACAGTAAATCAGAAAGAGGTTGACAGGACTTACAGTTATAATTGGTGTTTATTTCATTTAATTGAACAAATAGTTTAATGTCTTCCTTTTATTTCTCCAGAATACTTTCCTCTCCGTTCCACCCGTCGTGTTTCCTCTGCTGCCACAGATGAGCCCCAGACAGACATCTCTTGACCCTGTGAACCTGAAGTGCCCTCTCTTCAGTAGCACCCTTGTCTATACACACACCCCACGCTCTGACGTGTACATTCCACTGGACGATGTCAGGCCGGGGCAGTCTGGCAACAGTCTGTCACACAGCGGGCTTATTTCTGTCTGGGTGGCTGGAAAGCAATTTTGTCCAGCAAAGACGGACCAAGATCAGGACAACCTCCAGTATGTCCATTTTGGTATAAATGTACCAAAATGAAGGGTCGAGGAGGAAATGCAAGGCTCCGAGGGAGGGGAGGAGGGGAGTATAGGATTAGATGTTTATTCCGAGCCCTGTCACCCATTCTTGGCCCTCTCCGGCAGATTAAAATTATTAGCCAAACAGACAGTTAATCCAGGGGCCGGGGGGCCGGCGTGGATGTGGATTGGGGCAGGCTCTTCACAGGTTGGTGATTATCTGATTCCATTGCGAGGATTTGCCTTGCCTTTTTTGTCACACAAACATTAGAAGAGGGGTGCTCTCACTGGCTGCCCAGAAGGCCCTGCCTGCGGTTGTGTATTGGGCTGTGTTTGCTTAGAGATGTCAGACAGACTGAAGGGGCTCACAGGAAGAGCAAATGACAGATGACTGCCAGACCCGCTCACTCCAGCTACAGTGCCAGAAATATTAATTAGTGCTGTAGACATGATACCACACGACACAGCTCATGTATAGTACAATCACAAGATGCATAACTGAAATGTTTCACACTATGGAAAAACATTTTAAAAACCTATCCAACTGCATGTGTGCAAAGACAGCTATGTGCACGTGTGTAGAGTTAAGACAACTTATGACTCTGCTCTTATTACAGATCTATAATACCTACTTTATTATATTTTTGATGACATTATGCTGTTGTTTTTGTCTTTAAACCTGATAAATTGCAATTGTACTGAAAATACAACACTTGCTTGATGAGATTTGCTCCTTTTTTGCACGCAACTTTTGGTATATAATTTTCAATTGCACAACAGTAATGTAGAGACTGTATTGTGCATAATATAACTATATTAATAATGTAAGTGTTTCATTCTAAAGAGGGTCATTTGAAAACATTTATTCTATTCATCCAAAATTACTGGGAAATTACACTTTATGTTTTTTATTTTATTAGTTCATTCGACATGGACACTGCTCATTGATCAACAGAGAGAGCTGTTAATCCCCGTCCCTTGACAGATGTTAAAAAGGCACCTTAAACATAGAATAAAACTACATATATTATAAAATTCACATACACAGAATTATAATTATACACAAAACACATCCATCAGTAAATACAGTTGCACACAGTTATATTTTTGAGGGGAGAATTACAATATTATATATTTTATTTATGTTTTTTAAAGTATTGACAAATGAAAAAAGGCAACCTTTCTGTCCAAAAACTTAATTCCACAGGGATTATTTAGGAGATGAGTGTAAGATCCCCAACTCAGACTCATCTCCATCAAAGCCTACAAGTGAGGTACAAACTGGTCAATCAGATTGTCTGATGTCAGAAACATCAGCGCAGACATGTAAATACACAGTAGATCTATTGTCCAGTCCAGCCAAAGGCCAGTCTAAATGCCTCCTCTCCACAGCCTAAAATACATATGGTATCCCCTCTCCCTAACATTACAACCCCTAATTCGGGAAATTAAGATGCCCTTTGTGTGATATTTCTCAGTCTTTCTTCCTTCCCATGCCAATCAAAGACAGGTTTCCTAGTTCAAAGCCACTTCTGATGCTCCTAGGTGCCATTTCTTTTCAATCAAAGGCCAACAAGCTCCTACAATCAACAACACAGGTGTTAATTAACATCCAGCCATTTGCATTCAAAAGCAGTCCAATTTATAGGTCATTCCCTTCCATTTGTGAAACATGAAATCCCCTTTGCTTGCCAGAACTGCTGTTTGTGGAAATTTAGACGCTTACATCAATATGCTGTGGAGACGATGCAAAAACATATATATATATCAGAGGAAAGCTCTCAGGAGGAGGGAGAACTGGGTGCAGTTTCTTTCCATGTGGTTTGCACATTACATTACAGCAAAGCAGGCATTTTAAACGTCTCTCTGCATGGGAACAAGGCGGAGCTGCTCCAGAAAGTCAATATTGAACTTGTGTTGGTGGTCAGCGCAAATTCCTCATTATTCACATGGCTGTATTGTCACCGACTTCCTGACCTATTATTGGCTGCATTATCTTAACATCAAATATTTGGGGGAATGAACCGGTCTAGTTTGCACCTTAATGGCCCATATAAGACGTTTTTTTTTCTTTACTGCGGCTGCAGAGTCTGGAATCAATCCATGGAGCTGGCTGCCAATAATCATCGATCAGTCTGTCAGAGGGGAAAGCGCTAGACCTGTGCAAGGACAATACGATTATTGCTCAATGGTCTCCACATCTAGACAAAGTACAGGACAGTCTAATTGCATTTCACGCAGCTAATGACGCGTCAATCAGCGCAGACACGGAGGGTTAATCCCAGTACTGTAGACTTAACCAAATAGGATCAGACATGATTAGATAGGACTAACAATTAATATTTTCATTAACTTTTAATTAATTGACAGAGGGGAGACTTTTAGTGTGCAGGGTGTGTGCCGTTGCAAAGCAGATGGACACAAAGAAACCAATAATATATATATAGAACCACATCTATAGTGGCTGTAGTTGGTTATGTCTGTGGATTCGTATTCACCAAACAAAGAAAATCTTGTAAATGGTTTAAATTAGTTAATATCTGCCGGAAAAAAAGACTAAAAATCAACCAAGAAGTACAAACAGCTACAGAAATTTACCAATTTAACAGCTGTGGGAAGGCAGTTTGTCCACCAGAGGTCGCTATGGTAACACTGAACAAGCACATGGAGGCTTTAAAGGGAAAATCCACCCTAAAAAAAGTATTGACACGCTGCTTTTCATGTAATTTTATTTTTAAAAACCCCCAAAAGAAAACAAAACACCTGTCAGCCCAAACAGGAAATCAAGACTTGAATTGATGACGTCATTAGTTCACACTTGCTGATATACAAACTCTTTAATTGATCAATTTCTCTACTGCACTTTTATTTCCTCTGTTTGCTGTATAGTTGTAATTCTCATCTATTTTTTTTGTCTATTTGTGTTTTATTTAATTTATCTGATGTTTAAAATGAATTTTTATTTTTATTGTGTTTTTAAATGTGGTTCTAATAACATTTCTTTACCTCATGTAAAGCACTTTGAACTGACTCTGTGCCTGAAACGTTCTGTACAAATAAAGCGTTGCCTCACCTTGCCAGGGCACGTACCATATTTTGAGATTTTACATTCTGCTTCAGTGTAAGACTTCCAGCTGTCAATCAAAACAGGCCATTATATCCCATTAAAATCACCATTGTTGTTGTTAGTTGTGTTCGCCATGATTTATTGATTTACTGAAGAGTAACACCTGCACGCTGACTCCAAACTTCATATGTATCTTAATGGACAAAATTTCAATCCCAGTCAGATCTTCGTCAGGTCAAAATGTTTAAAAACGGCCACCACACCCATATGTAACCTATATATACCAATAGGCTGATAGGCTCCATGATAATTATCCTATGTTAACCAACCAACCCAACATCTCAAAACAATTCAATAACTACACAATGAAACTCAATCAAAAAGTACATTATTCCCAAAGAGTGGGACTATTTCTCAAATGTATCAAAAATGTCCCAAATAGTTGTCAGTTACATGGAAGAGGAAACATTATAATAAATATGATTATAATAGTAAAAGCGCCTCATTCACATTGACAAATGAAAACTGTGCTGCACATTATAACAGATGTAATGTATGTCAATTCAATTTTAGAGTGCATTCCCCTTTAATAAGGTGGCCTGGATCTGCGTCGCTATGCACGTCGGAGTCATGAACGATTGTGAAACAGACAGTCAGAGAACAAGTACATTTTCTCTCCTTTAGTATTGTTGTTATCTTGTTATACATTGCAGCACACATACTCTGAATACACAGAATACATTTCCTAACCCAAATAATCAATCATCTCATAGTGGTTGTATTAAAGCATGTATGAACTGGTGTTTGGCTGTTTCTGATAAACAGTCATGCCAATGCAGTATGCTTCAAATTACACTTGGTCACCATCAAAAATCAATTTTATTGGACACATCTTGCATGCTAAGTTGTTCTGTGTGTGTATGTGTATGTGTGTGTTTATTCCACTACAGTGCCTCTTTGTGCCTTTCTACTCCTTGGCACGGAAAAGGATTGCAGCAAGAATCAATTTGAATATTTCTGAAATATAGAAGTGTATTATTTTATTTTAGTGTAAGGTCACACAAACACACACACACACAAATACACACACACTCACATAAGGCCTCAGCTATGTAGGCTGCTGAACAGATGTACTTTGAACAGTGATAAGCGCCACACTTCAAAAGGACGGGACCTTTTCAAACAAAATATGATAAGTCGGCTCACTGTGAATAAAACCTAACATGCTGATTAGGTGTTTTGTGTGTTGTAAGTAACCACTTGCTGATACAGTAGTTTGATTCACTGAAAAATATCTGTGTGACTCATCTACTGTATTGATCTTTGTTTAATTCTCATCTGGTGATCCGTACATATGAAACGTCTGACTCACTCAGCCAGCAGGAAAAACATCAGACCTCGAAAATCCAGCTCTAGCCCACAGGCCTGTTTACCTTGGTTAGTTTGCTCGCAGCATTAAGCCGCTCGCACCCGTGAGAACGAGAGTCCAAGAGACAGAAAATCCCGCACAAACTTGACACACCTTGATGTTGACCCTACACAGAGCTCTGTGAGATGGGAAAGTACAGCAGTAGTCGTATTTTATTATGATCAAGTGACTTCTGATCTGCACACAGGCCACAATTAAAGGCCTGCACATAGTTGGCAAAGTTGTAATTTTTCATGTCATCCATAAAGGTGTATAAACTATACTGCAATATGGATGACGAAGTCACGTCCATCCCTTTATGTACTTTGCTTTGCTTATGTACAGCAAATAGAATGACCCTCCATAAAATACCATAAACTGCAGGTTTATGCATTTACAATGTGATATTGTAAAACATGAAGGCAACCTATGCACGCCTAAAAGATAAGTCCGCAGTCTTAAAGCAATAGTCAGGAGCTCAAATGAACATTGAAACATGTTTTTCTTGCTGTAATCATTCCTCCTGTTCGTACTGGCCATAAGAAGATCCCTTCATAATGCACTTACAATGTAAATGATGGGGGACAAAATCCACAAAAATGTATTTAAAAGTTTATCTGAAGTTAATATGAAGCTTCAGCGTCCAAATGAATCAAATCAAGTAGAAATCTTTCAACGTTAAAGTCTTTTTAGTGCCAAAGTCCCTCTTTTTGTTACTATACTTCCACCACAGCTCAACAGGGAAACACTGTCCAAGGAAACACAAAGAGGAAATTTGATGCTAAAAAGACTGTAAATGTGGCAGATATCCACTTGATATGACTGACTCAGACTGCTGAAGCCTCATATAAGCTTCTCATCAACTTTTAAATGCATTTTTGCACAAAATGACTGTGTGGACACACTGTGGACTTTGGCCCCCATCACTTACATTGAAAGCACATTTGAAGGGGATCTTTTCAAGGCCAGTATGAACAAGAGGAATGATTACAGCGAGGGAAACCTCTTTCAGTGTTCATATAGACAACTGATTGTTGTTTTAAGACACTTTTGAGAAAATTGTCAACCCATCCTTTAAATTAACATAAGTAAAAGGTTGTGTGAATGTGGCCTATTGCAACAGCTATCATGTCTCAGCACAGGTTGTGTTGTTTTAGACCTCCATAGGCACATCTCCATAAACTGGGTGTCTTGCAGACAGTTAAAGGGACAGCAGTCATTGTTATTTTAGTCTGAAGAAAATGTGCCCTCTCCTCTCCGCAGCACGCCACCAGCAGCCTGACAGACAGCCCGCAGTTTCCATTCACAATATTGACAGCCACCGCACACCCCCACCCCCTCCGCACAGCAGATGCTGTGACGGGCGCCATGATGATGATCTGGGACTTTGCCTGCAGCAGCAGCAGCCAGAGATGGTAGAAGACGCGGGAGAGTAGTTGCTATCTGCAAACAAAACGATTCATTCACGCTGGAGCGCAGCAAAGATGGTCGACTCGAAGCTTGAGCGCTGTGCGCATGCGCAAAAGCTGGAAAATATCGCAATTTTTTAGTAAAAATGCTGCACAAGAGTGGTTTGAAATCATCTCGCGTGGCAGGTAAGACATTTTTAAATAAGTGAAAACATGTTAAGTATTTTGTGAGTGTTTTAAAACGAGTGTTTTGTGCGCGTTTAAGCAGCGTCCCGAACATAGCGTCCATTTGTAACTCATTCATATTTTACAGCCCTGCTTCCCATAATCCATTGCGACGCCCCGGGCAGAGCTGTCTGTTGGACCATCTCTCCTGTCGACAATCTCTGGCAGCGAGCTGCTGGTAGCTTGACTGTGCGGAGACGGCAAGAAGCGACCGACCGGCGGGGGAGGCAGGCAAGGCAACGGAAAGGAAAGGACGAGGGGGGGGGGAATTTAGGCTGTGTGTCCCGTATTTGGAATAAGCAAGACTTAGACTACAGCTTTCCTCTTGACGTGAAACGAGCTCCTCTGTAACCTTCAGAAAAGGACCCGCAGTTTTTTTTTTTGTTTTTTTTTTAACGGCTAACTGACGCGGCTGTCCGAAGCTAACCGTCGTTTTGAACTGTGAAGAAAACTAAAAGAGACGTTTTGGTTTCTGGACGAAGAATGGGATTTAAAGAACATATCTGCCAGCACTGAGTTGCGAAAACAAGGGGATATTTTTTCCAGTTGGATGAAAAATAACCACACAGTCGAAGAAGGGGGGACCGAATTCAGTTAAGCTGTGTTAATACTGTGCGTATGACAAGTCAACTCCTGGGAGGAAAAAAAGGGAGCAATGATGGCATTTAGGAGCGGAGAGAAGTAACGTTAGCTCGCTGGCTAGCTAAACAGCTAACCTAGCAGGCTGCTAACTAAGCCTGTGTCGCCCTTTCCATTCCTGGAGCAGAGGAGGGGCGCTGGGGCTTTGTAGCATTGCAGATCTGCCTTGCATTTTTTTTTTGGGTTGCTGCAAGAATGGAGAATCCCAAATATCTGCCACAACAACTCAGGGGGATCTGCTGAACCGCATCGACTCGATTATCTTCCATTTTTCCTTCAGAAAAGACCAGAAAAGTGCCAGCTAAAAACGTTGGGATTTCATCAAAAAAATCAACCGGCCCGGGGCAGCTAGGGTCTGTAATTGTGACTACTTCTTTTTCGTATATGCCCCGTGGGGATAGGTATTATAAAATGGGGAAGTGCTGCACATCTTATCCACCTCCTAGATACTGGATGTCGGTAGGAAGATCATGAATAGATCGGCTGTAACGCGGAATTAGCACCGGCGTCGCCCTCAGCTCAAAGTTTTATTATTTTCGAGGCACATTCAAGGTGAGAGAACTTCTTTTTTTTTTTTACAGGCCCCTCTGCGCTAACTAACAGGCCGAGGAGGTGTTTGCTCATTCCCCCCCATCCACCTCCTCTATCATCATAACTTCAGAAACCAACAAGCCGGAATAATCATGTCGGGAGAGGTGCGTTTGAAGAAGCTGGAGAAGCTGATCCTGGACGGGCCAGTCCAGTCTACTGGCCAGTGCCTGAGTGTGGAGACGCTGCTGGATGTCCTGGTCTGCCTCTACGATGAGTGCAACAACTCCCCGCTCAGAAGAGAGAAAAATGTCCTGGAGTTTTTGGACTGGGGTAAGCAAGCAGTGTCTTATTATTATTATTATTATTATTATTATTATTATTATTATTATTATTATTATTATTATTATTTTAATCCCCTCTTGTTTGGCATGTGCATCCAGCCTCCCTGTCTTTTTGGTAAGATGATAGGCTAATAATGTTGGTGGTGCAGTGGCCCTCCCTTCCCCATCACATTCCTTTTATAGTAGTAGTGGGGCTCAGTTGGCCTGCTCTCTTCTCACACTCCCTAAAAAACTAAAAGCAAAGCCACTTTAATCACCCGCAAATTAAAATGTTTTATATGTTGGGGAAAAGCAAAACACATGATAGGATGTTGGGGGTTTACAAAAACACACGTAAAAACAGAAGGCTCGGTACAAAAAACTGATATGTTTTAATAAAGGTGGTGCCATGTTGACAATGAGAAGGAGTAACCCAATACACAGAAGGACATTAACAGTAGTGAGGAAGAGCTTTAACAGGCCCACTCAAAGTTTTGATATGTGTCCAGGAAAGATCTCATAAAGAAGTCCTATCCTCCAGGCCACCATTTAATCTTCTGAACATGCACTCATACATGCCTTTCTGTTATTTGCCTCAGCCCTTCATAGTTTTCTCAACCACTTTGCATGCAATTTTTGTTTTCCTTTTTCATGGTTGTGTAGGTGAAAAGCTTGTCGATAACCCACCTAGCTCCTAGCTCTTATCAGGTCTACAGTGTTATGGTTAAATAAAAGTAGAAGATCTGTTGCCATTTCTGCATAGAGATCACAGTTGCTTAAAGTTTTCTCCCGGGACTTAAATAGTTCATAATCAGGAAGGCAGTTTTGCTGACTATTTTGCAGTTTAGTAAATTTCCCACTCCTCTGGCTAAAGCAAGGTTAGAAAAAACACAGGAGGCAAGAGGACCACACACACACACACACACACACACACACACACACACACAAACAACTCAATCATTTGTGCAGAAGGACTGTGTGTGTGTATGTGTGTGACATCGGGGGTTTGGTTTGTGCATGAAGCAGGAATGTGAACAACTCACCTTTTTTATCTGGCGCAGAGGCCCAGCTAGCTGCCGGAGCATGCCTGGCTGGCCTGCTTGTCTTTTAAAGCCCTGAGAGAAGTGCTGCAGCAAGGCAGAAGCAAATCAGTGCCCTCTCAGGCAGGAACATGGACCAAAGCGTTTAAATAACACAGCAGTCAATGAAAAGCAAAATGTATAATGTAAGGAAAATGCCATTTGTGATATTTGCCGGGTTGTCTTTGTTTATTTCTGAAACGGTAAACAGGCCCATTGTTTGTGATATTTGCTGGGTTGTTTTTCTTTATTTCTGAAACAGTTTAAATTGCAGTTTTAAAGGGGTATTAGTTGGGCCCATTATGATGTTGCAGTGACAAAGACAGACAAGACAGGATGGCAGTTAAACTGGTCAAATGGTGGTAAATTTTGGCTGTGGCTGCTAAGTTAGTCTACCCCACCAGCCACCATCTGGACAACCTATTCTGAGCTAAAAATGGAGGCATGCTGCCTGGTAGAGTGCTGGAAGTGGTTAGATTTGGTGATTTTTGTCTGTGCATGAGAATAAAGAGGTACTTTCCTGTCTGTCCAAAGCTATACCCAAATGTGTTTGTTCGTTACACACGTAATGCTTCCTTCAGAGCCCTCTATTTTTGCCTTAGTGACTAGTCCCAGGCCACACTGCTGCAGAAAACCTGCCTGTGCAGCTGGCCCTGCAACAATGACGGTGTGCCCTGGCCTTTAAGGAGAGATGCCCTCTGCTTGGGTGCCAATTGGTGACTTCATCCTGACATTTCCCTGTGTTGACACTAGAAACTCACTGACTGAGCTCGGCCAGACACAACACTCGACATACACATGTGTCCAAGCTGTTGCAGTTGGGAAGAGGTCCGATGTTGCTGCTTGTTATTGTATTTCCACAGGGAGATTTGAGAAAACTTCAAGTTTCTACAATTAATTTCAATTCATTTAATTGCGTTTACTTTGTATTCAGAATTATGCGAAGTTGGAGTTCTGTAAACCATATGAGGTGATTATCTTAATCAGGTAGCCCTGCTGATATAAGAGCCCCAAGGGACTTGTGCTTAACTCAAAAGATTTGTCACTACAAACACAAGATCGGTCTTTATCACAATGCATGATTAATTTTTCTTGTCAAATAACTACTTGACTATGTAAACAATAGTCTCACTCATTAATTTGGCCTTTGTCATGCTCTGCTGTTTATAGCTTTATCTTATAAAACTGTACCAACTTGTGACTTAAGCAAACATGGTCATTAATTCAATGGAGGCAGTCTGCCCCTGCAATAAGTAGTTAAGGAAACCCTGTCCAAACAGATGTCCATGATGCTTCACTGGTTTCCATGCTCACACATACATCTCCTATACACAAACACTTGTAGGCGTGGTACAGTATATCACAAAATCCTCACCTTAACAAAATGAACCCCTGGTTGAGGTTACCCAGCAGGCAATAGACATCTTTGAAGAGAGATTCAACTTGTACTTTGTTACAGACCTCTCTGTCCTATAGAAATTCAATATTGAGTAATGGAAGACCCAGCAGACAGTCATTATAATCAAAGACTCCCAAAGGGTCTTGTATGAAGGCTAACGGAGGATTCACATTATGATGCAATGTCACAGTCAAGTGTTTTAGGACAAGCCGTGTATGTGCTTAATCAGCAGTCAAAAACAAACATTCAGCCATCGACCACTGACTGATTCGGTGTTTTGGGACGAGAGAAGATAAGTTGCTGTTGTGTGCTTTTAGCATCATGACAACACATGTTCACAAGATAGCAAACCACACCTTCATTGTTGTAGCCATCAACAAAATATGATATAACTGAGGTCAAGTCTTGTCTTGTCTTCCAAAGTTTTTGGAGTGTCACCACTCCCATGTTTTCTTTTTTTTGGCAGAGCACACAGCCAGATGGTCAAAGGAAAAAGCGCACCTGTTACACATTCAACACCTTTTGTACTATTTGGACAATTATAAATGTTAGCTGAAGAAATGAGATAACGTCATTATAGTCCCGTCTTTATACTGTACCAACAGAGACAGAGAGTGCACATGACCAATTGTAGCCTATAAAAAGCAGATTGGATCAGATGGATAACGTTAACACATACTCAAAACACGGTTTAATCCTACATGCAGTAAATGGTTCAAGATGGGCCCAATGAAACCTTATATGTCTCCAACTTGTGAGTGATCTGCCTTTGTCAGCCACACAGAGGACGTGTTTCCGCAGCCATGCTTTCATAGAAAAGATGCATCGCTGTACCTTAGTCACCGGGCCTGTGCACCTTTTTTTTGTGGATACAGCAGCACTACCGTGACAAAGGTGCACCGATGTTCTCTTCCCTTCCTGAGAATTTATATGAGCCTCAGAAGAAGACAAACATTTGTATTGGGTTTGCTTTTCCCCTTGTTTGGTGACCTCATTTCAGCTGAAATAGAGACCCTTACATGACCCGCAGCCACAGGGGAAATGAACACGGGAAAGTACGCTGTATCCTGATTCCTCACATTTACCACAGCAGTTACCCTGTATAACAATTTCACTAGCTCAGGCCTGTGCTTATATTTGTTCTTTTACAACCAGGCTAGTCAGCTTCAGTGTAAACCAGCCAGCTTATGTCAGCATCCTCCCCATCTGTAATTTTTACCAGGTGTTAAGTGAATTTAAATGTTTCAGTATTGTTGATTACAGCAAATATCAAAAGTTAAGTGTCATCATACCACTATACACGTGAGATTATGAAGGCCTAGATGAAATATCTGCAGAGTTAACATAAAGGGTGAGCGTCATTCCTCAAAGACTATGACTTTCTAAGAAGATGAACTACACCTACTCCCTTTTCACAGAACAAGCAATTTTCAGTCAGGAGCTGAATGATGAATGTGTGAGTGTGATTCTTTCAGTTCCACATTGATCCATGGCTCCTGTGGCCTAGTGTTGGTGTTTCAGTATTAGCACTATCCATGAAGTTGTGGTCTTTTTGAAGTGATTACAACTTTGGTGTAAACTTAATCTTTTATTAAGTGGTTTAAGTGTTATCTTTAGGTTTCTAAACAGGACACAACACTTGCATTCGTTTCTCATAGATATCCTGTTTTCCTACAACCTCCCATCATTTCCTGCTTTTTGTTTTGTCCTGATCCCCTTCCCTGTTTTGGGAAACGGATCGGTGGCAGCTGAATGAAAACGGGCAGCCATGCCAGCCCACAGTTGGCAAACATGGGGGAGGCTGCCTGACCTTTTCTCAATCCAGACGCAGTGTTAGCCCGCAGTGGCCAGCTGTTCAGCTGCAGCTGATGTGTGCTCCACCCTGCAAGGCTTTCATTGGCAGCATGCCTCACACACTACTCGCACTGTAGAGGCACACATAATCATACACACACACACTTATTATTGTGGTTTTGCCTAACTAGGCTATCTCACAGTGCACAGGCTGGAAGTCCCTCCCTGTTATTCCCGCTATAGGAGCTGCCACTATGCCTTTTGAGAATCTGAATTGTGTTGGTTCCAAAGAAACATTTTTGTGTCACATGGTTTAAAATTCTGCTCAGAGGTCATTCCCTCTGCCAAGAGCAAACAGCCCTGTACACAGGGCTATGACTTCCAAGTAGGGTGACCAGATGAGAATGGGTGACATTCGGGACAGGGGAGTCATGTGGCCACGGTGGGTGTGGCCTCCTGTACATTACTTACAGGAGCAAATTCACAAAAATATTGTGCTGCTTTTGCGGCTGCTAAATCTGCACAAATGAGACAAAAAGAATTCACAAAGCACCTGCAAAGAGTGACATGCACCCCAAACTTTGCGGCCATGCAAATAGCGTCTTGAATTCGCCCCTCAGTGTCAATGAACAGTAATTCATGTGAAAGTCAAAACCCAATGCTAAAATTTGTTATTTTTTTCATGAAGTCAACTGTCTGTCATTAGAAAAAAGAAACGCAATGACTGTATTGTATGTAACAGTTCAAATCATTTCCTGTTACATGACATTCCTTTTATTTTACTCATTCATCAATGTGGTGCCTATCACATCTGTCTGCGTGACGTGCATATCCTCCTCCGTGGCTGCCTGCAGCTACACTAACTATTCAAAACTCGGGTTTAATCTAATTTTCGGGACAAACAGGACAGGATTCAGGATTTGGGACATCTGCCCGTAATTCCGGACTGTCCTGAATATTTTGGGACATCTCGTCACCCTACTTCAAACCTCTGCCATCATATTTTTAGCGCATATTACTCTTGCAGTAACAAACATGCCTTTAGACCAGTTTAAGCTAACTGAGTGCAGCTGCAGCAACATCAATGATCTTGAACAATTTGATAAGCCCATAATGCCTTGTTCAGGTAGAGGCAGACCAGGCAGGAAATGTCCTCTGGTGCTTGTGCTTCTTGCAGCCTACGGCGGATTATAAAGTGGAGAGTTGATTGTAAAGCAGTGTCTTATTGTGTTCGGGTCAAGATCAGGAGTAGGTGTTCTTATGTTGCATTAAAATCAATTTTTAAGGGAAGTTACTGAAATGTTGTTCAGATGGACAGTCATCAAATAATTTGGATGTCACATTTTGCAAAGAAACTCAACTTTGAGTGTCGAGAAAAAAAATGTGTGATCATCACTATAGTCTGTATCAGTAATCTGTATCGTTATTCTCAGACCTGAAAATCCTGTATGGGACTGGCTCCTATCAGGACATCCTTGTTGCCTCTTTGGTTGTTGTGCTGTTTCCTGTCTGACTGTCTGGTTGTTACAGAGACGGGCACAGAGAACAGGAAGGAACCGCAAGGACTCAGTGAGGTAGTCCGGACCAAACGGGTACATGATGTCATACAAGGAAATGGGACAGCTGTATCGCATTGTGTCATTGTGTACTCTGTGGCTCGCTTTTATCCAACATTTCGGTGTTGTTGGGAAGCTGCAAGGTCGCCTGCGTGTTTATTTCCTTGCTGGTGGATTTCCCTTTTCACACCAGCTCACATACAGCATGTCTGTTTGCTCACATAAACACTGAGAAGCTCTTTGAGTCTGTAGTTACTTTCTCCATCTCCCAATCACTCACACAGTTTTTTTTTTCCCATTGTCTGTGAGTACACTCAGGACAATCAGACACAGCCCATCCTCTCTTCTCCTGGTGTCCGCTACCTCACACCACAGCGCTTAGTGTCCCAAAGGGAGCAGTCCAGCAGCCACTTACACTTTATTATGTGCTTTTTGCCCTCCACAGTTCATTTGCTATTATTTTAAATTAACCACAAAAAGAGAAAAGAATATAAATATAAATCCTCTATTTATAGAAGATCATTTAAAGTGCCTGAAACAACTTTTTGTATTATTTTAAACTGACAATGTAATGATGGAAATTCCAGCCTGAGCAAAATGATTGGGACTGATGTCATTGTTTATCAGCAACAAAAATACAATACAAATACAATTCATGATTTTAAAAAAACTTGGACCATCTATATGATTTGAACACTACTTTTAAACAGCATTTAACAGAATTTAGTTAACAGCAGTTAAAGGCGCCATGTGGGGTTTTCCTGTAAACAAACAAAGTCATGTTGACATTCAGTGTTTATCACCAAAAACATATTGTATATCCTTGAGGCCTAACAAACGTGTTCAACAGATGTCCTTATAAGACATTTGATTATGTTAAACGGTTTTGAATAGCGCTCTGTTTACATCCTTCTTCGCTTGCCAGCAGTTTTCTTCTTCACTGCTTTTCGGGCACATTACTCTGCGTCTTTGTGCTTGATCGCCACCAACTGGCAACAGGAATGCGTATCACGTCACCCACATGCTCGGGCGCGTACATGTGCAGTCTTTTGTGTGTTCACCATACAAACAAAATGGCTTCCTAAAACATGGCTCCATAGCGCTACTAGTGGCCAAAAAATCCAGAGTGTACCGTTAAACTATTTGTCAAACCAGAGGTTAAGATTTTTGAAGAAGAAACATTTTCTTGCATTTGATAAAGTCGTATTGTGAAGTACTGGGTATCCAGTTCGCAAATTACTATCATTTTCTCAATATAGGTCTGCTACCTACTGAAAATTACCATAATTTAATGTAATTTGACGCTGTCAGTCATTTCATGTGAGGTTATTATTTTTTTCTCCTCATGGTGGATCCATAACTTGCTGCAAGGATTTGAAAAATCACTAAGATTAGTCCGCTCTCAGCCTAATGACGACGATCCAACAATGCTGACTTTTCTTTACAACATACAAGTTCTAATGGGATCTGATGAAGTGTTTTTAAGCTGAAGATGACCTACACATTTACCAGGCTAACATGTGAAATTGTGCATGGCATTTTCAGCATCTGGATATATCACAGATGGCCTTTTAAAAACACTCAGTCAATCTGTCTGGGTGCTTTGTAGGCAGAGAAATGCCTGCTGCTAATTGTGATGTGTCATCAGAAAGTGGCAAGGAAAGGGTCAGCTTCCTCTCTCCTGTCTCCCAGAGGACACACTGTAGCACAGGTCATTAGCCAGCCTCGCAGGACCCTCGGGATCTGACTACAAATGGTCTCCCCCCCCCCCCCCCCCCTTCCCTTTTCCTTTTTTCTTCACCTTCCCTTCTTCTCATCCTCCCATCTCTTTCTTTTTTTATTCTTCTCCTCTTTCTCTCCTTTATTCTTCCCCTGCTGTGCCTGTGAGCTTGGTTTGGCTGACCTCTCTGCTCAGCTGTCTGTCCATCACTTCAGCCAATGTTTATAGATCAGATGAAAATGAACCTGCTCCGTTGGCTGGTTTTGGCTCATTATAATAGTTTCTTTTCATACTGCACCTTTAACAAAAAAAAAAAAAAGTCCTCCTGTTGGATGGAGGTAGTTTAGCATGAAGCACACACCACATACTTGCAAAACCACAGATTGTGTCATAATTTCTGGCCTGTTAGGCATTAGCATGACTTATTTAGTACACTATTATCTGCACTCATAATAATATAACCTTTAATGCTTTTACTGATCTCAAGCGCCTTGACATTAGCATGCATGATGAGTTTAGGCTTTAGTGCTGCATCTAACGCCTTTAATCATTTGTGAGTGTATCATTCTGTACATACTGAAGGAAAAATGTTGGTCTGCTCTCCCTGTAATGACTCTTCAGCTCAGAGGAGCAATTAGCAAGTCTTCCTTTTAGTCTGCCAGCTAAGTCTACACCAGAGACACACACACACACACACACACACACACGAATGCCACAGACAGAACAACATTGTTTTCTCAAAAGATTTTTTTTTTATGTCGTCAACGGTTGAATTTGGGAAAGCTGCTCGCCCCCTCCACCCGTTCAGACGAAATGGTCCCACGGCCAGCTGGCGAAGGCTCTCGCTCGCATAGTTTTGTCTCTTCCCATACTCACTGAACTGGGAGTGTGAGCCAGTAAAGGGAAGTGCATCCATGCTGGTCTTACTGAGCAAGATGTAAGCAAAAGCCAAATCAAAATGAAGTGGAAAAATGCACAACGCACATAATCGTCTGTTTCTTCATTCAAAAACAGCATAGAATTCATAGTAATTAAAACAAAAAAAAAGGAATAGTCCACTGAATATCCATCTTAAAGGTGCTATATGTAAGAATCAGAAATTCTTTCTCATTAATGACACCGGTGGCCGGTGGTGAACTGCAGTCAGCCTCCTGTTGCTTGCAAGCGAGCACCTAAAACCACAATATCACAATATATTTCACATGCTTTGCAGTAATGTTAGCTTACCTGTCCAATAAGAAGAAAGCCAGTTCGGTTGCTGGTCATTTGTTGACGTTAGCTAGTGTTGCAGGAGCTGAAGCCGATGTTGCAGCGCTGAGTCCGTGAATGTGTGTGTGGAGGACTGGACAGAGTGGAAGGACAGAGCTGTTGCTCACCGAGAGACAGCTGCTGGGCACCGGTGAGCTCTGGAGGAGAGAGCCGGGGGCAGAGCCCGAGCTGATGTTGCAGCGCTGAGTCCATGAGAGTGTGTGTCGAGGAGTGGACGGAGCTCCTACTCGCCTACAGACAGCTGCTGAGCTCCGGAAGAGAGAGTCGAGGGAAGAGCCGGAGCCGATGTTACAGCGCTGAGTCCGTGAGAGAGTGTGTGTGTGGAGGACCGGACAGAGCAGCTGCTTGCCGACAGACAGCTGCAGAGCCGGAGCTTCTGGAGGAATAACACCCGGACAGACGTGCTTCACTAGATAAAACTTTTGTTTTTTGGGCTTAGCTGGACTTTGTGTTGGACTCTGTGTTGTGGTGGGTGCCGGTCGTTTGTTGACGTTAGCGGACTCCATTTCTAAGCTAACGTTAGCTAGTGTTGGCGCTGTAGCGGGAGAGAGGCAAGGCACTCAGGAGCGCGCATAAATGTCACATCCTTTGGATTTTTGCGGAAAAACAGGCCTGAGTCCTTCGCATAGAAATCAGTCCAAAGGCTGTAATAGGCAACTGAGAAAGTCGGAGAAGGTCTCATTTTTAAGTTATGTTATAATCCGTTCACTCATTGGCAATAAAAAAATGATTAATACATGTAAATTGCCTCATAATTTATACATATAGCACCTTTTAAATACTGACTCTGTTGGCTCTGTAACTTGCACTTTTTCTGTTCAGTATTATTTTTTGAGTTGTAAAGAACCTCTAAATGATGAAACTTTATGGTGCTTAAATTCAGTGCCAGTTGTGTATTTCATGTTGTATGTATTGTGATACACTTAAGCTGGAAAAAAGCTTAATAAAATGCAAAACAGTCCAAGTTCGGAGAAAACTTCATTTAACTACTGTTAAATCTAGGGATTAGAATCTAAGACTGCTTGGGCAGTAGCCATAGACACAATTTGGCTTCCAAAGAATTTCTACCAGATCCCATTTAAACCATGTATACACACTATTTATAATATTTGTGTAGTATTTCCACAAACAATTGATTTTTCATTAGTTAATTCCAATCCCTCAATATGGGAGACAGATTTGTATAAGTGGCAAATAACTTTAAATTTAAAACACAATTTAAGCTCATAGTTTTTACTCATATAAATCTGTCAGCATGGGAGTGTGCCTGCTGGCTGGCCCTCTACTGTCTCCGACCCCAGGATAAAACCTATTAGCTGCTCTTAAAACCAGATCCCTCAGGAGCCTTGTCAGGGCACAGGTTCATAAATAACGTGGAAGAAAACTGCAGCATGTGATCTTCTCCGGCCTTTGGTTCCTCCTGTTCCCTCTTTCCTCTATCACAGGATGTTTCTCTGACAGGCAGTTTGGCACGAAATCCCAGCTGCGGTAGCACGGGAAGATGCCAAGGAATCCAGTCGACCTCTGCTTGTCTCTGCTTGAGACAGTGGTGGGTAGAATAAACAAAAACGATACTCAAGTAAAAGTATTGTTACATTATAATTATATAGACTCAAGTAGAAATAAAAGCACTATTACGCTGAAGATGAGACAGCCGATCTGCAGCGTAATACAGTGCGATACAATCTAATTATCAATACAATCACTGTCGGGCGTGTGAGCTCAGCTGAGTATAAAAATTGTTTATAGCTGAATGTGTCCGTAAAAGTAGCAAGAAGTGTGTAGCCCAGTGTAAAGGAGTAGAAGTGCATATATTTCATCGCAAACGTACTCAAGTAAGAGTAAAGTATGTGTTCTGCAAAAAAACTACTCTTAGAAGTATAATTTATCAAAAAAAATTCACACAAGTACATCTAACAGAGTAAATATAATGCATTACTACCCACCACTGACTTTAGGGTTGTACTTGCTGGCCATGTTAGCTGCAAAATTATGTTTTTCATCTAATTTAGTCATGGTTTAGAGGTTTTTAGACTTTTGGTTATTGTTGTTATTTGGAATCCGTTCCAACTTTTCATTTTTTTTCTGCTGGTCCTGTTCTGTTGTGTCTGAGTGTAGCTTCTCGTTAGCGTTAGCACAGGACATGATAGCATTCATTTTAGATGCTCATTCCAGCCAGTTTGTTATCCTAGTTCAGAGCTTCTGTTATGTTTTATTGATATAGATGTTCATCTCTACCTCTGTGGGCTCTGACTCTCTTTCACTAAGATGTATCATTAATGCTCTCTTGTTAGATTTTGCATCATAACACAGCATGACCTTTACTGCATCGATTCTAGTTGCCTCCGAAATGTGAAAATGTGGCATCATTTTGTTGCGATGCTGGTTTTTTTTAATGGATAACCACAGCTTATGGTTTACATGCAGAAGTCTGAAAAAGCCAAGCAGAGCTCCAAACCTTTGAATGTGGCTGCCTTATGTCCCTCTGCATGTGCCGTAGCCCGCACATCCCCTTTTCTGCTTTGAGCAGAGGGCTCAGCTGTGTGTGTGTGTGTATGTGTGTGTATGTGTATGTGTGTGTGAAAAGCGCTGACTCAGGCCGCAGCCCCTCATAGCCGGGCTGCTTGTGGAATTTGGAGCTGAGGTGCAATGTTAGGGAGAACAGCAGCTGTTTAGATGAGGCCAGGTCTCCCTCTTTGTCCACAAGCGCCCCATTCACTCTCCCTGTTTGTCTGTCTGTCTGTCTGTCAGTTCTGTTATCTCTTGCTTTCACTGTTTAGGTCAGTGTCACTCACTTCATTCATTCAGTGTTCATTACTCTTATACACTGTAATGCTGCACACCACTTACTGCTCATTTGGCTCTCTTTGTCTTGATATCAGCCCTCTCTTTTCCCCTCCTGTATTCAGTTTCTTTCCCTCCTTTATTTCCCCTGTTTGCTGTCTCCTCCTGTCCTCCCCCTCCCCTTCCTGCCTCTCATAGCTCCTCTACCCCCTCCCTCGCTCCTTCCCAGACTGCCGTATCCCAACTTTGCCTAGTGACAGAGAGGGGTGGGCTGGTGTGCGAGTGTGTGTCTCATTGTGCAGGGAATGTACCAGTAATATAGTGCATTGTGCCGCGTTTGTGTGTGGGTGTACATACTTGTCCTTTTTGGGGGAGGGGGGGGGGGGGTGTTTGCATGCGTATACTTTGCATTAGCCTGTGCAAAAGAGCCACACGTGCCAAGGCTGAGTCTATCATGCAGCACAGTCAGTCCAGCCAGTAGCGTCCTGACAGCACAGAGCTAAGCTGCATCCTTGACAAAGCTCCTCTGATGCATCCACATACACACACGCTTTGATCCTCTATCTCATGCTGGCGTACTTGTAACAGGAACTTCATGCCAAATGAAAAAGACAGGTATTGGTCCCTTTGAATTTGTTCAGGCTAAATAAAGACCGCACGCTCCAGTGGCTAAATTATCCGCTAAGCAAGACCATTCCAACTGTGCTGCAGCAGCCAGAGATGACACAAGCACACTCATGTTGAATCCCAGAATGGCAGAAAAATTCGCCCCCATGACACATCAGTAGCGATGTGCCCATGCAGCTTTTTAAAACAATTTCACAACTAAAATCAGCTGATATTGATATGTATTTTTGTAAGAATCAAAAGAGGTTAAGGTAATCGAACAAACCTGTTTTTAAAATAATTCTTTTTTTTTTTTTTTTTTAGCATGTTGCTATTTTGAGAGTTGTGTTAACTGATGTACGGCTTAAATTAAAGTCCCCAAAAATGTCCACATTCAGCAGATGTCAGCACTAATAATGATAGCAACATTGACCCCATTTAGTCTTGGACAGAGGGAGACACTTAATGCATCTTAGGCAGATCAGACAGCTGTCGAAGCATTCAAGACAGATTGCAGTCCGGCTCAGATGTGTTGTAGCCAGATGTTGAAAAGTATAAATGATTCCGGCTCACCAAGACGCATATGTTAGTGTCCCAAGTGTAACTACGTCAGTAAGCACTCCGGAAACAACCACTCACAAAGTCGTCCCCTGACAGAATGGTAGCTGAAGTCGCACTGAAATTAATTGTTCTCTTTGTCATTTTGGACAGAGAGAAAAGGGACTCCAGTGATTTCAGCGTGTACTATCAGAGCTGAGAGCTCAGAGCTGTTCTAGCATTTATCTGATCTTTCATCAGTTCAACCACTTAAATGATATGTGTTGATGAGAGGACATTAATCTGTACTGGTGAAGGAACAGAGTTGGCGAGAGCCCATGAAGATGATTAACCTTTTGTTTCACTCGTAGTCCATCCATGGAAGTCTTCTATGCGTTTGTGTTAGTTGTTGTATTGTATATAATTGTAACTAAACTGCTAGAGTGCACATAATTTTTTTCTTCTGGTGTTTTTGGCATTCATTTAACAGCGTCAGGTGCTGGTTTGCGTGTAGCCCAGTAAAAGCAAGATGGATTGCGATGAGATTTGTGAACTGTGATGTGGTGACGTGTAAGCGTATTCACTCACATCTGGGTTTTATCTAGATACGAGACACCTGAAATGTCAAGTGTAAATTGCACATTCGCTAAATGTCAAATACCAACTGTATGCTGACATATTGTTTCATCTCTGCTAATCAGATACTCCCGAGCAAACCTCTTCACACCGCACTGCTCCAGTCAGCTGGAGAATGCGCTTGTTCAGAACTTGTCCAAGACATAAATTTGCGTAATTGTGCACAAAACAAATGATGACTGGATTTAAGAAAAAGCATATGTGCTTAGTCAAATGTCTCTCTGGACAAATAAGCATTCAAACTTGTATTTTATGGCATTTCCGCTCAATCTTCCTGATTAGATAATGACAGAGGAGATGTGAGAAATTAGGCAGAGAAGATGAGACAGAGGGAGATGAGGACACATTGAAACAGTTAGATGAGCCCACAGTGTTGACTTTGATTTGCTGAAGAAGAGGAAGATTGGAAGTCAGTTTGTCTATCCGTCGTACTTATTGTTCCTCTGCCTTTGTGCTGCTCGCTGTAGCTGACACTGATGGAGCGCTGACCTTGGCTTGTGGTGCTGCTGCGAATTTGACGGTGACCTGATCTATTTTTAGGCCCGTCTATATATCCACACCGCTGTATGCGTGCGTGTTTCTTGCACTCACTGTTCTGACCTCCCTGTCTTTATAGTGCAGACGCATGACTCAAATCATGTTAGATGGGTGAACACTATGTCAGCACCGCTCATCCATCTTCCACCTGAATGGCGGTCATTCACTCCGGTGGGTCTCACATGCAACTGATCTGATCAGTCTCTCAGTCTTCCTGCTCAGGCCTGAATCACCGTGTTGTCTGGATAAATTCTTAGTGATAACACGAAGCCCCTGCGTAGCGCCTGACAATCTGTTTACACATTCACACGTGAGCATGTTTCCTCCTCTGAGTTGTTTCATTCAGATAGTAATGTAGCGCCTTTGCGGTATCGGTTTTGAAAGGGGGGGTTTTGTGGTAAGAGCAAGAGTGAGTTTGTGACTGCTTATGCGCACCACTGAAAGACTGAGTTTGTGTGCAGCTATAAGTGGCTGTTTTGAAACTCGCTCAGTATGTTTCATCTGTGGTTTGACGAACCCCCACACCCCCACTATTCTCCTAGCGGGAGCCTATCATTCATGCTTGGCTGTCGCTCCCGTCTCTCTGCCTCCTTAGACGTCTCTGGTGGGGGGAAATCCTGTGGTCGCCTCGATTGTCATCTCAATTGTCTTCCACTGAGTCGTCTCTGTTGTTCATCTCTATATATAGAGAGCTGCCTCACATTGTTTCCTCTCTCTGCTGAAGGTCATGATGCAGACATAACAGTTTGACACGGAGCTGATGAATAAATTTCATTACCTCCAATCCATTTTTTTTTCTCCTTTAGGCATTTGAAACAAAACCAATCAGTGCCGTAGTTACTCGATTTATTTTTCTATCTCCCTCTTTATTGATTTTCCATATATTATAGTAGTAAATGGGTAGGGGGGGGTTATTGGGAATAAGTTTAGCATGGTTTAATCTCTTGTAGAAAATTAAATCTAACTTATGCTCTGTAATGAAGAAATGTGTCATTTATATCACAGCTTTCTGGTATCTACTGTCACAATCCTTATTAAGCATAGCATAGCACAGCATAGCAAGCACCCTTTGTTAAAACTCTAATGCTGAAAACACACCGCTGCCGTGGCGCGTCATATGACGCCTGTCAAGTGCCGCCCATCGCCCTTAGTACCAGTTGGAAGTGTGGCTCTGCAGCACGTCAACAGGAAGACATAGTAGTTACCTGGATGTAACTCAATTTTTATGAGTACAGCGTGGGACAATGAAATGCCATGGGTCAGTTGCCTATTGTGTTATGTTTTGAAAGCTGGAGCTCAACCAGCAATTAATTCATTTTTGCCCCTTAGATAGAGGCACAAGTGAAATAGTTAAAACTACAGTGAAAAGCAAGGGGCGGCGAAGCTGAAAATAGGACAGTGGCGTGACGACGGGGCGGCGTGACGACGAGTGCTGGCGTGCACGTAGCCACTGCCGTGTGGGAGTTGTATATAGAAAATGTTTGACATTTGCCGTTCGGCTGCAGTGTATTTTGGCCTTTACTCCCCTTCTTCCTTACCGATAGCCCCAATATATTTTATTAACAAACTGTAAAATTGCTTCATACTTCACTATCTGTAATGTAGAACTTGGGGTTAAATATGATTAAGTTTCTATGCAGCTGTCTGTCCAAAACACTTAATTTACTGATATAAGTTAATAATGACTTTCCATATGCTCTAGATGGTTTAGCCCCTGTAGCGAGATACTTAGCCTTAATTGCGTCCCATCTGTTTTCAAAATGCTACTCCGATAAGGAAATCCTCTAAATGAGGTATTTCCATTTATTAGTATTATAATGATATTCACAATGTTAGAAAATGGCTTAACTGGTGCACTTATTAGCCTGAGTGTGTATCTGCCACTACACAAAAGAAAGTGCAGTTATCAATGCAATGAGGTTTTTAAGTGTGAAGTTTGCAGGTATTATCATTGGAGTAAGAAAGTTGCTGTGGCACTTCTACTGTCACTAAAGGTGAACATTCAATATAGAATATTTAGCATTGTTTTTGTGCTGCATGGTGCTAGTTAGCCCTAGAATTACATCCATTCATTCTGGCTCCAGCTCCTATGTAGTGGATGTCCCAGTCATAAAGGGTTTTTTTCTAATGTAACCAGTAACCTCACAAGCTAATCAGTCAGTCAATAATGTGCTCCTTGGCCCTGAAGTAACACTTGGTTACTACTGAAGGTTGTAAGCTAGTTAGCTGGACATGCTAACCTTTGCAGTTTATGTAAAACACAGTTTAATCCATTCCCTACACTTTTTGTCTTGTGTTTTTGGTTTTACACAGACCCATTGCACACTGCTTCAACATATAGAGAAATGAAAAGCTTGGCAGGCCTGCCATGCTAGTTGCAGTTGCCAAGCTGTGATTGGACAATCACTGATTCGGGGAGGGGGTTAGCGAATGCAGTTTGCCAAAAATGCAAATCCTCACCATCCAACCAGTCCTGGATGGAGCTGCCATTTCATTGTTAATCATTTCAGATCTATCATGGCTTTGCATGAGACTGTGAAGTGCTCAGTCATTATGGTTTCAGTTAAGCAGTTTTTTTATTATATTTTTTCTGCCCTAGAAGTTCACTCCTTGCATCTTTATTATATTAGCAGTCAGGTCTGGATGGCCCACCTTGAATGAAGCGCACAGTTAAGCTGAAGGTGTTAAAAATTTTTAAAAAGTAGCCCCCTCATTCATTTGAACTTTTGCCGAACTGCAACAACACATCATCTCTCTGAATATTATAAACAGTTGTATAGTGTTTTTATGTCTGATAAGCCATCAAAATCTCAAATCTCTCACTCAAACTTGACTTCCTAGATTTCCTGTCTCCATGTTCCTGAAGCAACACACTCCTACAAACGTAGCCCGTCACATTGTTTTGTTGTTTTCTGAACACTTGGTTATACTTCTTTCCTGCTTACTGTTTCGTCCATGAATAAATAAGTCACATCAGAGGTTGTGGAGGTGTTATCGTTTAAAAGCCGAAGCCACAGGTGTAGAGGCTGAGCATGTTTGGTGATAGTATAGTGCTTGGTGCTACTCTGTAGGAAGTTTATGCACACCACTGTGGAAGAGGACAAATCGCGGCCGGCAGTTTATCAGCCTGTCGAGAGAGTCTGTGTCTGCGATCACCTGGATGTCTCATGTCCTCGTCAAAACAAGGGCTCGTTCCACTGTAGCCTCCCACGCTGACTCAATCTGCTTATCAGTGAGGTCATTAGTCTCGTAACTGTTATCTAGGTGTCTGCCTGCTACTGCACGGCCGCTGTTTGTTCTCACAGCTTACAGCATGGGGCCTGAGCTAATGGATAAGTCCTAAATGGATAAGCCTTTAGTTTTCCCTGCCTGTTTAACTCTTGGATGGATGCTTTAATTGACTGGCCAGTTAATTGAATGTAGTGAAAATATGTCAATGTAGTTCTCTGTCCTTGTACATGATTTGTAAATTGATATCAATAGTCTTGTTTGTTCTGAAAGATGTTTTTGTGCTTTTAGATTATTAGGCCATTTAACTACCAATACTTGTATAGGTTAAGTGCTAATCTATATGTATATAGATCTCTATGATAACAGTATGGAGAAGTCTCAGTCCCTGCCCCAATCTGATCTCTGGCTGTCTATCATCTTTGTATTCTCCCTTCGAATGTACCTTCCTCCAGCTCTGAACAGGCGGCGTGTCCTAACACGCCCAGCTGTTGCGAGATGCATATTTTCAAGATACTTTTGGTTACAAGTCCCAGCACTGACACCTTTCTTCTAGAGGTTATAATTAGTAGCCAAGCTAGTCTTTTGCAGCAACGGGGACTGGTTGTGGCCTAGAAAGTGTCTGTTGTGCATGGCTGCAGCAGAGGGGGGAAGTGTGTATATATAGCGTAGCACTTCAGTCCCCTCCATTTATTTTGGGAGCAGAAAGTGGTAATTTAGTGGTTTTCTCCAGATTTCAGTGTCAGTTGACTTTACAGCCTACCCATTATTCTTTTGTAACAGGAGAGGCCACCACCTGCAATGGAAAAGTGAACTTTGGTAGCAGTGTTGTGGTATTAGCCAGGAGTTAAACATATATTCTCTCTAGGCTTTACATAGATGCCAATGAATTGTTAAGATGATCAGTTTTTCTATCTTTTCCTGTATTTTCGGTTGTTCTGATCTCATCCATGTGCGTGGACCAACAAATAGGAGGAGCTTGGATTAGATAATGACTAGGCGTGTAATGGTATGTGTATTCATCCCAAACCGTTTGGTACATGATGTTCGGTTCAGTACGCAACTTTCCTCAGTTCGTTATGCTTCGTGACCCAAACAATTACCGTCAAAATAGTTTAATTACCCACTTACTCTGACGTGCGGAACAATAATTCTACAGTGCTAGTTCCACCCGAAATGTTTTAGCCAGCTTAGCCAAATTAGCTCGGTTACCCTGGTTACCCCGGTTACCATGCTCATGTAGTATCACTGTCGTCAGGGTGACAAACGAGAGACCCGAGCTGAACGATCCTCCCATGACACTGACTGAGTGCAACACTGTTATTAAAATATGCGCCATTATCTCCACATTTAAATGATATCACGTCGCTCCATGCCCCTCCCCTCTCTGTGACAGTTGGCTTTTCACTCCACCTTTGACACGGTCACACAGCATGTTGTAAGAACCAGTTCTTACTGCCAGCTCTGTGCTCCTTGCAAGAAACAGAAAGCCTGTTTTCCTTTTTCATTGCAGCACAACTAAACTGTTTCAGAAATAGTTTTGACCAATGAGCCATTGTTGGATGTTTACATTTTTCAAAATAGAGAACCCAAATGTTTTTTTTAATGTTTTCTACCTTTTTTTTCCCTCCTGTACCAAAATTGTACCGAACCGTAACCCCAGGCTTTTGATTGGTCACGCCTGATTGGCGTGTAATTGGGACGTACCACACCGAGACTTTCTGGGCAAATTAGGGCCCTTCTACACCTACCTTGTTTGGTCTTGACTTTCAGACTTTTCAGTTTGATCTGAACCAAAATTACAGGCGTGAAACCCCCCTCGGACCAAACATGTAAAGTTCTTTAGTACGCTCGCATAATTGCAATGTGAAACCAAAACTAACTTGATCAAATGTATACAGTGCAACAAAAACAGGAACCTTGGTTTGGACTTTCAGGTGTGAAAAGGTCTTTAAATGACACAAACACTTTTAAATTTTGTCAATGATTCACCATCAAAATCTGTGATGTTGGATTGGTTTTCTGTCACCGTGTCCTCCATGTTGACCATAGCTTCAGGTCCTTCCTGTCGGCCCCAGCAAGAGCACACCTAGCCGGGCTGGTTTCCAGAGAATGAAAGGGAGCTTCGGTTACCTCCATCATGACACATATCGCCACAGGGAGCCAGCAGCCGAATACATCTTAATGTTGAATAGGAGAGACCTAGGTCATCTGTAAAGTAAATGGCGCTCTGGTTGTTTTCTCCAGTGACAGCAGAGGGGGGAGGTGTATGTGCACGTCAGTCTGTGTGCAATATAGGCAGTGTAGTTTTACTGTCATGGACATCTCAGTGTTTTTGAGGTATGAAATATCTCTCTTTCCACTCCCCCCAGATTTTTTATTTTCACTCATCTTGCAACTCCTCTCTTTGCTCCTCCTCTCTTCTTTTTGCCTTTTCTCTTCCCACCTCTCTGCTCATCTTCCCTCCCTTTATGTTGTCATTTCTCTTCCCACATCTGTCCTTCCCTTTTCTCACACCCTCTGTTCACCTCTTACTAATTTCCTTCTCTCTCTCTCTCGCGTTGCTACAGCACTTTCCTCCTCTTATCTCTTTTACCCATAACTGTCATAAATTCTCCTCCCATCTGCCACTTCCAGCTGAATTTCCTTATTGTCATCCACTTCACTCTCGCTACAAAGGTCTAAACGAATGCCTAGTAAATGCTTTCATTCCGTTTGGGTGGATCCATTTATAGTATGGGTGGCCCCAATGGGAATCAAACCCTTAAATGGTGCAATGTCAGTGCTGGGCTGTACCAGTTGAGCCGCAGAGGGCCGTAACATAGTAACAACCCCCCTCATTTTCCACAAGCTGCCGACATCCAGAGGGGGAAAAATATCTGAGAGAGGATGAGCCCAGAAAAGGCAGTAGGAAACTTGTGCTGTAATATCTGTCAGGATGTTGTGACATGTTGGTGCTGGAACACAACTGGCAGTAAAGTCTTACCTTTGTTTAAGTGATGGGTGACTTTAATTTGACTGATCTTGATATTTATAAGGTGCTGCTGGAAGTTGAAGAGGTGCTACAGTACGACTACATTCTCGTATGTGCACCGTGCCAGCTTAAATTTTTGCGCCCTCGGTATTGGAAAATATTGTCCGGGTTGCTGAACATTCCCACAGCACATGCCCGGTATTCCTAGCTCTGGCTCTTGTAACCACCCTGTAGTGTTTTTCCTTTCAGGCTGATGTGGGAGCTCTGGCCTGTGAAGGCACACAGAGGCTGCCATAAAGTCATTTGTTCCTGGGATTGAGCAGCAAGTGTTTCTGCTGGCGTTAAAAGCAGAAGATTCATACAGCTGTCAGCATCTGTTTCTCTTGTGGCCACCTCTAGAGCCTGCAACTCCTTCCAAAGTTGAGATGAGAGGGAGTTGGAGAAGGCAAACATCAAATACATATATGTATTACATTTTTAGCTGGATATTGCAACCAGGATTGTTTTTAAAGAACAAAAATTGTTCAATATGCTCAATGTTTGAACTTTTGTTCTTCTTCTAAATGGATATTTTAAACATACCATCTCACTTCTTTGGCAAACTTCACTGCTTTAAATGGAGTGACACATTGCAAATTTAACACCAAGGTAGTTTTTTTTAGTACTAATACTACAGGATACATGGTTATCGGTCTGTACTGATACCAACTAAATTCCCCCATATATTCATGCCTCCTGTGCAATATGGCTGCACAGTAATGATACATTTTCAAGTTATTTAGAAAAAGAGAGAAGTTTATGGAAACCTGCGTGACTTGAAAATGACCTCTGAGGTAATCAATCAAAGACTGAAATGACTAATGCTCATACTGACACAAGATCCAAATATGGCAAATAATACTGGTGATTTTGTTTCCCAAACCATTATAATTTGTGACTCAGGTGCCTTGTGATATAATCAGGATTATTACCGTGAAAGGAATTGTGTAGCACTATCTTTTCCTGACATCCCACTGTCTTATCACAGTCATCGTTCTGTCACTATCAGCACCCACCAGAGGAACAATGCAGCACCTGGTGCTTCTACCACCAACAGAGTGGCAGACAGTAAGGAAACCCAGCCAAGCTGGGTAACATGGCCTGGCAGGCTTCTTTCATATCCTCTCTTTATCTGCAGATGGTATCGGGAGGCTGTGTTGACACAGAATTGTGTAAATCAACTTGTTTGCAATGTGGGTTGAACAGGTCGATGTGAGGGCTTGAAGAATTCTTTGAAGTACTGGGAACACTTCCTCTACAGATAGCAGAAACTGATGTAACCCAGCCCCTCAGAGGCAGTTTTTCTCACATTGCTGGCCTGGGTGTATGCTCACTGCAGTACTCTTTGAGTTGTAATACACACTAGATCTGATCTATTGTTTTGTCAAGCCCTGCCTCCCTCTTTTCTTTGGTGTTTGTGGTCTTAATATTTTGGGAACATCCTGTTTGTGTGTTTAATGTCGTGGGGCACAGATTGTTTCGTTTAAGGCCTCTGACCATTCCTGCCCTCTTATTAGTGTGACAGGACAAGAAAGATGTACTGAGGCAGCAGACGAAAAGACCCAAGAACAAGAAAGACAGACAGAGAGAGAGGGTGGAGGCTGAGGCAAGTGGAGGAATTGGAAAGCTGTGAAGGAAGAGTGAAAATGTAGGAAAAGCAATGAAGGGATGGAAAGAGAGAGAAGTGGGGAGATGTAGGGTGATGTGGCAGAGAAAGGAAAGCGGCATTGAGGGGAACTTGAGGTTGGCTGTGGTGAAGGGGTGGGGCGGGGGGTTGTTGCAGACAGACAGCACTGGGAATTCTGGTGTCGCTGGTGTGCAGCCTAGCATTAAATGCAATTTAATGCTCCGAAGCATGTTTACGTGCTATGTAAGTGATTCCCAGTTTGCGTTTCGAGGATTTCCGGTGCTTATCAATGATTTAATTGCATACCCCCCACTCCTCTGATAGCTGACATGCATCATACACGGCAAAATATGTGTTGCAGTGCCATTTGGTGCCCTGTGGCACAGCCTGTGGGGATCAGACAGCTGTGCACTTGTGAATATACGTGTATATATATATCTATGGGAGAGTGAGACATGGAAAAACCTTTTTTTATTGAGGTTGGTCGTGCCTCCCTACACACATCTGTTGGGAGAACCTCTGGCTATGACATAAAGGAGCCTGCTTCTATTTCCATCTGTAATTTAGGTAATTTACTGGATGTTTTTAAGCTACTTGCAACTGAATTGCTAAAAGGGCTGCTGAATCACTTTCCCTTTTAAGGACTAGGTTATTAGAATCACACAGGTTTCATTTTTCCTTTGATGACCTTGGCGTGCTATTTATTCAGCCCTCACTTACGTGTATTTATTTGGCCTTTTATTTAACCAGGAAGTACTTTTGTAATAAGGCAGCTCTTATTTCTGGGAGACCAAAGCCTTTTATATTTAAAAATTAGGATATGATGGGTCTGGAAGAGTTTCTAACTTTGCTTTTATAACTATAAATAGCGGATGTATGCTTGATTTCTTATGTGGCAGCTAAGTAGTTTTAATACACAACCTTCCTGGAACTGTATTAACCCAGTAGACCATTACACTTTGTGTAAGGAATGATGGGATGACTTCAGGAGCAGAACTTGTTATAGCAGGAAAATGATACAGGAGCTGGTGGCCCAAGTTTGATTTGGCTTTTGGGTTTCTGCTGACACAGTGGCACTGAAATGTCACTTTCGTAGCCAGTTTGAATTAGAAGGTAATGTAACAGACAGCCTGGCAGCATAGTTTAGGAAAAGTCTTTGACCATGTGACCTCACAGGAAATGGCAGGGCTGGTACATTTATTTGAATCTGACAAAAAAAATAAAGGGAAAATATTTGAATGGCAGATTTCTACAGATAGTGACAATTTTAATGTTAATTTGTGCAGGGAATAATGACTGACCACATATAACAATACATATTTAACTGTATTGGAGTAGGGAGCGCTTCCAGTTGACATTTTCCAGCAGGTGTTTTCTGGCCAAACAAAAAATTTCTCAAGTGATCTGCTTCTCATCAGATGTGTTCACCTGTTATCATTCAAAATCAGAAAAAAAAAATCAGGCCCCCAGTTACGACTGGCTATTTATGATGTTGGCACAATCATAGTCCAGAGTTAGTCAGGCCTATCATTTGCTCCTTTTTTATGACGCAGAGTATTTCTTCTGCAAAGGTTTACACAGTCTAGGAAAACTCCCAGCCTGCTTATGAGGTGTGTTAAGTTCACCCACTCCAGTGGTCCCAGCACGGTCAGATGGAAGGGAAGGCCGTCCCTGGGTCTCTTCCTCTCTTCTCTGCTCCCTCTTCACGTCAGATCCTGGAAAGCTTCTCTCTCTCTCTCTCTCTCTCTCTCTGTTTCCATCTCTCTGTCTCCCCTGTCTCTCTTGCAAGCGGCATTTTTGTGTCGTTACCTCACTGTGGTTGTAAATAATCCCCGTTATGGCTTCCAGATGTCCCTCCGTCCCACTCTGGAATTGGGGATGGGGTTGGAGCGCGGCGCGGGTGTAAAGGGTTGGACACGTACTGTAACTGGCTCAATTGCTGACTGGGCCTGAGTATGTGATGCGTTTTCTGTCTTTCACCCTGTCCTGTCCGGTATCACTTTCTCTCACGAGTTGAACTTGATTGCTTTTTCTGTTCTTCTCTGTTCTGTCTCTAGTTCTCATGGTTTTATCCTTCAGTTGTGTTCTGTCTTTCTCATGGTTGTCATTCCTTAATTCCTTAAATTCAGACAAGAAGCGGACATTGGCATCAAGTAAGCACTTACACAAGTGTCCGGCTGTTACCTCAAGCTAACTCCTACCTCCTATAAAACTATCAGTGCTCTCAGAATTAGCTGATCTGAGACTGTACCACCAAAACAACACCAAAATAGTTTTCATCTAGGTTACAGGAGTTGTACACAGGAAGAATACAACTGTTTGTAAACACAGAAGCTTTATATGGCCACAGAAAAACTGGAAACCTGTATGTGATTGATCAGGAGCTGTAATTGATCATTGTAGCTATAGTTCACAACATATAGACTTTGGGAGATTTGTTGAATTAATGCTTCACTTCACCTCGTATGCAAGAGAGAAGAATAGATTTCTTTTGCAAAAAATGGAGGGGGTCATATATTGTTGTGTCTTGTGTGCATTTTTCAGAGTCAGTGTTAAGTCTTTGTCTCTTTTGTCCTCATTCATTCACTGATGTTCTGTGTGGCTCCCTTCTTTTTTTCTACTTATTCTATCCGCACTGATTCACTGTCTGCTGAACTTGCGTCAACTCTCCGAGGAAATGCAAAAAATACACTGGCAATATGTGGATACTTAGAGATACATGACTCATATGCAGTATGCACAAATGGGCAGTATTACAGTATGTAATATATACACAGACACAGCAGCGTTAGGGAAGATTACTTTTTTAAACTGCTGTAACTACTGCTGCAACTAACAATTATCGTTAATCTGTTATTTTCTTGATTAATCGATTAGTAGTTTGGCCATAAAATGTCAGAAAATGGCTAACTGTTTCACACAGCCCAATGTGACATCCTCAAATGTCTTGTTTTGTCCCAACCAAAAGTCCACAACCCAAAGATATTTAGTTTATAATCAAAAAGGACTAATGAAACCAGAATTTTGACATTTTCTTGTTAATAAATGACTCAAAACAATCAATGAATCATCAAAATAGCTGGTTCATTTAATAGTTGGCAACTAACTGATTAATCGATTAATCGTTGCAGCTCTGTCACATGTTTACCTGCCCTAAGAGGTAAGATGTTACCTTACCAAGTGAGTCTTTATTTAAGATCACTAATTTACTAATGCATATGGAAATATTGCTAAAACATGAATTAATTCATTTGAGTTTTTATTTGTTTGAACTTGTCCTTTGAGAAAACATTTAAGAGCCTTGCGACATACTGTATATGGAACTGTATATGATTGTATGGGGACTCTGGGATTATGGAGAAGTATTAGACTGACAGCATGTGTCAGGTGACTGTATGTTTGTTTTCCTGTAATATTGACTGAAGTGATGGGTGTACCTTTTGCAATTAAGAACACAGAAAACGCAGCACACCCATGACAGTCATCTAACAGCTAGAACACATTATGTGTTATAACATTATGTTATAATGGTTTTTTTATTTTCACAATTCTGAAGATGATATGGGACAAGATGATTCATGAATTTATTATACATCTGTAAAAATAAGTCACCGATTAAATACATTGAAAAGTAACATGTTCAGTTACTTATTTATCACTAAAAAGTCATATAGTTACACCCAACACTGAGTCACACACACTTACTAATCACATGTAATACACGTAATAACACTCAGTACACTGATGACACACACACAATGAGACTCTCACGAATTTCACATGAACACACCCTCGAGACATAGCATGGAAGGGACCCAGACAGAGGCCTGTTGTGAGTAGGGAGCATATCATTTGTGGGCCGGCTGCTAAGTGAACACACTTGCTTGCAGTTACCATGTTTCACACAAAAATGGCTCTGACTTCTCTTGTTGGTATGGAGCAAGATGGGCCTGATAAGCACTCAGCATTTTGGGTTAAACCAGTCTGGCTATGTGGATTAGCTGGCGTCACTCATGTTTTTCCAGTTTCACTGCATCCTAAGGCCTACTACTGAACACGTGTGTGTATTTTGCACAGTGCAGACTATGCGAGAATATGTGTATTCTCTTGTGTTTTTAGCACACGTGGGTATGTGCTCATAGGGCAGATGGATGAATGTCTTTCCCGCAAAGAACGCAGCACATTAACGTGACTGACATCTTTTTCCAATCTTGGCTTACAAGCCCTACACATTGCAAAACCCTCTGAAAACAAAGAGCTTCAGTCATGCTAAAGCCTGGATAGTCACCTTCCCAAGCTTTGCAAGGGGTTCTTACCACGCCTTGTCATAGCAACCGTTGCTATGTTTAGGTCAACCTGTATATTTTGTCAGTGAGTTAATGTGTATGACCAAACTTTATGGTATTTATCTCTCTGTTGTAAAAAAAAGGGATGCATCATGTCACTATGAATCCATCTTAGCTACAGGAGAAGCAGACACATTGATCCCTGGGTAAACGTGGGTGAGCTTGTCTCAAATTAACTTTATGACTCACCTGCCAACAAGACTGGTAGATGAAGAAATCCACCGGCCAAGTGTATTATCTACCAGCCAAAATAATAAATTGCCTTTTTGTGTCACATATACATTTGTTTCAATACATTTCATGGAGATAATAAGGTATTATGTTGAATACAAACATACAGAAAGCCTTTTTTTTTCTGTGCTTCGTCCTCAGTGGGTTTTTGTTTTAAAGGTTGGCTTACTCCTTGTAAATGTTGCCACATAATAACTATTTAATTAACGGTAGCTAGCAGCAAACCGGCAGCAAGTGACAGTTTAGCAGAGAGCTGTGATGTCGAGTAGCTGATGTACATCAAACTCAGAGCACTCCAGATGGCCTGTTGCTGGCGCTTCTTCACCTCAGACCGTCTCAACCTCCTACAGTTTCGCGGCACCGTTTAGACGCACATTAAAAAAACACATGTGGTGCTCATGCCTGCACTGTAGAGAGACCAACATGAGTAATTTCCTCTGACCCATCATACCCATTATTTTATTACATGACTATTTTGGTACAAACATTTACTCACCAGCGTGGCGGATAGCCTTCTGAGAGTTACTCGCCAAATGGAAAATCTACTCGCATTTGGCTCTCGGCAGGTGTTAATTTCGGACCCTGGAGGGCAGGCAGTTCTTGTTTGAGTCAGGGTGTTTTTTATGTTGACCCTGCATACTGAAATATGGGCCTAGCATTTCCAAAACACACACACACACACATACAATTGAATTCCGTTTATAAATTACAGTCCAGAATAACAGTTTAATAGCTGCTGTGTGCTTCAATAAACCACCTGCTGTTGGAGTGACGGCCGATGATTTTTCTTTCTCCAGAAAAGCAATTTATATAATGTGTTTGGTCGTGGTATTACTACCAAGGCCAGACAAAGACATAGCCACCAATTATGTGTCAGATGTAGATTTAGGGAACTAGATCGCGCTCTGTGTGTGCGCACATATTTGTATGTGTCTATGTTTGTATGTGTGCTTTGTTGTGGACAGGGCCTGTGGGCTCCTGGCTCAGAGATGAAAGACATTTCTCATGTGGCTGGTTTAGTGGAGCTCCTGAGTCAGCGTGCAGCTACTAATCAGTGTTTTCTCCCTCTCAGCTAGCCTGACTCTGTTCCCCTCACTCTCTGGCCTACCACCCTGTTAGCCCTGACTTGTGTTATTAAGAATTCAACCAGAAGTGAATTGAATACATATATTTTAGCCTTCAACCCATGTAGTTCAGCACTACCAGTGACCAACCCTACCACGTCAGATCAGTTTAGATGAAGAAGCGAGGCGGCTCAGACTACTGCATGATGGCCTAGATGTCTTCCAGACAGCACTGGCTTTTGTAGTTTAAGACATTGAGTATAAACACTTTTGAATTGGGATGACAGTTGAACAGGAAGCACTAGCAAGTTTCCATGGTTGTGTCTCTAAAAAGTAGACGAGTCAGTGTAACTCTTTAAGACAGATAGTGCTAATAAGACTGGATAGTTTGTGTGCACTGTGCTGAATTAATGGATCCCTCCTCTTGAGATAAGAGCATTTATTGATGTGGCTGTCGTCAGTGAAGGGTGTCGATATAATTTACCTGCAGGGTTATAGATCTTCTGCTGCAGTTAGCTTAGCAGGGCTTTATTATTGTAATTAAGACATTTTGGCTATTAAAGATATTGTAGTTTATAAAATAAAAAAATACCTAAGCTCATGACAAAAATCTGAAGAATTTAACACTTAATACTTTGGATAAAAAGACAACAATAAAAACAATAACATGGACTTGTTGTGTGTTGTAATGACCAACAATCAAAAATTGTGTGTCAGTCTCGTATCATGAACAAATTAGCTGAAATAAAATATAAGAATCCAGTTATAAATATACTAAAATCATAAATACGAACACAATGTTTTGTTCTTCATTCTGAAGACATCAAACAGTCTTATTTAGGGGATTTAATCTCTCATTTAATCGTTCGCTGCTCCGGCTTGATTGTGTGGCTTTGATACATGAATTAACACAAATCCAAAGGGATTTAGTTGTGACATATTATCTTTGTCCTGGTAAAAATACATCAGGTTAGAGATGGTGGCTAAAAGAGAGCGCTCACAGTTGAAAAGGATGCGATTCGCAGCAGGAAGCAGGATGGGAAATTAGCACCAGCAGAGAACCTGCGGATCAGCCCCTCCTGAATGAAAGATGTTAGGTGATTATCAAATGTAACATTGCCAGGTAGGCGTTGCCACACTTCCTTATTGAGGGGACCTGTGAAATAAAACTACTTCTCAATATCTCATGCACAGAGATCACATCTTCATAGATTTAAATGTTTTTGTGGTTGATTTTGCGCTGTAAATTAAACTGAAAGTGCATTTTGTCAGCCAACTAACTGTCTGAACTGTAGAGGAGGCTGTTTGGATGTGATATGTTGTTCTAGGACAGAATCTTGGGTCTTGGCAGGTCAGCATCATTTTCTGTCCCTGGATTTGTATTTTTGTTGGAAATTGTACTGTTAGATAATGCATGAAGAAGAGGAAGCAAGAACACCTTTTGAGAAAAACTAATTCAGATCCGTGTCACAGCCTTGTTTGTCATGATTTTTTACAAACTTGTGGTGGTACCCTGTTGAATTCCCTGAAAGTGGCTCACCACCCCTAGCACACCAGTATTGATCGCCCACTAATTATAACTTTAATTAATAGTGACTAAGCGTTTTTCCCACGTCAGGTGTTCCCAGCCTTACTGACTGGGATGACTAAAGGGTGATTTATGGTAAGTTGCTCAACACTTCTGATAAGTGTTGCTCGACAGAAATTACATATTTTCAAAAGAAACAAGTGTTGCTTTACACTTTCCTTGCATGTCATGCACCTGGAGAATTTTGTTATGTTGTGGACATTGTCATATTTTGTTGCGCATTTTGTGATTGGGTAGTGTTATGGCCAAAATACACTGGGCACAGTAATGGCACAACACGTTTGTGACAGCTTGGATGCAGCAGAGCGCGTCTATTATAATCAAATGAGGCTGCTACACTGACCACGGAAGCCGTGGTCCCCTATGTGTGGCTACATTGCCCTCTAAAAGGTAAAAACTACATAGAACTGTGTAAAAAAAAAAAAAAAAAAAAAAAAGTAAAAACTTGTTTAAAAATGTTTAAAATAAATACCTCATTGTACCAGAGGCAATGCAACGTAGTAGTGCAACCTTGTGAGTTTTTTTTTTTTTTACATTGCACATTAAAATAAATCAATCAAATCAATGTGTATCCATGATCCTGTAGTTAAACAATCTAATTAATTAATTCAGTACCAATTAATATAGCCTACCCTGCATAACCAGCTGCATTATCACTTACCAACCCTAACCCTAACTCAATATGCACGCAGTGACGGAGACCGGGTTGGTGTAACTTTAGATTGTAACTTGTATTGTCCTTGTTTAATTAGTCCTGTTCGGGATGATATACTGTAACTAAACAAGCAGGCTGGAGGATAGCGTCTGGTTACCATGGAGATGACCGAAACCTTTCGCCGAAGCATAAATTGAAAACGTCACACGAATCTTTGATCTCTGTTGAGTGACACTTACAAAAGTGTTGAGCGACCTCCCATAAATCAGCTTAAGTTGTGGGTTTATGTGAGTACAGGTTCTGTAGTACTGTGTGCCAGGACATGCCACCCTCTGCCCCGCGGTCATAGCAGGCCAGGCCAGCTGTCAGTGGAGTCAGGAGGGAGTGTGAGGGAGAGGGAGAGCGAGAGGTTGCTGAGTTATGATTGGCCTGTTTGTTTTATTTCTGCAGGCATTTCCCCTTCTCACAGTGGGAGAATGTCCTTTTCCTCAGCACTGGAGGGTCTGTAAAGTCATGGCATCCAGATGAGTTTAACATGATGTTTAGCCAGTGAGGGATTGCAGACAGGTCTAGAGTGTCAGCTTGGCTGGTGGTCAACACCCACACACACATACACACATGCACACACACATACACACACTGCAGAAACCAAAAACAAAAAAGGATGTTTGTATAATGGATGGAGATTTTGTCTTTTGTTAACCAAAAGAGCTACTGTATGTAAAAGTCAAACATCTATGGGTATTTGTATGTGAATGCTTGCTTGTCTGTATATTAATTATGCTAAACCAGGATAACCATGCTGTTAAAAAACACTGATGCACTGCTTAAGTATGGGAGTCAGCAAGTACTTTTTTTAAAATAAAGAGTTAAATTATGTTCCTCCATGTTATCAGAGCATCTGTGTATGAGTATAACCAATATGCTGACCTTGGTGAACTTGCAACCAATCCAGGTTATCCATGGCATGCTGAGATCATGTAAACCAGGAAGTGGTTGAATAGCTCTTCACAAATGAGGGAAATGCTGACTTTGTAGATGGAATCTCTGTCTAGCTTTGTGAGAGAACGCTGGCGTCCCTTGCAGATCCCTCCCAAGTCCTTTTTCCACCAGGAACCATAACTGCAGGCGCAACAATAGCCAACTTTATCATTCAGCCTCTCTGTGTCCGGTGTCATGTACTATAAAGAACCAGGTGGTTACTGACACTTCGATAAAGTTAATTAGAATAGCATAACAGCCTTTCATGAGTAATGGGGAAAATAGTGGGTTTGACTAGGACAAGTGTGTTCACATACGCCTGTGCTGCTGAATATCTGAAACTTTCCACCTGGTCATCACAATAGTTTTATTAAAGTTCACTAATGTGTAATGTGCTGATATGAAGAAAATATAAATGATAGTCAGGGTTGACCCCGGAAAGTTGACTAGTAGAGATTGAGAGTGCTGATAAAAGTCCAGCTGGTTGATAGAAACTTTAAACAGACTTCAAGTCAATGCAGACTCTGTTGGGTAAAACATGTCCAACTGGGGATTATCAAACTAACTTAAGCGGTGAGTTCAGCACCAGATTGTGATTGACTGGGCAGGGTTTGTCAGTTCTCCAGATCTTTTCTCTAGAAATTGCGAAATGTTGTTCTGATGAATTACTGTGAAGTGAATGCATGAGGGGATTTATCAACTTACTGTTTATTAACTTACTGTCTGTTACTGGCAGAGCTGAATCAGACAGATCCTGGTGCAGCTCATGTCGTTATCACTGTAGTTACCAGATGATGGTTTACATCATTAAATACATGGCCTTGGCTGTACTTTTTTTTCCCACCATGAAGCCCAACAACCTTAATATATTTCCTAAAAATGTAATAATGTCTCCTGATATTGATGCAGATGCTCTTTATTTCAGGCACCTTTATGATTATATATCCTTTCTGAGTCCGCTATGTGTCATTTCCTGTCTGATTTAAATTAACCTGACCTCTGTCTCCTTTCCTCTCTGCAGCTAAACCCTTCACCTCCAAAGTGAAGCAGATGCGGCTGCACAAAGACGACTTTGAAATCCTGAAGGTGATTGGACGAGGAGCCTTCGGAGAGGTAATATACCTTCTGGTTATTAACACTCAGCATCACCATGCAACAATCCATTACCGTACAAGCAAGAAACAAGAACCCGCAATTTGGTTTCCCCCCACTTTTTTTTCTCTTTTGTTTAGAAAACAGGTGTTCTAGGTTAGTTTGAAGCATTTCTTTTTACATGCATCATCTGCAGTGCATGGTTTTCGTCTACTTGTCTGTTTTGACAGGAGACATCTCAAAATCTGGAGCTTCTTCCTTGAGGCAGAGGTTTTGCAATATGATCCTTGGACAATACCTGTCAGTAAAGGCCATTCTCTTATACCCTTATACCTTAATACCTGAGCTATAAAAGTCAAGAGAGTTTGATGGTGCAGTACTTTCTGCTGCATTCCAGCAGCAGTGCATAATACTAGTCTGCTACATGAGCATGACTCTACTTGCAGCTTGAACAAAACCTCTTAATTCGTCTTTCACACTAAACCTGTGAACTGCAAATGCATTAAGAGTGCAAGTGAAACTGTCCGGTGCAGGCTTGTATGTTTTTTGTTTATTTTGTTTTTCCTTTTATGTGTGCCTGTAGGGAGGTTGAAATTTGTCATTGGGTTTCAGGTAATGATGTCAAAGCTGGGGAATGTTGGAAGGACAGGTATCATGGTCCTCAGCCAAGACTCTTACATAATGTCAGTGTCCTGCAAAAAAAAACAAAAACTTGTATCTCCAAGCTGACAGTTTTCACCATTGTGCAGAATTATTTGTAAAATCACATTTCCCATTCCAGTAGATTTTTTTTTTTAAATAGAAGACGTGAGGTTTCAGCACCGGATTGATCGTTTGCAGCCTTGTTACACATTTCCAAACATGTCATCTCCGAAACTGTTTGATCACATCTGTACGAACAAGTTAGTGAATTCCTTCTGACAGAAGGCAGGTGGAGAGAGACAGAGAGAAATCACACACAAGTGATAGATTGATGGATGAAGATAGATTTGAACACACCTGCCAGCATGTAGCTGCAGCGCCAGCGCAAAAATACTAATGGTCTCACTTGAGCCACTGCAAAGAGTGTTGGTATGTGCATGTGTGAGTCATGTGTCTGTGTGTGTGTTTGTGTGTGTGTGTGTGTGTGTGTGTGTGTGTGTGTGTTTTGGGCTTGTGTTCAGTGATGTGGTGTGACCCATGAATGGTGCTACCTTGTGGTAACATTCCAGTGCCCTTTCACTAAGCCAGCTGTGCTACTACGAGTTTTACGTGACAGAAGAATTAAATTAGCTGGATAGACAGCATGATCATCTCATGTGTCCACTTTTTAATCGCCTGATGGAAATATACTCGGTGTAGTGTGTTGTAATTTGAATGTTACCATCATGGTACAATAAACAGAAATATGGTAAATAATGCAGGCAAAATGATCGTTTTCTGTCCAAAGTAAGATGTCATATTGGTCTACATTGCAGCTGGCTGACTGGTAGAAGATTAAGTCTGGTTTTTTTTGCAGTTGTCATTTGGACTGCATGATTATATATTTCTTCTTTGCTCATTTTAAAGATTAATGGGATTGAAGTAGCACTTGCTGAATCTGAAGGAGAGTTTGTTGTCGTGTATGTGACACAAATCCACATATTTCTGAGCTCCTTCGTCTTTATATGGATAAAATCCTCAATTATCATGTATGTAATTTTAGTACACTGTGATATAGATAGAAATTGCAATACAGTAATTTTATGGAAAATCATTTGAAAAACTGTTTATGGATAAAATAACCAGACAGGGATGTTTTTGGTTAATGTTAAAATCATATAAAAATCTCATATTGCCATAAAGCAGGTCCTGCACATTGATTTGTGACATGGCTTAATACAACCAGAAACATTTAGGGGGAACCTTCCCTGCTATCAATGGTGAGGCAATATAACTGGAAATATACAGTCCATAATCTCACTGTAAATATATCATCATATCAGCCACCACTATACAATGTCTTATTAAGCAGATGTGAGTTTAAGTGGTACTGAATATACAAACATAACATTACATAACATTCATTTACATACCAGTCTTTATGGCTGCTGGCATCACAAAGTTTGGAAGTCTTATTATATTCTAGTGTGATGACAGTAATAACAGTCATTCAGCCTATGGTCAGACCAAGCAAATATGGTGAATGTGTATTATGGAAAGGCCTCATGGAAATTTATAATTTTTTTTTTTCGTGGTCAGATTTTCAAACTGATTTTACACATCAAAGTCTGTTTAGAGGTGTTGCGGAGTACTGCTGCATATGTGAAAAAAGTTGTAAAAAAAAAAAAAACCTGTTTGCGGCTCCAGAGGCAGCTGAGTGAAATCTGATAAATTGCCTCGAGTGATGTGACTCGAGTCGGTGTCGTTCGGTGCTGAAGATGTTTGAAAATGAAAAAACTCTGAAGAAAGAAGTGATGTTGCCAAACCTCTGTAGCCTGCTCCTCATCTCTGCTTCATTAGCCACTACTAACATTTCACACCCCAATCTCAGACTGAGTCGTAAGCCGTAGAGTTGCATTGTGGGTAACGTAGGCACCTTTTTGACAAGGAAGGAGAATATGCAGAATAAATAGGACAATATCTCCTGTTCTGCTGCATCGATATTGATCTTTTTTCTTTTTAAACTGACAACTGTGAGTCTGACAGTGTTATGGGATACAGTGCTGAACCAGTGGAGTACTCCTTTAAGAAAACTGAGCATAATACTAAGATAGAGATATGGGAACAGAGAGCCACTGACAAGCTGACAAACAGAGTTAAAAAAACATGGAGGCAGCAGACAGAGATAAAGACAGACACAGGAAAACAGAATAACGACAAAATATTTGAGTCATAAAGGGAGGCGAGGGAGCTTGAGCGCAGAATGTTTTGATTTCATCCTCCTATTGTCAGCAGCAGGCAGAGAAATGGCGCGGGTGCGTGTTGTTGTGGAGCTCATCTGATGAATGGACCAGTGTGTACTGGCCTGCTGTCTGTGAGAACGCTCCCATTAGGACTCAGCCGCCTCTTCACCAGCACAAACGGGCCAAACGGTGCTCGTTCTGGTGTAGGTCAGCGGACAGCTCCTGATGCAAACAACGTGTGGATTAGAGGTTTCATTCCCAACGGCTGTCCTTGTTAAGGATGAAGGCTATGTCATCACGCTAACTGTTAAGTCAGTTTAAAATATTATCGTGCCGCTTGTTGCATTGGGTCAAAATGTTGGGTGGTCCGTCTCTACTACTCTGAAAACAACTTGGCTGGTGGCATAATTAAATTAACTGTTGTGGTTTCATGCTTGTTCTCAACTGATTAAACCAGATTTGAAGATACTATTGAAACTCAGCTAACAAATCATCTTCAGTAAAAAAAAAAACAAAAACAAAAAACACATACAATACACACTTTATTCATGAAAATAGAAATGCAGACATGCAAACTCTGCTTAGTCTTGCTCGGGCCTTGCAGTAGACCGCAGGCCTGAGAGGGAGGACAAGATGAAGTAAAGAACAGTAGAGAGAAGAAAGAAGAGATGGGGAAAAGACAAAAACAGCCAGGCGTTGCCAAGAACAGTGTGCTCCCCCCTGTCCTCCTCTCTTCCTCCTCCGTTCCTCCTCTCCTCTGGTGAGGGATCACTAGGGGAAATCCAAACACTGCAGGAATGTTATCATTGTATTGCATTAGCAGCATTCCCCAGCTCATTTAATAGACTACAGACCCCTCCGTTGCATGGGCGCCTGTGTTTGTTTCAATCCTCATCTATGTGTGTGTGCAGCGCACTTACAAATTCCTGTCCTGTCTGTTTACTCGGTGCATTTCTGTGTTTTTAAGCATTTCTCTATCCTGTCTATTTCTGCATATTTCTGTCTTCAATTAACCGCTCAAGAGGCCAAATTAAAAGCTGATTTCTGCTGTCTAGATAAACAAAAAAAAAAATCGTGAAAAGAAATTAGTAAATCAGTTTGCGTGAACATATGCTTAGGGTGTCAGCTCGCAGCGGTTTGTCACAGCAGCTCATGCAGCTCCTTTTTTGGTTAAATGTGAAGGCAGGGCTGAGGAAGTTTATCTTGGTAATGTTCAGCAATTATCAGTGAAGGGAAAGTTGGCAGTTGCTATGTTGTTAAGGAGGTACAAGAGGGTATTAGAAACACAAAGGGAGTGAAGTGAACAGACTGAACAGTATAAGGTGGCAAAAGTGAGACATTAACCTCTCTGAGACTGAGTAAACTAATTACTCGTGTTGTTTTCTCCTGACCGGATCCTCGCTTGTGTTGTATTAACTCTCGTGTGTATGTCGCTTTGGATAAAAGCGTCTGTTAAATTAAATTATAACATAGTAAATTAGAACAGGCAGGGTAGCATTAGTAGCTGGTAAGATCTCCACTGTTTATTTAATTATTCCTGTCTGTGCGCAGGTGTTTGTACATTCAGTATGAGCTAGTTCTTGATCTAAAATGATGAAATGATCCATCTGGGACTTAAAATAAGCTGTAAATTTTTGTGGCTTATTTGTAGTTTTTATAGTAAACACATCAACAACAGTTAATGATCAGAGACTGCTTTCCAAACTGTCACATCTGTACAAATCTGTCCATTCACTATTGATTTGAGCCCATTTTGAAATCATTGGACACAGTGATTAACAAAGTGTCCCATTTTTTTTCCCCCTCACACTGCAGACTGTAGCTTGGAAGCAATGAATAATATCCAAGTGTCCAGCAGCTGTCTGAGGCTGTTTGTGTGTGTGTGTGTGTGCGTGCGTGTGTGTGTATGACTGATCCAGATATCTCTGGTCACTTCCTGTCCCTGCTTCTTCTGCCTCCTCCCCTCTTTAGCTCTACCATGCTATCCCTTCTTCCCTACCTCCTGTCCTTCACTTCTTCTCCTTATTTGTCCTCTCTGCCTCATCCTTTCCTTTTCTCCCTGACCTCATCCTATTTCAACTTTACAACTCATCTTTCTTTATCCACTCCTCCACCCTTATTCCTTCCTGCATCTTTCCTCCTAATCTTTCTTCCACTTCTTCTCTTCTTGTTGTGCCATTGTTTTCTTAAGGGTTTAGCTTGATTCATGATTTCCTTCTCTTCTATCCTTATACTTTATTGGCTTCAAAGGACAGAGATTTGAACCTGGAATCCGGCCGCTTCATAGTTGGCTCTCTGTGTAATGATTTTTATGGGCTGAGACGAACTCCCTCTTGTTCCTCTCTTGCTTGTACCACAGCACAACTTTGTCAAAGAAGGAAAATTATTGCTAAAAGTGTAATCATTATTATTTTGTAAGACATAGTTTGCTTTCTAAATTGTGTAATAATTGTTTGTGGAACTGTGAAACATGAACACACATGAATAATATTTGTGCAGCTCTTGTTTGAGTTGCTTTAGGGAAAAGATATAATCTCTTTGATAATTTCCTATTGGTCTTTTTTTAAACATGCTTCTCATAGTGTTGCTGACTTTGCTGTCAAACAAATGATTAATCCTGTTCTAATCTTTAACTCACCGTGTCTTCTCCTCTCTGTGCAGGTTGCAGTGGTAAAGGTGAAAAACACAGACAAAGTATTCGCTATGAAGATTCTCAACAAATGGGAGATGCTGAAGCGAGCCGAGGTGAGCATCACTCACTGACTGAGCTGTTGTGGGGGGTGGGGGGTGAACCAGTACCAGTGCTGGTGTCAAGATAATGGGCCAGTGCAGCACCAGCACAGATTTAAGAAAATAACAGTAAGGTTTGATGATTCATTTAAAATGCTGTCAAGAAGAAACCACAACCCTTGTTTATCCAGCCTCAAATCAGGCTTTCGTTGATAGATGCTCGCGCAACATGTCCCTGCCTGAGCTGCAGGAGCTGCCGCTGCATGTTTTTCTCATCGACCTCTTCCTGACAGTCTGACATTCCTGTCGGTCCCCTGGGTCTTCAATCTTCATGCCTCATACGTCATAGGCCAAAACTGCTCCCTGCTGTGTGTGTGCAAAAGTCTGGACATGGGAAACAATGTAGAGCAACAGATGTACTGTAAACTGCAGGCACCAAGCATGTAACTGTCGTCGTAGACAGAGAACATCAAACACTAGGGGTAATTTATGTGTTAACATCCAGTGGGGTTTCCTTCTTCAAACTCCACTTCCCCTATCGTTTTTGGATATGATACTGAGTTATGTACTAAAGTGAGTATGCATGTATATAAAAATATAATGAAATGTAGTCTGAGAAACTGACAGACTATCTATTATTTGCATTACGCTTACATGCACACAAGACACCTGGTCATTGGGAGAAATCATTTTAAGAAAACAACTTAACAGTAAAATGATCTGGTTACTGTAACACATTTGGTAATCAGATTTCTCCTCTATATAATACTGTATTTTTCAACAAGCTGGCATATTTCAAGTGAGTGATGTAAGACACATAACCTCCTGTTCAGCTGTGGAAATTATAAATATTTATAATATTAGTTTTCCAGATTTTGGATTCAATTATTTTGGATATAAGGATGTACCAGTACAAGTAATGATCGGTGACAGTTATGCAGATATACTCTTGCAAAACTCATTTAATAAAAACCCAGTTAAAGGTAAAGTCAGTGATTCTAGTTTAATACACTTTTTGTGAAATTCAGCAATAACTCCTCACGTTCTGCTAGCTTTCCGTTCCGTGGGTGCGCTGAAAAAAAAATCTGGAGTCCATAAACAGCCCCGGCTCTGTAAACGGGCATGTAAACCCAGTGGTTTGGAGCGAGCCACACAACACTACTCTGGCCAATCAGCAGCAGGGGGCATTCATGCTTGTGCATGGGACAGAGGGAAGTCATCCCAGCAGCTGTCTACGTGAGGACATGACAGTCTCACATCTCCAGCACCCGTTGATGGAGGGAGAGAGTGGCCGCGGCCAAATTTTTTTTCTCACGGAACAGATTCGCTTCCCTTTTATTAACTGTATCAAACCACACTGAATCAAAACAGTCTCACGGAGACCCCCCTGAGTTTTTTTTACGCTCCGAGTTTGTTTCTGTCGTGTTTATTGATGTGTAATCTGAGCCAGCAGCTGTTTAAATCACACAAATATCCCACTGTGTATGTGTTTTCAACTTATTAAGCGTATCAATTAATCAATAAATACAAACACTGTTGATTTCTTCCCGTGGAGCCGACATGCAAACCGTTTTGGTTCAGTTAATTTCTGCTGTCAGTCAGCCTGGTGAAGGCGGTCTGTCTGGCCGCCGTCCTCTCAGCCTCCCAGGAGCTGCAGCTGACAGACGGCTGCTTCTGTGGACAGAGACGCTGAACGCAGGTCGAGTGAGAAGTGGGGAGGCTGCAGAGAGGCAGAGACGAAACTTTTTTTCTGCTCGTGATAATGTGTGAGAGGATCAGAAGTGACTCTACAGCTGACACATCGCTCTGAATTCAGTCATATTCCTCTTTTGGTTGTTGCCTTGGCAATGCGTTTCCAGGAATTTGGGGGGCGGAGCTTCTGAAGGAGCACGAAGGGAGGGGTGTATTTGTTTGGGTGTTTAGTTCAAATATCAACAATCTTTCTCCAGAATGACTGACTCTACCTTTAAAGATGTAATACTTTTGATTTCAGTTCTGGTTGGTTTGGCGACACAGGTGGTTACCGCAGTAACTGCAACTATGGTTTCATACAACAGCCGTCACTCGTTAAGCAGCTTTTTTGTCAGAAATACAGCAGAAGAACAACAGGTGTATCTGTTTACAGAGCAGACAAACAAACTGTTTTATAAAGAAGTCAGTCAATGATTTTTGATAACATGCTTGTGAATCCCTTGTGCTTAGGTTGGCAGTCCTTTCGCAGACCATAAATGGTTTCAAAAACGATGTTTGATTCAATAAAAATCTTAAGGATTTTAATTTTAAGTGTGTACTGGGGCAAGAAAACAAGCTTCTTTAGAAAAAAAATCAAGCTGGAATAGTTGGGTTTCTCTTAATCCCTTAGTCCAATTAAGAAAACCAGGTTTTCCGTTCCAGAAATCAGGTTACTGCACAAAGCCGACAACAACCAGATCACATAAATGAGTGTAAATGCACAGGGCTGAAAGTTGTTGTAGTGTCCTTGAGCCAAAATCGTTAATCCTTGTCAGCTCCAAGCATGCAGTTCTGTAGAAGATCCTGACCTCCGACCTCCCAGTAGAGGTGAGGGTCAGGTGATACGAGAATTTCTTTACCATGAGAGGTGTCACATATATTATATAGATAATAAGAAGAATGTGGGATCTAGTATCGCATGACATACATGGTTAAATATGTCAAATTACAACATTAAATTTCTAAGGTATAAAATTGATTGTGTCTTTCTTTAGACGGCGTGTTTTCGGGAGGAGCGGGATGTGTTGGTAAATGGAGACTGTCAGTGGATCACCACCCTGCACTACGCCTTCCAGGATGACAATAACCTGGTAAGATGGGAGTCTCTTCTCTTTCTCTATGTGTGTGTATATGAGCAGGAATGTGTGTTTTTCCAGGAACTACCGTAAGTCTATTTCCAAAAATTCTCCTGCCAGTTTTTTTTTTATCTTAATTTTTCAAGGGAAACTATTTCTCTTTACTCAGATGTATCAGACTCCTTTTGAGCATCAACCTTGGTACATTTATATATTCCTGGACATTTAAACTTTAAACCTTTCCAAAGTAATGGCCGCTGTCCCTTACTGTTAGGCACCGAGTAACTCCACCTGCCACTTCCACCATTTCACTCACCAGTTCCTGTTTTAGAATACAGTACCACCTCTGCATGATGCCTGGTGACCTGCCAGATGCTGACCAGCACATTCATTTCTCACCGCAAAACACAACATGACTTAGAATTGTAGGAAATTGGGCAACAGAAGGCAGCAGTGCCAAAAAAACATTTACATAAAAGACCAAAAGAATGACTTTGGAGCTAATAGATTGGTGTTGAGCCAAGCCCTTCCTCACTTTCATCGGCTGCCGGAGGCCGCCGTACTCCATCCAACCTGACAGTCCGTCCTCTCTCCCTGACCCTGAGTTCAAATGCCAGAACTGCTTGTCATTCCATTTCCCACATTCTCACAACAAATGCTTTACCCTAGACACTCCCCAAGGCTTTAAAAATACACACCACTGCCCGTCCAGTCGTCTATTTTTAGGAAAACCTTAAAAAAGTTCAGAACCGTTTAGGCCATCGCTGCCTCTGTGCCACTCTGTAGTAATCATACTGTGAGAAAAAAGGGAGAGGAAAGATGGAGGGGAGATATTATATTTTTGTCTTTCTTGTGTGACTTTCTTGTATTATTTCAGACAGAAATAATCTCACTAACTTCAGTAACTGTCATAAATTATGTACTGCGCTGCAACAACAATGCCATATCACGTTTTCTCTCTGTCTCTTTTTTTTTTTTATTTCTCTAGTACCTGGTCATGGACTACTATGTGGGTGGTGACCTGCTGACTCTACTCAGCAAGTTCGAGGACCGGCTGCCGGAGGAGATGGCCAAATTCTACTTGGCTGAGATGGTGCTGGCCATCGACTCCATTCACCAGCTACACTACGTCCACAGGTGAGGAGCAGACACTGTGTGTGTATGTGTGTATTTCACAGGTATAAACATGTCTCTAATTATTTTATGGAGACGAACAGACTGAGCAATAACACCTAATGATGGATGTTGAGTGTATTTACTTTATTCTTGCTGCGTGGGCAATTTTCCAGCCACAGGGAGCTACATGAAAATAAATGAAAATAGTGGAGAGTGCGTGTGCACATGTTTGTCCTCAGTCATCACTGAGGATTTTCAGTACCGCTGACTAATTGTAGAGTATATTAGTTTGTGTTCCTTTGTGTGTTATTATATCACTCCTGAACATTCCCATTTGAGGTTAAGTTTGTGTGTGAGAGTTAGGATGCAGGATTCAGTGCTTGTTTTTGTGTAGCTGTCATGTCCACTGTTATGGCTCATTTTACATTGTTATATTTAAGTCCTGTTTCCTGTTACAATCACTTTTTCTCATCTTACCGAATGAAAAATAAACCACCTAAAAGGAGACCGTTCACAGGCCGTGGATCTTGAAACCATTTTCTTCTCTGACATATACACCAAAAGAATCTGTTGGCCAATAGAAGATGCCCTTGGGAGCAGGAAGTAAGGTTCTGCCAGACAGGAAGCGGTCACATCGGCATGTCAACATAATTACAATGTCGCTTTCGTCGGGGGCTCGTCACAGCAATTTCGTTCAAAGATGGGTGGAAGCATGGATAGAAGAAGGGAAAGATGAGAGATAGATGGATAACAAGGGAGGGCCAGAGAAAGGGCTGGTGGGATAAAGTTCTGGGTGTGTCTGTAGTTGATCTTGGACAGAAAGAAACGCACTGAGAGACGACAACAGAGTTATAGATGTAGATATAAATGTATAAGTAAAGAAAGAGAGCGGGGAGCCACTAATTGCATGGTGTTATCTAGGGGCCGTAGGTGGGGGTTGGCGGTGGCAGCAGAGACGGAGAAGCGGATAGAAAGAAAAAAGGACACGGAGGAGGGGACAGCACTGTTTCTCTTTAAGTCCCCTCATGGACGCTTTGGGACAGTAATGATGGGGTGTAGGACGTCTGTGGGTGGGGGTGTGGTGCTGTTACATCCCCCATGTACCAACCCCCAACTCCTCCTTTTGCTCTCTCTTTCTCTCTCTCTCTCTATTTCACACTCTCACACACACACACTCGTGGGAGATTTGCATGCTTGCTCTGCAGAGGGTGGAGACAGCCAGGCAGGTCCCCTGAGAAGGGTGTGTCCTGCTGGCTAGGCCCATCTGATGAGAGTGTGTTTGGGTGCATTATGAGGGTGTGTGTTTATCTTGGTGATGGTGTGTGTCTATGTGTGAGTTTGGAGTGTTTCCTAGTCTTATGCTTAAGTTAAAGGACAATGCATTAACCCTCCAATTTAAAGGCTCTAATGTCCATTTAACAGTAAGCCACCCTCCCTGTGTTCATGGCTCACTTTCAGCTGCACCAAACAAACACAACTGACCACTATTTGGAAATGTAAACAGACAAGTTGTGGCTGTACTTGCTTTTCTTGTTTTTTTTGGCTGTACCGGCCACAGACCAGCCCTATAACCCCGAATATCTGTCACTGACTGACTGACTGAGTTATGAAATTTGTTTTCCCATTGGCCGTGGACCTTTCAAAATGAATTGGTGTGAACAGTTTCAGTTACGTCCTCAGGAGGCGTTTACAGCGGAGCCCCTGAGTGCAGTCTTGAAATAAGTTTTAAAAACACAGATTTACCAACCAAAGCGTCTGACACTGACAAGAGCACCAATCCATGGATACAAAGAGACACAAGTGATCCATTTTACCAGCCTGCACAGCAACTAGCAGCTAGTTAGCACGGCTAGCATGACTGTATAAAAATAAGGTGTAGCTGTGGTGTTTCCGGTTTAACAGCATCGTGCTGGACCGGTGACAGATGTGTTTACGGTGCTCTGAAACATGTCACAGTGTGGATACAAAGTCACACAGCTGAAGGACTGTTAGCCTAGCATGCTAATTGTACGTAAACATGGGTGTTTACAGACATCCACAGATAGAAACAGATGAAAGCAGGGGAAAGTATTGTTCTTGCAACTGCATTTATAACCCTTTTCTTGAGTCAAATGTTACTTAACCAGGTCATGTGATATGTTACGTCAGTCACTTTAACAACAAATATTACTGGGACCACGACAGAAAATTGCAGATGAACATTTAATATTCAGGAATTTACATTATAGCCACAACCACCGACTATTCCTGTAACAAATTGACCACAATTACGCACATTGACCATACTAGCCATATACTAGGTTTTGGCCTAGTCTTATTCTCATGGGAGTCACAATTTTAGTGGACTGTGATGTCAGTTTCTCCTGGAAAAATTTGTGGTACCACACTAACTCTACTGTGCCCTATGTTCAGGTCCTCATCCAGGTTTTGAAAACAGTAAAAGAGCAGAAGCCCATTCGTCAAATGTAGTGTTCATCAAGCTATGGGTCAGGAAGTAAAATAGATTGTAAGCTTGTGTTTGGTTGGTTGGAAAGAGTGAAAATAAATTCTTACAAGAATTCTGGATCCCTGAATGCAACTTAATTTTTAATTTGAGGTGCAGCCTTATAAGGATTACTCGATCCATTGATTAGCCAGTCAACAGAAAGTTAATCAACAGATGGGACATGCAGGGAGAGAGAGAGAGAGAGAGAGAGAGGGAAGGGGTTGCAAGGAATCAAATTTGGGATGCTGCACCCAATATGCATGCGCCTCCACCACTAGGTCACCAGACTCCCTAAGCCATTTGTCAAGCAAAAATGGCAAACATTCTCAAGTGTCTCAAATATGAGGATTTGATACTTTTCTTTGTTAAAATCATTGCAAATAGAGTATCTTCCCCCATTTGACCTGTTGGTTGGACAAAACTATCAATTTAAACATGTCACCCAGCATTCTGGGAAATTATTATAGGTATTTCTCAGTATTTACTGACATTTTATAGACGAGTAAATAATTTGTTGATTAACTGAAAAAATAATCCAGTTACTGAGGGGAATATTTCACAGGAGTGGTGCAGTCCTTGTCACCCACTCAAGCTTTAAACAGGCTCAGAAGTATTCAAGTATCATCCCAGACATGCTATACAAGACTTACTCCTTCAGTATGTTTATATCACTGGCTCAAATTGAGCCTTTTGCTGTTTTGTGGGACTGGAATGGTTGTCAAGTTTACTGTTGCATGTCACATGTCCACGTATGTAGCAGAACATACAAAATACAACAGGAGATATTAAAGGGATAGCTACCTTGGTAGAAACAATATCTCTATTGACAAATGTCTGTAGTCTCATAGAATAAATCATCATGATGACAAACAGTCTCTAGTCTAAATTATGTCATTTTTGCTTATCTAACGTGCTTAATCTTGTTTTGTGAAGTCGCTGACCTCGCTTCAACACTGGCCCATCTAAAATGTATATTTACATTCCTGTTGACGCTGATGAAGTTGAAAAGAGCCCAGATGAAAGAAATGAAGAGCAAAGAGCCCTGAGGTCAACCTTCTGTCCCCCTCGGCCGAGTCCCATGAGAGGCTGAGTGTGTTAGAGTCAGACGCAAAGGGAGACTCTTGTGTACGAGCGTGTGTGTGTGAGTGTGTTCATTTATTCAGTGGTCAGTGATCTGCGTGGCCTCCCAGAGGGGTCTGACAAACGTTTCAATAGGCCAACTCAGCATGGCTTTGTGCTGCCTAGCACCACATCTGTCTGCCCCAAGAGAGTGTGTGTGTGTGTGTTTGTGTGTGTGTAAGACACTGCATGAGATAGGGGGATTCAGATGAAGAAGTGGGGGTTGGTGCAGAGTGATGGTTGTGAGTGTGAGTGTGTGTGTGTGTGTGTGTGTGTGTGTGTGTGTGTGTGTATATATATAGGGAGAGGGGGAAATTTGTTATGGCTATCAAGAGAAGAGGACAGACATGGCATCAAAACACACACGTATACAAAATAAGATGTTATGTGTGACAATTAACATCTGTTCTGAGTGGGGTCTCACTACTTTGGAGTGCTGTGTGTTTGTGTGTGTTTTCCTATTGATTGCAGCCTAATGTGTGTTTTATTATTGATCAGGGCCATGTGTCTCTTCATAGCTCAGTGATCTAAGAGAACAGGGCTCTCTCTCTGTCATGCACACACACACACACACACACACACACACACACACAACCATTATTTATCAAAGAGCTTCATTCACAATGCTAACTATATATACTATATATATCGGACCACTTGGATGTTAGAGATATTCTCCAATTTCATTGAAGTGGACACTTAATAAAAATATTTTAATAGTAAGCCTGTGATATGGAGGTTGTGAGTGTGTGTGTGTTTGTGTGTTTGTGTCAAGTGATGCCAGAAGTCACATAGGCAGCAGTTCCTTGAACCATTAGTTAACAAACGCTTGGCTAGAGCCATGTGGACATGCCTTGTCTGTGCAGTTTCCAGTGTTGCTGCAGGCCACATTGTGTGTGTGTGTATGTGTGTGTGTGTGTGTGTGTGTGTGTGTGTATTGTGAGGTGGCGTCCAGATGGCCCTCACAGATGGATGCTGTGGTCTTAAAAGAGATTACCTCCCTCTATTCTCGTCTCCGCGCTGCTCCTTAAGACCGCAGGAGCCCTGTGACACTGTAGCCCAATTTTCTGTGCTAACTAGCCTAGCATTAGCTTAGCGCTGCCACCGCCCTGGGTCTTTCCGTGAGTGGAAGGCTAAATGTGAGTCAGCTCCTGTGCTGTTAAGCACCATATATGTTAGTTGGAGGCGTTAAAGAGGCTGCCCTCACTATCTGTGGGCTCATCACAACAGTCTGGGAGATGGATCGTTGAAGAAAAGATGAGCTGTAGCAGGCAAAATGTACAGTTGACTTTTGGTGTCTGAGAGAGAAAGACTGGTCAGGGAGATTTGTTGTAGACAGACGTTTGCTGCTAAGAGGAGCAAGAGAAGAAAAGAGGGGAGTGGGCAGACAGGGGCTTTTCTAAGACCTAAGTGGTTTATCAGCAGCAGCAACAGCACTGCCCTCCGGTACCCCCACCATGCTTTTTGTCTACCACACACACATTTACACACATGGACAGGAAAGGGTCAACTCACACTGTCTGCTCTTTGGCAGACCAGAAGTCTCTGGAGCAGATTAAGGCCTTGCAGCAGTGGAAGCACCTTTTATACACACATACACACACATACACCCACATCTGTGTGCTTACACAGTCTAGTCCAAGTGTTACGGGTGTCATTCATGATTTGTTAGGCCTACACTTCCTGTCAAGGTGATCCAGATTCTATGTGCAGAGACCGTGTGCCTGTCAGTGTAATGTTAAGCCACACTAGTGATCACACAGTACTCTATTAAGTGTGGACAAATATATTTAACAAATAAAAAATTATATACAACAACTGAAAAATGTGACATTGTGATGTTTGACTTAGCCTATACATTTATTAAAGGTTCTATATGTAAGAATTATAAAGAATTATGGGGCGGACTTACTGGGAGTAAGAGATGCTTTGCAGAAATGGTTAAAAACACAACGTTAAAGTTTTTAACGTTATTATGAATAGTGTAAGCGAGGAAAAAGACATCACCTGCAATAGTCTCACGCTGCTGCTATCTCTACACACAAGTGCAAGCAACAGGATGCTGACTGCAGCTCATTTAACGGCCACTGGTGTCACTAATGGGAAGGAATTTCTAATTCCTACAAGGTGTTGTTAAAATAAACACCTTAAAGTAAAGTTGTTAAGATTCAGATATAACAGAACAATGTCCAAGAGAAATGTCCTCTTAGAGATGTAAAAATTTGATCCAAGAAATCTTAATCCACCGTCTCCAAGTTTTATGCTGTCTTTGATAGTCTGACCTGAAGTATGCATCACGTCAGTTATTTTTGTGTGTTTGTGCCTGCCAAGCTTATGTTACTCCAGATTGGTTTGCGTGGATGTATGCACTTGGGTTTAGTATGTGGTTGCAGTCCAAAATCTTATATACAGTATCCTCTTTGGAAAGCGATGTCCAATCTGGAACTCATCTGTGAGCAGTCACGGTCTTTAAAAAGACTTATAAGTAACTCAGGATGCACACTGTGATTTGGTAAAAAAGTAAGTGTCAATTTATTTCTACATTTTGGAGCCCAACTTTTATGTGTCTGTACAAGTCGCATATGTGCGCACATTACTTTAATCCTTTGTGTTTTATAGGTAAGAGATTTAGTGGTGTCTCTGAAGCAGAGTGATAGCTAGCCCACCCCCCATGCAGCCCCCTGAGATGGGACTATTAACACTACTGGAAAATGACAGAGGCTTCACATCTGGCTTTGAAGAGATCTCTAGCTGAAGACAGAAACATCAAAGCTGTCTTCAACCACCACTAAAAAAAAAAAGCTGTCTTCAAAGCCAATTTATATCAGTTCACTTTTAAAAGCGAAAACAAAAGTCCCTGAGATTTGGGCTATAGTCTTATGTCTTTATTGAGTAGTTCAAAAGAAGTTGAGAAAAATGTGAAGTGGAATGTGGGAATTTTTCAACTTTAACTGATTAGCTTTTACATCCTGAAGCCTCGCTCTGGCAAAAATTGATTGTTTCGCCAGGCAACGTTATCACATTGATTGTCTTTCAGGATGCACTGGAATTAATCCGTGACCGCAGTGTAACTTTTACTAGACAGACAGCTCTGGCTTGAGGTCTGTTTGAAGCCAAATCTAAAAATACGAGGTATCATGTATAACCTTGTGCTCTATAGTGAAACTTTGGCGCTAGTTAGAGCCAAAGTCATTAGTAAAGATAGAAGAAAAAAGGTTATTCTTGTAGCTCCAAAGACTGCAATAATTTGCTGTTACCAAATTAAATAGTTTGGTCAATGCACACGCGTGCACGCAGACTGTGTAGTCACTCTTAACAGGCTGTCGGAGTTTGACCTTTTTAATGTGTTGAGCTTGCAAGTTGTGCTCCTGTTTTATCTCCTTGTCATGTTTTTACTCCATAAACCACACAAGAACTTTTAGAGGAGTACTCTATAAATATATATTTTTAAATTGGTGTTAGCATTATTATGTAAGGGATGTGTTTGTGCATGAGTTAGAGGTGGGTGTGTGTGCTTGTGTTGAACATCAGGTTTATTATTTTAAGCAGAGCCGCGCTCACATCACCGGACAGAAATAGCACCAACTCAGTTTTTTAACCTGTGACATCAAATGTTTGAGTTTCTGTCTAGCTGACTTACAAGTTACACATTCTCCCCTTAACCAGTGGCATTTGTGTGTGGCTGCATGTTCTGTGTGCGTGTGTGTGTGCACTTTTGACAGTACTCTAAAGAGGTTTTCATGTGCCCTCCATACCATGTGTATTGAGCCGTGTCGTGGTTCAATGTTGATAAAAGGGCCTCAGACACAGGGCTCGACATGGTCTGCCCTCTGGGGAAATCAGTGGAATGGTCAGACAAGGACAGAGTCTATATTTAGCCACGGCGGTGGGATACAGTGACATCTCCGTTTCATACCAGTCCAGGCCAGCAAACATTTGGGTTATTTAGCATGTTTTTGCCATTATTATAATATGGATTTCAAGCTCAAAATATTAACACTGACACCAGAGGGTCAGTGAGGACAAAGGAGCCAATGGACTGATTGTTTCTGGAATCACTCATGTAGCACAAGCTGAGAGTCACCCACTATGGGCCGAGACCGGACTAGACCAGGCCTGGCTGTAGATCTAGGCCAGTGATCTACATTCAGACTGCTATGTGAAACACTTGCACTAGTAACCCAACACAAACCACCTGTCAGTGACCACCTGTTTAACATGCTGGAAGATTTCCAGCAACATATTTACTTTTTTTTTTTTTTTTTTTGCTTACATGAAGTAGACAACTGTTTCATAAAGTTGCAAATGATGCAAAACTCACCACTCCCTGGACAAATCTACCTTGAAAATATTCTTTATGCAGAGGGCTTAAGAACACAGGGAAAGAAACCAACACATGCCACCAACCAAATGTTGATACACGCTGTTTATCCGAGTCCTTTAGCTACTCTGATGATCCTGTTCCACTCTAAAAAACCTCTAAAAATGGCTCAGCCGTTGTAGCTGGTAGACAGAAAACTCCTGCCCTGTGTAGCAATTAATCCCACTGACTGGAATCCAGCCACAGTCTGTATCTATATTGTAAACATATCATCAGCAGTAGTAATGCAGAACAGATGCATTTTGAGAAGAACGTTTACAGTGGCCACCATGTACATATCTGTAAAAGAATTTGTTGTCAGTAACGCCCCCCCCCACCCCCCCCACCCAGCCAGCCAGCCTGCCCGCTTCTACTCACAAACACAAATATTGTAGATGGAGGAAAAAAAAAAGAAAAACAGGGGATTGTGTCTTTTTAGGACTCGGGGATCTTTTTTTCTTTCTTTTTTTTTGTGGGAGTGTGTTTGTGTGTTGCATATTTCCTTAAACAGAGTGCGTGTTTGTGTGTGTTTTTTGAAGCTGTGTCCTGTTCTGTGGCCAGACAAAAACACACCCCCCGTTCATGGGACATGAAGACACACACACACACACACACACACACACACACACACACACACACACACACACACACACACTTTCTGCACAGCTAATTCCCACAACAAATCAAACTATTTCCAATGTTTGTTCTTTCTTTTGGTTAATTTAGATTTACCACGCTGCTGATAAATGGGTTTAGGGAAATTACACTTAATTGAATCACAAATATATCTGAATTATTATAAACAAGCTTCACAGGCAGGGCTCCTGGGTGCAACCAAAAATCTGTCAAGTGCGACTAAACATTTTTATTGGTCACACAGGTGCGCCTGAAATTAAGCAGGTCTGATATTTTTTGGAAGTATAAAAATATTCTTAAACACACATAGACATTTGGCTTTAAACAAACAATATAAAATATCCTTTGTTGATTATTATGTCAGTGTATAGCAGGATTTTATGCAGGCTACATCTTGCACATGTGCCGTACAAGTCTCTGTGTGTATGTGTGAGACTGTGCTCCTCCCACTTTCCTTGCGCACAAATGAGAAAAAATCGTGGGCGACATCACAACCTTAAAACATAATTCAAAATGAAGAGAGCTATTGATTATTTTTTCATCAAGAAAAACACTGCAGCGTTGATTAAACTCGTCCCTGGCTCTGAGAGGTCCAACTCAGATTTGACATCATCGGTGGACGTAACTGTTCACCTGTCCCCCCCCGTCCCGGTCCTAAGATGCCTAATCCTGAAACAGTTGAAGTTATTGTTGAGTGTGCTGTGATTTAAATAACGAACGTTTACAATCAGTTATATAATGTGTTAAGAAATTACCTATGTGTATGGGAGGTAACGCAAGTTAACGTTTAAAATGTATTGTTGTGGTGCCAAAAGGCGTGGTGAAAACTTTTGGGTGTACCTAAATTATATGCTGTTGCACCTCAATGAAGAAGTTAGGCACACCAGTGCCACCAATGTAAAACATTAGTCTGGAGCCCTTACAGACAAGTCAAGACAGTTGAATGTCCCCAGGTTATGTAATTTAATTTGATGATAATTGATCAGGGAGTTGCACTGTAATATGAGATCAGGCTTGTGTGTGTTTTGGAAGTCTTATAAGTATTGTTTTGTTTGGAAGAAGGTCTTGTTTTCTTCATCTTCATTCTTCTCCCAGTAATTGCTTGCTCAATTTGTCTTTTCCTCCCACCCCCACCCCTCCCCCCCTTGTCTTTTCGCTCTGTCTTTTTTCAGGGACATTAAGCCCGACAACATTTTGTTGGATATGAACGGCCACATCCGCCTGGCCGACTTTGGCTCCTGCCTCAAACTCATGGAGGATGGAACGGTAAGTTTTTACCACACTGCTGCTGATGCCTCCTCTGGTCCAAAGCAAACATACCAGAGCTTTACTGACCTCTTTGTCAACCCCCTGGGGGTCTCCCAGGAGGAGCGTGTGGTTCAGCTGCTTGGCTGTGCCTGCAGTTTATGATTCAGACAATTCTTCAAGCTAAAAAATGAAAAAAAGTCCGCCTCAGATGTTACATTAAAGAAAAATGACACAATGAAATGGATGAATCAAATCAGTGCCTCGGTTTGTTCCTCCAATGTTAACATAGTGACCAGGTTATATGACCGTTTGGAAAAACAAATTCAGCCCCTGTTGGACACTTCTTGGAACATCTTTGTCAGATTGAAACGTCTAGATTGAAACTGTGAATCATGAGAAGAGTGTATTTCTTTAGTGTCTCATCTGTTAATAAATAGACATGATGCCAACATTCTTTGAATTCCCCTCTCCAACATCTGCTGTCTGTCTTCCTCTGGGAACTTTTGGTACTTGAAGATGACAGTCATGTCTGAAAAACTTTTATTTTTAAATCATAAATCTTCCTTATTTACTGCTTTGACTTTGATTCAGGATTCAGCATGAAAGGTACATTCTCTAAAATGCTTTGAAATGCGTTGAAACAGACCTCCGAGCTCCATATAACAGTACAAACATCTTGTACGATAAACAAAAAACAGTGCAGGCAACAGAGTTCATCCTGAAGTGGGGGTCTGAAAGTTTAATAGGTCTTTGTTTGGTTGTTTGCTATTGCTGGAGTGATGGTATCCATCTTTCCTGTTTCCAAGACTTCAGCCTGTAACTCATCATCATTACTTTGATTAGCATTCAGGCTGAACTGGAATAGTGCTTCTTTGTGAGATTTTTGTCTCAATGTGACCTTTTTTGAAAGAATTTTTTTTTGGATCGGATGTTGACTTTTGTTTTGTACCTCTTATAGGTCCAGTCCTCTGTGGCGGTGGGAACCCCAGACTACATCTCCCCAGAAATCCTCCAGGCTATGGAGGATGGGAAAGGCAAGTATGGACCTGAGTGCGACTGGTGGTCCCTGGGCGTCTGCATGTATGAAATGCTGTACGGCGAGACTCCTTTCTATGCAGAGTCCCTCGTGGAAACCTATGGCAAGATCATGAACCACAAGGTGAGCTTATAGAGTTTGAGCTAGATTTTTAAGCTGCTTCTATGTACATGTAAAACACTTCTACTGACAGAGAATATGAAGCCTACACTTAATTGTAACATAGCTTTCTATTTGGGAATTATCTTTTGCACAGGAGCGATTCCAGTTTCCACAGCAGATAACAGACGTTTCAGAGGACGCAAAGGATCTGATTCGTCGGCTCATTTGCAGTCGAGAGCACCGATTGGGACAGAACGGCATCGAGGACTTCAAGCAGCACCCGTTCTTCTCTGGTGAGTCTAACTTCACTATATCATTATATATTACAGCATGACAATACTAATACTCTTTAATAGCTTTAACCAGTGAACACCACTGCATTGGAATTTCTTCTGTTTACTCATTAACTAATGAATCCTGAATTATCTTGTGCTTTATCTGTGATCTCTCTCTTGTGTTCAGGCATTGACTGGGACAACATCCGTATGTGTGAGGCCCCCTACATCCCAGAGGTCAGCAGTCCTACAGATACCTCCAACTTCGATGTGGACGATGACTGCCTCAAGAACTCGGTAAGGGTCATCCAGGGATCAACAGACAAAAAATGTACTTGTGTTGTTTCTGCCTGTAAATGTGCTCTTTTTTTTTTTTTTAAAGCTCGTGTATCAGATACAATTTGCAGTCTCTGAAAATAATGACAATCACACTTGTCTTTTTTTATTTATTTATTTTTTTCATTGCTTTCAGGAGACTATGCCCCCTCCCTCCCACACTGCCTTCTCCGGCCACCACCTGCCCTTTGTGGGTTTCACCTACACCAGTAAATGGTAAGTGCTACCGAGGGGAACAAATATGTAAAAAGATAAGGACATAGAGGATCGTTGGTTTTAATTACTGCTTACATTTTTTTGGTCATATCACATCATTCTTGGAAAGTCTTCCTTCAGTGGATGATTTGTTGATCTCTAGTTTTTCTCTGCAATTTTGATTAAAAGGGTGAAAATGGAAAAAGGAATAAATAGTCTTGAAAAAAGAGACACCTTATCAGTAGCTGGCTTCATATGTGATTAGTCATTTTAAATCCTGCCCAACATTTTCACTCTATCTTAAGAAGCGTAGGAGCGTAGGTCTTCACACTGAAGTGCTACCCGTGAGAAAACCCACCAGTTGCTTTCTTATCTCTTCAAGGCTCAGTGATAATTGCCTTTTTTTTCTTTCTCTCTTTCCGCTGTCCCTCTACTCTCTCTCTCCCTCTCTTTCTCCCCATGTGCCGTTATGTCGCTGTCATTTCTCCTCCACCCTCCCCTCCCTCTCCCTCCTCCTTCCATGACTCAACATCCTCTCATCTTTCAACTCATCTCTATCTGTGTTGTCCACTTCCCCTTCCTCTTTCTCCCTCCCCCTGCTGTTTCTCTTGTCATATCCTACTGTGCTCTTTCTCCTCCTTAACCAAACACTTTCATGTTGAATTTTCTTTCTGTTTAACACCATTATGCCAATTCTTCACCTCTCTGCTATATACATGGTTTCTTGTCTTCACTTATCACTAATCCTCTGCTATTTTTACCCATTTTCACCACTCTGTTTTATCACTGTCGCTGAACGTCACTGATCTCATGTCTCCTGCACCTTTCTCTTCACTGCCTAACCTTTTCCCGCCCTCCTCCCCTTTAGCACCATATCTGATCGGGGTTGCCTGCGACAGCTGTCAGGAGAGCCGGGTAAGGCAGGGCAGGACCAGGTGGACCTGGATGTCCAGCGTAGCCTGGAGGACAGCCTGGCCACCGAGGCCTACGAGAGGAGGATCCGCCGCCTGGAGCAGGAGAAACTAGAGCTGAGCCGCAAACTGCAAGGTGTGAGGCTGAAAAAGGAGGCTAAACATGTTAATGCACATTCATATTCTGGTCTATCTGGCATGCATGACAATATGGCCCAGATGTTTTCATCATCTAAATAAATTAATCATATTTAGATCCCACTTGTCTTGAGTATTTTCCCCCTCACATCTATGTTTGATTAAAAAGAACATAACTGATGCCTCTTACCTGACCTGGCACAGAGTCGACCCAGACGGTTCAGGCGCTGCAGCACCCAACAGGCGAGGGCCCCCTCAGCGCCAACAAGGAGGTGGAGATCAGGAGTCTGAAGAGCGAGATCGACATCCTCAAGAAGCAGATTGCTGGTCAGGAATTCTGATATTTAATATTAACTTTTTTTAAACACCAACCATAGTGGCTGAAACTCACCAGTTACTTTTACTGCTTCACCAGACAAATTTGAGTTTTAGTCAGGGAACACTAAACAGAATTCAGATTGTGTATAAACCTTGAGAACATAGTTAAACAACCACAGTAAAATGTCACCATTGTTCTACAAACATTTTCACTCAAACTAACCCTAACTTATGTGTGTGTGTGTGTGTGTGTGTCAGACTCAGGCCAACTGGAGAAGCAGCTTGAGGACGTGACGTTGGCTCGTAGGGACTTGGAGGACTCATCCAAACATGTTAAGACTCTAGAGAAACAGATGAAGAGCCTCACACAGGACAGGGACGACATGCAGAAGGTATGTGTGTGTGTTATTTATTTTGACACTGTGCACTGATTCCACCACTGGAAAAATGATCTGTAACTATAGTTAATATGACCTGTAATAATACAATGTTAACTTGAGGAACAATGATGCTATTTTTCTGCAGAAAAGTTGTTCTGTAATATTTTGAAATGACGTTATTATTCATACATTCATTCATACATGCTTTTCTGATGTATTGAGTGTGAGCACTTAGACCCTGCATTGTAGCTGTCTACACACACAATGACATAAAAGTAAATAGTCTTACATGCCACACTGCTACATGGCCAACCAGAAAAAGTCATATAAAATTCCTCATATTGAGGATTTCAGTGTGTATCTGTATTCATACATTTTCTCTGTTGTGACAGGACCTCATGGAGGCCCATGAGAAGCTGAAGTCTCAGTCGAAAGACCTAAAGGAAGCCCACAGTCAGAGAAAACTGGCCATGCAGGAGTTCTCTGAGCTCAATGAGAGACTCACAGACCTCAGGTAGCATCACTGCCACGGTGCACCATTTCCCTCAGCAAACACACTTCCTTGTTTCTCCACAATCACAGCTTCCTGTTGAGGAATTTTAATGCCATATTGAGTTTGTCTAGAAATATAATCTTTTATGAACACACTATAATAATAGGTGGTGATTTATGCGCTAACTTGGCAGTAATGTAGCAACTCTTTCTTTATGGTGCTTAATGTGCTGTATCGTTTCATTTCATAATTGCTTTCTTGGTTATTAATGTTAATCACCAGTGAATTGATCGCAGTAGAAATCTTGTCTTTCTGTTTCTCTTCTGTCTATTTACCACTGGTTCTGAAACTTTCCTCGCAGGTCGGCAAAGCAGCGCCTGGCTCGCCAGTTGCGTGACAAGGAGGAGGAGATGGAGAGTCAGACTCAGAAGGTTGAGGCTCTCCGCCTCGAGGTGCGAAAGGCCGAGAGGGCCAAGAAGGAGGTAGAGTAGACTCCCTGTGGTTGCTAGCACACCCTGTTCCCCTTCCTTCACTGGTTGGTGCACCAATCAAACTTTTCCTCTCTGTGTATTATATCTGTATCATCTTTCTAGAATTTTTTATAGATTTCCATGAATATTTACACAGTAAATTGGAAACAATGTGGCAGCGGCTTTATTCCAGTGTGTAATAATTGTGTCTGCACACTTGTAAAAACATTATGGAGATTATGTGGGGAGGTTTTCATCAGTTTAGAGTAATATTATGCATAATAGTCATAATAAGTCTCCATATGTTCCTACACAGCTAAAAACAGTGGAATAAGGCCACAAAATCAAAGGAAACTGAAATGTAATCTTGTGTATTAGTGCAGTAGTTACATGTGTGGTTTCAATGTTTTAAGTTGCGTTTGTTTTTGTTACAGCTCTGTAGGTTAGGGTTGTATTGCGTACGTGAAAAGGTTCCTACTTTTCATCCCGGTGTGTGAGCAATAAATAGTGTATGATGATACACTTTCATCCAGTCACTGGAGTTTATGTGTGTATCCATGATCAGATGGAGGCGCAGACGGAGGAGCAGGCAGCAGAGGCTCAGAAGGAGAGGAAGCTGAGAGAGCGGAACGAGCAGTATAGCCGACAGCTGGAGGAGGAGTTGGAAGGGCTTAAGGTAAGTGTGCAAACACACACAACTGAACATTAACCTGTTCATCTACAGAGTGTCTGCGCGTCCTTAAAATTAAGTATTTATTTTGTTTGTTTTTGTTTTTGCTCTGTACCTCAGTGTAAATGATTTGAAATGAAACAATGACTACACAGTTTAAGTGTTACCTCTCAGGTTTGATTTGAGTTTTTTTGCACAAGAACACAAAGAAACAAATAACTCAGAAAACCCTTAAATACCACTAAAGCTAAAAGTCAGCAGTTCAACCTTTTATTGTCCTAATACTTAGAGACTATATTGTAAATGTCCAATCTAAAAGAAAAGCTGTGTCATGGTAGGTTTCTGTGTGCTTTGTGTCCGTTTTTAGATTAATACAAAGATTCATTTAGATTGCCTCTTAAGTTTCTCTCGCTGTCACCGTCTTTCTTTCTGTCTCCTGATGTCTCTTAACTAATCAGTCCCAATCTCTCTCTCTCCACTACTTCCACCCAGGTGAAGCAGGCCGGCTCCCCTGCCACCCCAGCCTCAGCGGACCAGTCCCAGGAGGTGGGACGCCTGCGGGGAGATCTGGAGAAGAAAACAGTCCTTTACGAGGAGGAACTGGCGCGCCGGGAAGCGCAGCATGGCACCGAGCTGAAGGCCCTGCGTAAAGAGCTGCGGGACGCTGAGAGCCAGCATCTCGCCCTGCAGAAAGAGATCCTGATGCTCAAAGACAAGCTGGAGAAGACTCGCAGGGAGAGGTATTTTATCATTTGTCTTTGATTTCTGGGCTAGTTTGTAACCATTATTTGATAACACCAGTCTCCTCTGATTAAGACAAATATTTTTGTTGGTGTAGAGCAGGGTTAGTGGTATTGCTGTACTGTGTATGTGTGATATCCAACACCATAAACAGTGATGATACAGTATTATTGTTGTTTTCTTTGTCTTTTCCAGTGATGATTGCATGAGGTAATTACAGTTATATTAAAAAATAGCTCAATTCCCTGTCTGGTATAAATGTGTAGCTGTGAAGTGCTGTTTCTTTTGAATAGTTAGCAATAGTTATGTTAGCCCTAACCCACCAAGAGGTAAAACTCTGTCTTTACCCAGGGGTTCTCAAGTATTTTCATACCTCCATATTGATCTTTCAAATATGAAAGATGATGCTTTAATCCAAGGCACCAAACAGTACCATTAGTGCAAACATTTTACCAGTAGTAGCATCTGTGGTTTCCCACTACTTAGCCATGACATAGTTAGCATCTTTAACTTAATTCTACAATTGTCAAGTTGAAGGAACCAAGCAGACGTCTATCGAGCCCGTACAAATGTGGACATAGCTTAACAACTGAGCAAATCCCTTTTTACTCTCATGTTTATCTCAGTTAGTCACATTCCTGAGCTGCAAAATGAAAATTAAAAGCAAACAGTCAAGCAGTTGTGGTTACAGCGCTGGAGAGATGATATGTTGTTGTTTTACTCATTTGTATTCACTCAGTTTAGGTATTTCTGAATCCAAACAACTTAACTCATTAAACTTACTGGTTGAGGACTTGATTTGAGTAAATAATACTGTGTTTCTGAATGGTACAGAGAGGGTGAAAATGGTTCATTGAGTCGGGGAAAAAAACATTCTGTCAAAATGTGCCAACTCAGAGGTTAAATACCAAGAAATAACTTATTTTTCTCCTGGAGACCCCCTGGTAGGTACTCAGGGGCACCTGATCCCATTTTTGAGAACCGCTGGTCTAATCAAATTTTAATAAAATCTTGTTTTTGAGGAGAAAGCTTTAGAGATTTGTTTTTGTAGCCTCTAGCCTAACCTTCCTGCCTGGTGTTACTGACATATTATTCTCACTACTTTCTAATTCATTTTTAAACACACGGCTGTATCAGATTCTAACTGCATTAATGTGTTTGGGCTGAATAATGTGTACCTGGTATTAGTACCGAGCCTTTGATTTAGGTTTTTGAAGAAATGTGTGGAGCTAAGGCCCACACATGAACAAAGGTAGGAGAAATGAGGCTTTTTGACGTAGAGAACATTTGACTGTGTTTGTGATGTGTTTGTATTTACATTGTTATAAAACCGCTGCATAAGATTAGCATTTCAGTTCAGGAGGTTGGAAAGTGGAAAACAATTCCTCAAAATCTCTGGTTTTTGAAGGGCAGAGTTTGTATCATGTTAAAATGACAGAGTCAAGAGTTGTTGATTATATTTAGGGAATAAATTTACGTTTTATACAGTGTCACAAGTTTAACAATCCTGTGCTCTCTCTCCTCTCCAGCCAAAGCGAGCGGGAAGAGTTTGAGACCGAGTACAAGCAGAAGTATGAGAGAGAAAGAGTTCTTCTTATTGAAGAAAATAAAAAGCTGTCCAGTGAGTTGGATAAGGTAAGATATGTATTCACATATACACACAGAACCAAAATCACTCTGAAAACACCCACACAAGTCAGTTTTCTCTTGCTCTTTTTCAATATTTGTCACTCTTTGTATCAGTATTTTTCTGTCTTGCTTTCTCAGCTTTTTAGCGATCTGTTTATCTCCCTAAAACACACACATGCAAAAGACCACAATTCCCTAACCTGCCCTAACCCTTCTTAGTTCGGCCCAAGTGCTTTCATCACATTCCTCACTCCACCCCCTCTCTCCTAGCAGCGCCAAAGAAATCACTGTTCAATATCCCTCATAAAAACACCCTGTAGCCTCCTACACAGTCAGATGGAATGACTCTCTGGATTACGCTCTATTGAATTTGGAAATCGCTCTTGGAAGTTCAAAAAGGCCCCCAATTTAAACAATGTCCTAGAAGTAGGAGGCTTTTTGACGTATGGAATAAAATGTCTACGTGTTGTTTTGAAAGTCTGTAGCTGATTTAAAAAAAAAAAAAAAAAAAAAAAAAAAAGAGAAAATATCTTGATGAAATGTAGAGAATATGGATGTGGATGCCACTGGAATGATAGCACATATCTCTGTTGCTATTTAATGTATTATTCTGTTATTTCACATGCTGAAAAATTATATTTTCACTCAGGACGGATTAGGGCTGGAATAGTCTTCAGTCTTTTGCACAAAACAGTTCTTCAATACATCCAAGAGTATCTGAAAATATTATCGTTCAACTGCTCTAATGTTTCAAGGGAGACACATAATTTCCACTCTGTTTGCTTTGCAAAATCAAGCCACTCCATCTTCAATTATAAAGACATTTTTCACTACTCGAGACATTGACGACTGACTATTTTACCAGCACAACCTTTAGTTATTGAGCGTCTCTTACTTTTTCCCCTCTCGTGGCTTACTCATGCAAATCTTCTGAGTCAGATTCACCAAACTCTCAAATTTGTCAAAATCCCTCATTTCAGCCTGATGAATGCTGCCAGTTCACAAGTAGGTGCGCGTTCACGCAGAGTCAGTCACCGTGTTAGGGACCTGGAGGGAAAAATAAATAAATAAATAACAGAGATTTTGAAGAGCAATGACTAAACCAGCATCTAACGTGTCCGAAGTGACATTTGCAGGTATGTTTACATGCTGTTTAATATGCTGCAGCTGAGCAGCTAATTAGCTATGTAGCTGCTAACTGATGTTAGCGGTGCACTCGTATATAACATTTTTGTCGTACTAGTGGCTCTTGCATGAGGTCCATTGTTTTTTTAGTTTTTTGTTTTTTTTAACTGACCTCATGTAGCTGGTAGAGTAGGCTAGCTTTAGCTACAGCCGTGATTTGTTGTTTGATGGCCATTTCCAAACCTGGGGAAACATATGTGTGGTTCCAGGTGCAACCATGTTATATCTGCTTCATCACATCTGGGCATGGGAGCATCATTCTGAAACATGATCTAACGAGCACATCGCACATTTTGATATAAGCCAAAGTTATCCAAAACGAACAGTTGAATACTTAAAAATAAGTCAAGAGGCACGTCGTTTACTCTGCAAGAGTTGTTTCCATTATTGTTAAATGTCAGCAGTGAGAAATCAAAAGCACCTCGAGTGATTTTATATATTTAAAACCATATTATACAATGTGTTTCTGATGAGGTATAATGTCCTTGCATTATCCGTCAGCTATCCAAGCCTGCTGTTACAATTAAATATTGTCATATGGAGTGATCACATCACAGGGAAACCATTACAGAATAAAGCATATGGCATTTGGTAGGCTCTTATTCAAAGAGTAACGGTACATGCTGAAAAGCCAGCGTTCATTTCGCTGCATGTTTATGTTTATTTCAGTGACTCAGGGCCTTCTCCTAAGCACTGACATTCCTTTATGACCATGACTGTCCTCAAAGATATCCTAAACATTTATTGGCAGTCACCCACAGGACTGCAAAGCCATTGCAAAACAATATTAAATTACTGTCTTAGCTTGAATATTACCTCACAGTCATGAAGGTTGCAAGACGCCAAAAATGTGCCCACAAAATGAGGTATTTGAGCAAACAATAGGGCAGTTTGAGACTTGAAATGATGTCACCATGGTAATGTGCTCACACACCTCTCATATTAAAGGATTCAGGAGAACGTTTTTAGATTCCCTCTGTGTGTGTGAAGGTGTGTGTGTGTGTGAATGCTCACACCTCCTACGGTGGTCCAGTGTGGTTGAAGCATCTGGGAGTTGAATCATAAAATCCGTCCATAACCTTCAACAATACAGTGATTAATTTTCCACATGTACTGTACATATTGAACCAATCGTCACTTCCAAGGCCCGACCGACACCTCCGCGTGTAGTCGCACAGCAGCTGCTCACCTGTTAGACTCATTACACCGCTTTCAAATGTTATGTCACGGTGTGTGTTTATATATTAATTAATCCATTCACCAGGTCCCATAGTTCCTAACGACGGTTTTAAGACTCTGTGCTCTTTTAATATGAAGTTTAATATGACCTGTGCGCATGTGCTTTTTCCCTCAGCTGACAAGCATGTTTGAGAAGATGAGCAGCTCCAACCGGCAGCTGGAGGACGAGATGAGGGAGCTGGCTGACAAAAAGGAGAGTGTAGCTCACTGGGAGGCCCAGATCACAGAAATCATCCAATGGTGAGACACAACAACTCCCTGAAATGTCTCTAAATACTTGCTGAGGTGTATACTTTCTCACTGAGGCAATATCACAAACTGAAAGAAAGTCTTTAATTCCGCCTTACTCATGAAATACACACACACACATGCACACACACTCCTATGTTGTCTAGCAGTGTATGGCTGCTACCTCACAGTATAACTGCAGCATTTTTCACATACCTCAGAAGATCTTAGAGCTACTTGACCCTCCCTTCCTCACAGATCACTTCCCATTGCAGCTGACACCCTGCCAGCTGCTCGCCTTCCCTCTGTTGGACAAGCCTGCAGTCTTCACATAGCACACATAGTGCGCGCGCACGCACACACACACACACACATGCAGACACAGACACACGCACACACACACATTCCAAACATGCACATACAAATGTTGAGTCTGGAATTTCCTCTTAGAAGAATTCAGTGATCGATGTCGCCCCCTGGTGGGAATGATGTGCTGTGAATATGTTACAAAATGTCACTAAGAGGTCATTAATTGTTGAACAAAAAAAACTATATGCAGTCTTCTTAAATGTTTATTTTTGGGTGTGAACATGAAAATGGTGATGTGCAGAATGAGGCATGTTACACATTTTGAGTGTGTGTGCATGTGAAAGTCACGGTATATTTGAGTTATGGTGAGTTTGGTGTTTATATGTTTAAGAGTGGGAATATTTATTCTGCCTGAGCGTTGGGGACTAATGAGGCGCTCTGGTTTGTTTGTGTGCAGTTAATGAAGTGTGGAAGTGATGATGGCAGTCTGTTTTAGGGTCACAGTACATAAAGAGTGATGCCAAGTTTTTGTCGTCCTCTCATGTATAGTAATGCTAATCTGTGTGTTTGTGTGGGTTTGCTACAGGGTGAGCGACGAGAAGGATGCTCGCGGCTACCTGCAGGCTCTGGCCACAAAGATGACCGAAGAGCTGGAGGGACTGAGGAACACCAGCCTGGGAGCGAGAGCCACGGTAAAACACACACACACACACACACACACACACACACACACACACACACACACACACACACACACAAAAACAATTTATAACTGCTGTAGATGCCCTTGAATGAAACAAAACGGCTTGTTATTGCTGATACGGAAGTATTCTGTGATTATAACCTGTGAAATGAATCAAATTGCAATGTGTGAGTAGTTTTTTCCAGGATAATAGAATTAGATAAAGTCATTTTGTTACATTTTAATGTTATGTCCTATTGATGTAGTAATGGATCTGCATTATTATTTGCTAACTTCTATCTCGTTTTTCAACCCCTCCTTCCTGTTTTAGGACATGCCGTGGAAGATGAGGCGCTTTGCCAAACTGGATATGTCGGCCCGTCTGGAGCTGCAGTCAGCTCTGGACGCTGAGATCAGGGCCAAACAAGGCATCCAGGACGAGCTGAACAAGGTCAAGGCCAACAACATCTCCACAGAATGGTACGGATACTTTATAACAGCAGTTGTTCACTGAAAAACAGATTTGTACGAGCGTTTTGGCAGTGATCTCTGAAAAAAATCTCTCCATCCCCATGGTTAACATCTGCTGCATTAATGTATTTCTCTGATCCACCAGTAAACTGCAGGAGGTGGAGATTAAAAATCAAGAACTCCTGGCAGAGATCGACAGGCTGAAGAAGGAGACGGAGGAGCTGCGGCTACGCAGAGGTACGAGTGAAAATATGAAACAAACTCACAAAGAATGATGTCGTTGTTTCGAGCGTCGCAAGTCTTAACGTACATATTTTATCCATACTGACCCCCAAAGTGCTAATGGCAAATTAATGCAAACAAAAAGACACTTTAGCCACCACTACTGCTGTAGATGGTGGTGTTGTCATGGTCACATCCACAACACCACAGTGGTCTGAAACAGCATTAGAGAACTTCATATTTGAGCTGTCAACTTTTCCTGAGAGATTATCACTGTAAAGAGGGTTTATATTACAACCGGGGGGCCCATTATTAGAGGGTTTTGCGTCAGCCCCCCATATTTGAGAAATAAAATCATGTGCTATGTACATGAAAATGTATTGTTACTTAGGTCATATGAAACACCCCCCACCTCTCACAAGCAGTCCTGTGACTCATTTTGTTTAAGTCACCCTTTGATGTTTTAATATCACGTACTTAACCACGGTTGTGTTATTTGTTCTGTGTCTGTAGGTGTCAAGCACCAGGATTCCCAGAATTCCTTCTTGGCTTTTCTCAACGCTCCCACCTCAGCACTCGACCAGTTTGATGTAAGTGTTCGTCGGTTAATCAGCAAAAGAATCTTTACTGGGACGTTTTTGAGTATACTGGAGGTGTGAGCAACTATATATCTGTCTAGAATTAAAAGATTTAAAATGTTTGATCAGAAGAAACTTTAAAACCATCAGTTGTCGTCATTTTCTTTGTCTTGAATCAGATTTATTTTTCAGTTTTATCTCTGTGTTGTTGCTTTTTCGTGGTTTTTATCATTTTTGTTCCAATGAATTTTCCCAGATTTTTATTTATTTTTGTTTTTACTTCTTTGGTTGTTTCCTTGCTTCATTCTCTGGTACATCAGGACTCTTATTCCTCCTCCTCATCCTCTTTAATTGAGTTTTGGGAAGACGTAAGTTTCTCCTGGCTAGGCGGAGGTTCATGTTTGTGTATGCAACAGTAGCAGTATGCTGTAGGACTGTGAACATATTTACTAGCCGACAAAGACGGTGTAGATCTGTGTGAGTACATGCGTCTGTGATTGTGAGTCTGTGCATCAGTGCAAGTGTGACGAAGAGTGGATCCACTGCAAAAAATGTCAGTCCTGTCATTTTTATAAGGTGGAAATCTTACTTAATTGCATATTCATTTTTCCCATTTTATATGACATTGTTTCAGCATCACTCAAAATTATGTTTAAAGATATATATTCAAGTTTTATCAATCATATTGGAGAGAGAGAGAAATTACCTTACCCTAATAATGCTTTTTTAAAGGTTTAATGGTTAAATATGAGGGCAATACTCCTTACAAACACTTGGCATTTTTTGCAGTGCAGTATGCAGGTGCTGGCTAGTGATCGTAGGCTAGTGGGCCATGTGAATGGCTCCACTTTGGCTTTTTAGTGCTAGGAGTTGGTTTGAACCGAACCATAAAGTGCACAGTATAATTTTTAAAATCCTTCATAAACCCCTTAATCTTCTGTTTATAGGTTTTTCAGCCAGAAACTGATCTTTAGTAGTCGTCGTGCTCCATACTGACTTTCCCAGCTGTTCCCTCCCCATCATTATGTGTACTTTTCTACATTAGCACCCATCTCCTCACTCTCCAGCCTCTGTCCTTCAGTTAAACCCTGGTGGACATTACAGTAGTTTAATATAATAAAAGCTTGTCTTTCAAATGTGTGTTTTCAGCTCAGTCTTTTCTGATATTCACTCATCTCTGTGTCTCTGCCACTCTCTGCCTCTCCTCCTGCCACTGAAGCGCTCGCCATCCGTTGGCCCAGCTAGCAAAGGCAGACGTGTAAGCACCATCACTGCGCTCTGTGATCGCTCCCATTGAGCTTTTCTTAATGTGCCGTCTCGTCATGTTAATGTTTCACTTGTTTGTGTATTTCCTGTGTATGTTTACTGTGGCTGTTTGGTTGCATGGCAGGGTTTTTTTTTTAATTTGTGATGGGTTTGTTGTCAAGGGCAATAATTGGTTTGATTGTTTTATATTTTAATCACATTGGGTATTGCTACATGTGCTGCCTGTGTGCACTGGTGTGTGTATTTTTCCTTTTTTATTCCTCAGTGTAGCTCTATGAATCACCAATGCATGGTGGATGGTGTACGCTTGCGGTGTTACCAATTAGCATGGTCTGTGGGCTGAAATATGTTATTATACATGGTGAACAATAAAGTTGTGGTCAGTCTCTCTAAGTAGCTTTCAAAGTCCAGACCACAATATCTGTTTATTCTTTTTTTCCATTGGTATATTATGGCACCCACCCCTCCCTAAGCATGGATGCTGTATAGTTTTCTCTGATTTATTTGGTTCCACTAACACTTTGTACTTCTTTTTCCCTTCTGTCTCCTTCCCTTCCTCTTCTCATCTTCCTCTGTCCCTCCACCTCATCACCACCTTGTTCCTCTCCTCAGGTGGACTCTATGGATAACTTCACCCCCTCCAACACTCCATCCCGGGAAGAGGACCCTAAGTCCCACCTCAAGTCCCGCTCGCGCTCACCCTCCATGGCTAGCGATATGGAGCCCATAGAGGTCAGACAATCCCACGATCCCAAAGTCTAGCCGAGCGTCTACAGGCCACAGTGACTGCTACATGCTGAAATAAAAAAGATTGATGAGGCTTATTTTAGTTTAGAACATTAGGACAGGAAAAAATGATGAAGAATAGTGAAGCCGAGCAGTAGGAACCTCTCTCATAAACATGGCATGTTTGTCTGGCATGTGGAGGAACAAGAAAAAAATGGGTCCAAATATTTTCCATACCAGTTCAATTGACTATTTGCAATTAAATGTTCAGCTGAAACAGCTACTTAGAGGAACTCACAATACTGAGACTGTCAGATAGGTCAGCGCTTGTGAATTGTAAGTAACTCGATTATGGAGAAATGCAAGAAACAGCAGTACAACACAATAAGTAGGAGAACATTGAGGTTGGCAGTAGACTCCAATCTAAATTGAACCTGGCACATTTTCACTATTGAATATGATGTTGCAAGTGAAAACCAGTGTCCAGACTGTGACTTGAGTCTGTTTCTGTTTAATGGCATTCGGAAAAGTGCTTGTTAGTCAAAATGGGAGCAGAGTTGCTTTGCTAGTTTCTCAAATTAAAAAGTAATAATGGACTTAATTTAAAACATGTAGAGCTCCATGGAAATGTGCAGAAAATGTGCAACTGCACCCTAGCACAATGTTGTCCAGTGTATATGAAAAACAGCATCGGTGGGGGGAAAAAACCCAGCCAAGATGCATTGATGTGTCTCACTGCTTAATGTTGTTGTTTGTTCCCTCATGCAGTTGATAGACCATCCTCCTCGCACAGTCCAGACCCCCACCATGCGCTCAGGAGGCTACGGCAGCATCGGCCGCTCCTCACCTAAGGTTAGACGTTTTTTCTGTGGAGTCACACTTCCTCAGTTACACAATCAACCTCATGTAAGATTAATAACCACTCGTTTGTTTCTCGCCCTCCAAAGCCCAAAGCACATCAGTTTGTGGTGAAGTCATTCAGCACGCCCACTAAGTGTAACCAGTGCACTTCTCTCATGGTGGGACTCATACGTCAAGGTTGTACCTGTGAAGGTAAGAAAATGAATAACGTGAGGTAGAAACACTCAAAACCTACATAACTTAATGATTCCAGTTCATATATTCTCATCTCAAACCTCTCATCTGTCTTCATATCGTCTCCTCCTGTGTCTTCGTCCAGTTTGTAACTTCTCCTGCCACGTAACATGTGCGGACAAGGCTCCGGCTGTGTGTCCCGTGCCACAGGACCAGACGAAGGGCCCGCTAGGTATCGACCCTCAGAGGGGTATCGGTACCGCGTACGAAGGCACCGTCAGGGTGAGTGAGACCGACAAAGGCCTCGGTTGTTTGTTGGTTGGTGACTTGGTTGTTTGCCTCAACACACAAACATAGAACAGTCAGTTGAGAAGAATGTAGATGTTTGGAGACGTTGGGACAAGCACTGGTGTCTTAAGTTGTTTATTTATTCTGGAAATAAACCAGATTTTCTGTCTGAATCCACTCAAAAGTAAACAAAATAAGGCTTTTGGTGGATGCATTGATTTGAGGTTTCTTACAGTACCATGACTCCTCACACTCAAGTACAGATGCACCAAGCAGCAATGAAACCTGTTTTCATACAGTTCTGACTTGACACCTTCATATTTCTAACACTCAAGAAGGTATTTTAATTACAAGCTTTGGTACTGGTCCAACTGGTAAATAACTAAACTGTGTTTCTTTATCTGTCGTAGGTGCCCAAACCAACAGGGGTGAAGAAGGGTTGGCAGAGGGCGATGGCTGTGGTTTGTGACTTCAAACTGTTCCTCTATGAACTTGGAGAAGGAAAAGCAACACAGCCAAGTGTAGTCGTCAGCCAAGTCATAGATATGAGGTAAGACGACCACAAAGCAGGTCCTCACATGTAGCATAAACACGAGAGCTGAAACAGTCAGTTGATTCATTTATTAGTTGATGGACAGAAAATTAATCAGTAACAATTATTTTGACAACTGATTAATTATTCCATCCTTCGGCTCTGGCTTTTCATGTATGAATATTTGCTGGTTTTCTCTGATAGTAAACTAATTATCTTTGGCTTTTGGACTGATGGTAGGAAATTTAATGGCCATTTGTCACTATTTTCTGACATTTTATTGATCAAATAATTACTCAACTGCAGAAAGATCAATAATGAAAATAACCTTTTTATTATATTTACATGTCAACTAAATATCCTGAACCTTCAGTCCAGGATGATTTATTGTTTGAAATGAAGCAGTAGAAGATGTTAACATACTGTAAATCAGAGCTGAAACTAATGATTATTTTTATTATTGATTAATCTGCTGATTATTTTCATTTGGTTTCTAAAACATCAAGAAACAGTAAAAAGTGCACATCAATCCAAGGTGACGTCTTCAAATGTCTTGTTTTGTCCAACCAACAGTTCAGAAAATCAAAAATATTCAGTTTACCTGCAAACATCAACTTAAACAATCAATAACCGATAATCAAAACAGTTGCTGATTAATTTTCTATCAATCAACTAATCAGTGAAGGGATCCTGCATGTCTAACCTTCGACCTCATTCTTTCATCCAGGGACGAAGAATTTTCAGTCAGTTCTGTCCTGGCCTCTGATGTCATCCACGCCAGCCGCAAAGACATCCCCTGTATATTCAGAGTAAGTTCTATCTAATAGTGCCGCATCAACAGCTAAAAACAACAGAAACGCGCCTTAACGTGACGTTTCACAACCCTCCCTCCGTCCCCCCGTCCTCTTCCTCAGGTGACGGCGTCCCAGCTCTCTCCCTCCAGCAGCCACAAGCCCTCCATCTTGATCCTGGCCGACAGCGACCAGGAGAGGAACAAGTGGGTGGGTCTCCTCAACGAGCTCCACCGCATCCTCAAGAAGAACAAGCTCAAGGAGCGATTCGTCTACATCCCCAAGGAGGCCTACGACAGCACGCTGCCGCTCATCAAGACAACACAGTCTGCTGCTATCATAGGTGGGCGTGAAAGACGTGAAATACACGCGAGCTCGGAGAACAGATGCACTGACCAAACCGAATTTACTGCATCTGTAAATCCGCTGCTGCTCATCAAGATCCCAGATGTACACACTCTCCTTTTATCATCTAATCTTTACCGTGTCATCATCTGAAAGATAAATAGCTCCTTGTTTGTGTATTTTTAGCTTAGCTGTTCCAGATACAGCTGAATCTTTGTCTGACATCGTTATGGCCTTTGTGGCTCCAGGCTGAATTCATAAGACAACCAATTAGAGCCGAGAAACCCTCTGTGCTCGGCGGTTCAGCGCCCACTGTGTTATGAAAATAGAAGTTAGCAGATTGGAACATTTTTTGCGCAGAATGCCCTTTTCTGTCCCCTGTCTGGCTCTGAAATGGTCGTCTCTTTTTATTTGTTTTGCTCCTCAGATCACGAGCGTGTCGCCCTGGGCAACGAGGAAGGCCTTTTTGTCATCCATGTCACCAAAGATGGTAAGATCCGCTTGGAAGCTGGGCGCCCAGTTCTATGTCCTTGTTTTTTGTTTTGTTAATGCTGTTTTTAGATGTGTTTACATAGATAGAGAAGGAGGATTGATGATCTGTCTCCAGATCTGCTTCTGTTCTCTTCTCATGTGTTTCCTCGCTCACTCCGGCCCCTCTCCCTCCATCCATCCTCAGAAATAATCCGGGTGGGGGACAACAAGAAGGTGCACCACATCGACCTGATCCTTCAGGAGCAGCTGCTGGCCGTCATCTCCGGCAGGAACCGTCACGTCCGTCTCTTCCCCACACAGGCCCTGGACGGCCGCGAGACCGAGTCCTACAAGCTAGCTGAGACAAAGGGCTGCCAGACCATCGTCTCCGGCCCCGTCCGCAACGGCTCGCTCACCTGCCTCTGCGTGGCTATGAAGAGACAAATCATATGTTACGAGGTCAGAAAACACTGACTAACTTATCTTTGCACACAACCAACAACAGTTTCACTCATTCACCGGGAAGCTGTCTTCTGTAACGGCTCCAAAAACAACAGTCATTAAGAGACTGTTGCTAATTCTCTTCTTATCTTCTTGAGCCAAACACGTTCCTCCATATCTAAACTGCTATCTCCATTCATAGGAACCTACATTTATACAACAACATTTTTAAAAACCAATTTGTCTTCTGCACTCCAGGTGAATAAGAGCAAGGCACGCCACCGTCGGCTGCGAGAGCTGCAGGCCCCGGGGCCCGTCCAGTGGATGGGTCTGCTCAGTGAGCGTCTCTATGTGGGCTATCAGTCCGGCTTCACCCGCTACAGGTACTCTACCTGTTTATCAACTGATTTAAATACACTAGAGATGTTCCTGTAGTGGTTTTGAGTGTTCTGCTTTTTCTTATTAAAAGAAATCTCAATCTAATAAATCTTGACTTTGTGTTGTCTGATCACAGTGTCCACGGTGACACGTCCCCGGTCAACTTGCTCCACCACGAGGACCACACACTGGCCTTCATCCCCCAGCAGAGCCTGGACGCCCTCTGCGCCGTGGAAATTTCCAGCAAGGAGCTGCTGCTGTGCTTCAGCGCCATAGGAGTATATGTGGACTCTCAGGGCCGCAGGTCACGTCAGCAGGAGCTCATGTGGCCAGCTGTGCCCAACGCTGCCTGTAAGTGTAGAAATTAATTCATACAGTAATGATATATAGGTGTTGCAAAAAAATACCTTACCAAAGAGATTTTAACTTGATCTTTTATTTCTCCAGGCTACAACGCCCCCTACCTGTCACTGTACAGTGAGAACGCTGTGGACGTGTTTGACGTCAACACCATGGAGTGGATCCAGACCATCCCACTGAAGAAGGTGAATGCTTTGAATGTGACATAATTGCAGCTTCAGCAGAAACAAGAAGAAATGTCAAGTGAATGAAGCATCTTTGGCTCCACCTGGTGGATTAAATGAATGATTTCTATTTGCCTTGTCACCGTAGTAACCTGGTTTTATTCTTTCTTTTTGTTTCTTTTGGAACATCAACAGATGAATAAAATCCAGATTTTTAAGTTTACATAAATTCCTTGAAAGAAACAGATGAGTACATTTCAGTTATTGAAAATGTATTGATGATGGATTTCTTTGATTTCTCTGCAGGTGCGACCTCTGAACATCGACGGCTCTCTGAACCTGCTGGGGTTGGAAACAGTCCGGCTGATCTACTTTAGAAACAAGATGGCTGGTAAGAATTTACATGTGTGTTGTGTGTCTGGATCAGTCAGCAGGATATGTAGCTGTTGAGACAGTCAGTAGCAGAGTCTAAACAGTTGAATGGAAATGTGTCTTCTGTTCCTTATTTAATGCATCGTAGCAGAAAAGCAAATTAAGTCGCTGTAGAAGCTTAGATGTTATTCTCAGCCACTCTGTGTGTACATTCGCAACACTCTGTAGTCGCTGATGGAAACTTTCTTGTGATCTCCCAGAAGGTGATGAGCTGGTCGTTCCGGAGACGTCAGACAACAGCAGGAAGCAGATGGTGCGCAGCATGAACAACAAGAGACGCTTCTCCTTCAGGGTGCCAGAGGAAGAGCGACTTCAGCAGAGGAGGTAGTTCACCAGGCAGCACGTTGCACTGTACACCAGGAAGGTGTTTTCACAACCTGTGACTGAAGTTTCTTGACAGTTTTTCCAGCGGTTGTAATTCTTTTATTAGGGTCGCTCTTCTTATCTGTATTATTTTAGTTTTTAAATGTTTCCAGCTTGTGTTTTTATGTGCAACAGCTTATAACTTCATTTTGTTGTCTTTCCCTTGGACTTATTAGCAATCGAATAAGCATCACTGCTTTTAACTTTTATCTTCATCGTCCCTGTATTGTGTTATTCATCACTTTTTATGTGCTTTAATGTTGCAAAAGCTTATAAAATGTGTCAGCTCATTAAACAAAATATACGGGGGAAAGACTGTAACAGTGGATAAAAATAAATTAGTTTTGTAGTAAACTCTAAAATCATCATCAACATCACTTCTACAACAGCCTCAGTCTGACTCTGCTGCACACATCTGCACCTGCACTCGTTCCTCTACTCATGTTTTTGTTTTTGTTTGTGTGTGTGTGTTTCCAGAGAGATGCTGCGAGATCCAGAGATGAGGAACAAGCTGATCTCCAACCCCACCAACTTCAACCACGTGGCCCACATGGGACCAGGAGACGGGATCCAGATCCTTAAAGACCTGCCTATGGTAATACACACACACACACAATACACATAAACATGAAGTTATAATATATTACACAAGTGAAAACCAAGCATGAAATATGCACATTTTTAAACACAGACACAAAGACATAAACATATAGAAACAGTTGTGTGTAGACGTGCTGCTTGTACAGAAACAGTGTCTGAGAGTCCAGCATGTTGTTCCCATATTATAACCTGACTGAGTAGAATCACATAATAAACCCACAGTCACATTCCTTCACTGATTCCCTCCACCTGACCTGTTGTGCATATGCATCAAAAGTCACATTAATGTGTTTTATGGAGACTATGAATGCATGTTTTCCTGCCTAACCCTCAACGGTCAATCACATATAGGCTACATCAGTGTTGAGTTGTGTGAGCATGACACCTGCGTGACATATTAGTGTGTATAACTGTGCACCTTCCTCACTCCTCACTCCTCTCCTCTCCCCTGCACTGCACTCTGCCTTGTGCGTGTGTGTGTGTGTTTGTGTGTGCGCGTGCGTTTTTTTTTCTGTGCGTGTTTAAACCAGAACGTCCGTGTTCAGGAGAGCCGCGCAGGCTTCAGCGGTTCAGTCAGCATCCCCTCCATCACCAAGAACCGGGCCGAGCCGGGTCGCTCCATGAGCGCCAGCAGCGGACTGGGCATACGTGAGTAACAGCAGCTCATGAAACCTCTTGGAACCAAAACCCACTGTAGTCAACGTCATCCCTGCAGGACAGGACTGACTTCCTCCATCTGTCCTCCTTTCTCAGGCTCGTCCTCCCAGAACGGCAGCGCCCTGCGCAGGGAGCTGTCAGGAGGCAGCTACGGATCCAAACGCCAGACCATGACCTCTCCCTCCGAGAGCTCCCTGTCCTCTGGAGGAGGCATGGACTGTGGTGACGCTCCCCTCTCACAGTTCGACAGAGAGGTCAGTACATACATCCACACTTCTTACACAGCTCCATACGTCGTTGACTCTGTACTTATCACTAAAAAGATTTGATCAGGAATAAGAGAGGACAGTTTAGGACTGGTTGGCCTTACTGGGAACTAAACCTCTAATCTTGTCTTAATTGCACACTCCAACTTTAATTAACTAATTGGACACATTGTTATAGATTGAATGCAGAGCTTTGTCCAAATACAAATCATGATTGTGTCCTTGCCATGTGATTGTAGTCATTTAGAAATGAAATTATTTGCTGAAAACGGATCACGTTGTTCCCCATTGAAAGAACTCCTCCCTCTATCCCATCCGTCACAAACATCCCAGCCTCTGCGTGCAGGACTCTCACCCCCATCCCACGTGTCCGACCGATTGGTTAGCTCCCTGTGATGTCATACTTCTGCAGCAGCGATTGATAGTGAGGCCTGTGGCCTTCTCCTCTTACCCACAAATGTAGAGACAGTCTTTAGGCTTAGTTTGGGTTAGTTGTTGCCTACACTGTTTATCACGTCCCTTTAACAGCCTGTACAAGGAATTAAGACCTTGAATTGTTAGAATGACTCCCTGTGTCGCTTCCTGTTTAGTAGAACATAGTTCACCCATAGATCACATTTTCAGTTGCGTTGCATATGGAACTTCATCTCAACATTGACTGCGGTAGCTTTTGCGGTTATGGGCAACTTCTACCCCCATCCACCCACCCCTCCTCAAACCACCCGCCATCCTTCCTGTGGCTCCCCATCCTCATGGCCCTTAGAGCCCGGACGCTGTCAACTCCATTTTGCCCCATTTCTCGCCTCCCTCCACCCTCATCCAGCTGCGCCCCGCCCTCCCCTGCCCGCCCCACCCCAGCATGTTGTCTGTGGGCTGGGCGCTGAGTCTGAACTCTCCTCTGCAGTGGCAGGCAGTCTCACCGTCGGAGAAGACCCCCGATCTGAAAAGGGCTTTAAGGACCCTGCTTAGTAAGATGAAGGTAATGTCAACAGCTGCAACGACTTTGCACCCAACACACAACTGAGAGCACTGTGTCCACATGGAAACTGTATTATTTGTGTATTCATAAGCACACACTCACAGTATCATGACAACACACAAACACACACACGTTGTCATGGCCCCTCGCTGCACCATTTCAGCCCCGTCACATCTGCAGCGTCTGATGCTTGTCACATCTTTCACCGGAGCATCAGATGCACGATCAGCCTGTTGTTCTTAGTTTGTGGTTGTGCTGCGCTGATGGAACAGTGCAACACTGCTGCTGCTGCTGCCGCTGCTGCTGCTGCTCAGACATTTTTGCATACTTTTTCCCATCTCTGCCCACTCAGCCAATCACAGAGCACGTCTGTTTCCATACGGCTCCCTGGCGGCCCGCCCATGTTTATAACCACGAGCTGTCCAGCTCAGAGCACAACTAGGCCAGAAGAACATAAAATATGTACGCTGTGTAGTCTGTGCTCACCAGGATCTTGCAATGTTCTCTTTCTGTAGCGATGCAAAAACACTCCTCCCAAAATCATTATAAATGAGACTGATTGGATACTAGAACCAGAGCGATACAGAAGAACAGCTGCATAATTACAAGGAATCCTGATGCACATCTGATTAGTCAATATGGGCGAACACATTTTGTAACAGACAAATATTTGACTCAGTGTAGCAGGGCAGTGCTCACAAAACACAATCAGAACCTGCACTGAGTTTTTACTGCGTGACAGAAAAAGAAACATCCGTCACTGCCCATCTACACTGACCCCTGTGTGTGTGTGCGCGCTTCATCTCTTCTAGCTTACATGACAAGCGTTGAGTGTGTGTGTTTTTTTTGTTTTCTTGTTTTTTTTTTATGTAGCTCTGCAGTCTGTTTTGCTTGTAGCTGTAGATGGTAGAAATGAGACAGTAGGATGACTTTGCTCTTTGGTATTTACAGGCCAAACGTGTTTGTGTGCAAGTTTAGATGCAAACCGGAGACGACTGCTGTACATCAAACCAAATCTACTCACTGAACTGGAAAAAAGATGAATCCATTCAGCACATGAGATCATTATAAATCTGAGTTCATTATCACTGAACTGGAAAAACACACTGAACCACACATGTCAGCATCCATCTGGAGGATCGTGTGTTTTGGGCCAAATTCTGTCTCGTACAGTGAAATAGATATAATTATTATTATTATCACTCATATAAGAGTAATGCAAAGTCATACTGTATGTGATATATAGTATGAGGGTGAACCCACATCCCTCCCCCCCTCATCTGCCCTGCTGCATGTTTGTTTTCCTCCAGCTGATCATTTCTGGTCAATTGAGCCGTTCATCTGCTGATGAAGTGGAATGTAGTGGAAGACGAGGTGGTGGGGGGGGGGGGCTCCATCCCAAACAGCATATTACCAAGCAGAGACCACCTCAGTTAAACATAGTGGTATTTGTAATGTTATATGATACAACTTATAAAATCTAACATATGTATTTTTTTTCTTCCTGTCCCTTTATTTTCTTTCCTAAACTTCACCCACTTTCTTCATCTCCAACTCCCTCTTTCCTCCTCTCCTCTCCTCTCCTCTCCTCCAGGACTCGGACTCCCCCCGTCACTCCACGGCCTCCAACAGCTCCACCTTCAGCAGCCCCCCAAGTCCGGCCTCCCCACACAAGACCAAGTCCCTGTCCCTGGAGAGCACAGACCGGATGGGCTGGGACACATGAGCCCCGCCAGCCGCCCGCCCAACCCCACCGACCAACCGACCGACAGCACAGGACTCCAAACCCTCCACCTCCACCTACTACTCCACCGCGGCCTCTCGCATCCTTTCTGAAATATTTCCCCTCACTGCCCAGAGAACTGCACCTCCTGTCTGCCGCTGCCCCCCCCACCCCCAACCCCACCTCCCCACCCCTACCTCCCCGCGCACCTCCCCGATGAACATTTGTCCCACCTTTAAACAACCTCGATCTGTCTCAGCGTACTTCCAAGTCGGGGCACAAAGAAAGTGTCGTCTTTTTTTGAGGGAAATTCTTGGGGGAGAAGTTATCATAAATTAGTGGTGGTGTACACGTGGGTGCTGATGATTGAGGGTGCAAATGTGTGTGTGTGTGCGTGTGTGTGTGTGTGTGTTTGAGAGAAGCTGTATGCGCTCGCCAGCGTGTGTGCATGTGTTTATTCAGAAAAGGGCATATGATTATAGGAATGACAACCTCCCCTCTCGGCTCTTTCTGCCACCAAGCGAAGCGTCATCGACACGACTCCGCTCACAGCACTTGATGCCCCCCCCCCCATCCCCCCCCCCACCTGTTGAGACTCAAAAACCTCACCGTGCAACAACAAAAAGAAGAGGATTACTATTGAAAGAAAATTATTTGTACTTGTACATAGGACCCTTTGGGTTTTAGGGGACAATATTTTAATTTATTTATCAATCTTAGACAGGAAAGGGAGGTTTGCTTCACGGCCTGAAGCAGACAGGTGGAGTTTAAATGCCACAGCTCCTCACTTAACTCTAATGCTTTCTCTTTGGGTGTCAGAAGCTGCGTAAATTGAAAATGTTAAAAAAAAAAAAAAAAAAAAAAAAAAAAAAGAGCGAGAGAGAGAAAGGAAAGCAATGATTTTTTTTTTTTATTTTGCTCATGATACTAAGTGCAGTGACTTTATAATATTTTCAGCAAACAGCTACAAAAACAGCATTAATAAGGCATCATCACAGCTGCTCTGTGCTACTCTCTTCCTCATTGGTCCAGTGCGAGCGACATCATCCAGCAACCCTGGACGTGTCCTCTGTTGTAGCGTAGACGTTCCACTTTGCTGTACAACCAAACTGACCAACTCACAGATTCCCATCACAATAATGTACATAGGTTCAAAGTAGAGAGTAATATATGATAAGGAAAATACTATAGAGAACTACACGGGAAAGAAAAAAATCCTCTTTGACTTATATTTTCCTTTGTTTGTTTTGAGTGATTTGGGGTTGTATTCACACAAAAGCCATTTTTAAACCACTTTCCAGTTTTCTTTTTTTTTTTTTTTTTTAATTGATTGATTTTAGATTTGTTTTTTATCGTATGTATGACACGCATTGTGTGTTTCTTTTTTTTTTTCTTTTTTTTTCCCTCTCTCCCCCACACTCTGTTGGCATTTGAGTGAATCAACTTGTGTATGGATTGACACTACTGCCCGTACTGTAGAGTGAACACATGCATTTATCACAGAACCTCCTACCTACCGCACATGTATCCGCACACTGAGATGGTGTTTTTATGCAGCAAATGCCTTGTCCTGCTCCTCCTCTGACTGTCAAGAGGCGAGAGCTGTGATCGCTTAATCAACAAGTTAACGTGTGTGTGTGTGTGTGTGTGTGTGTGTGTGTGCGTGTGTGTGTGTGTGTGTGTGTGTGCGTGCGTGCGTGTGTGTTTCCAAATCCGCTTTGGTAACTGTAGGTCAGTCCTTCTAATCAGCTCGATTTAACCAAAAATGGACAAAAAGAGGGAGACTTTGTGACTTTATATTGTCCTTCTCACAGCCTTTTGCTTATTCTGAAGAATGTTTTGATTATTTGTTCATTTAAAAATAAAAAGCTCTCGATTCAACAACACTAAAACAAGAATGTAAAACACTACAACGAACCGCTTCGGTGTCAAATAACTGACCCGCAGATGAAATAACATCAGTGCTCGACTTCCCCTTCCAGGCGGTTTTTCTTTGGCGGGATGGAAAAGGCCTCTGATAAGAGTGTTTTACGGTGCGCGGCATTCACAGCCAAAAAGCCTGTTACCTCTGTTCATCTCTGATTCTGCTCCTTCAGTTTTTACACACACACACAAAGATCATCAAGCTGCGTTTTTAACTGGAGGAAATAGCTCATTCGAGGCAGAACATGGTCTATTTTGTTCTGGAACAATGTGCACGGAGCTGTAAACTGTCCTTAAAACACTAACTTTAACGTGGTTATAATGTGGTATTTATCTGTTAAGAAGCAGCATAACTGTACTCTAATACAGACAGAGGATCACACACGCAATCTTCGGGTCAGAATCCTCCAGTTTGTTGTCTTGTTTGTTAGAAAGGGAAACAAAAGCTCTAATACTTCGGTGGTCATTCCTGCCGATTCCCCTGTTGACACACAAGTGGCTCCAAACAGCCCATTCCAGATGTTTTTCTTTTTTTTTAAGTATTCCATTTTATATAAAGAGAGGGAGAGAGAGAGAGAGAGAGGTTTGGAGCGCCACGGTGCGACTAAGCTGGTTTAATTCCAAACGAGCACCTCTTAAGAAACCGTTTAAGCTATCGAGTCTCCTTAGTTCCTGCTGGGGTTTATCTGTAGAATGTATTAGCTGGGGGTGAGGACACTGTCTTAGCCGGGTGTTTTATTGTACAGAAAAAAAGTGATCCCAGATATCCCAGTTTTAAAAAGGAGAGAGGAAGAGAAACTCAGGAAAATGTCAGAACCAATGAATTCTTTTTCATTTTGATGAAAACGAGCGTGTTTTAAAAAGAGTTTTGTTTGACGGATGGTGGATGAGCAGGAGTGAGTGAAGCAGAGATGAGTCTGGCTGTAGTTGTAGATGTGACCCAGGGGGGGAGGGGAGGGGGGGAAGGGAACGGGGGAGAAAAAAAACAAAACAGGGTGGTGAGGACTCAGACAGGTGTTGATGAAATGGTTTCAGGGGTGAAGGGTGACAGGTGCTTTGATGGCTGAGGTGCCACAGTGGAAACATTACAGAGGAAAGAAAATCTCGAAAAATTCAAACGCCTTTGCATTTCAGTGAGGTCTTATCTACAGTACCTTCTATATTATTTTGCTCTTTCATATCATATTACACTTTGTTTTTGTTTTTTTTCTAGGATTGCTTTGTAATAATTTGTACAGTTTTGCATGTTATAGATGTAATCATTTTTGTTTTCGGTTTGTTGTTTTACTTGGACTTGCTCCTTTTTGAACGGTTTGGGCGTTTTACTGAGGATAACCCACTACAGGTGATGTAGATTCTTTTTTGCACAAAAAATATTTAAGGTGTAAGGTCAAAACAAAAAATAATGTATGGAACTGGCTGCCACACTTATGTGGAGAACTCATTATATTAACCTGACTCCGATGTATTTCAATAAAGCGGAGGGCTGTTACAAATACAGAGCCAGTGTGTTACTGTGTGGTCATTTCTTCTGCAAAAAAAACCCAAACACATCTTTGTCTGCTCTTTTTATAAAAACTTTATTACAAAATTTAACAAATGAACCCACAAAAGTTCAGTTTTTACATCCTATGCACAAGTGTTGCCGCTAGAGGAAATGTTGGTCTAACATGTACAGTAACTATACAAGTAAGGACACACTATTCAGAATTTGACTCTAATTTAAAGGGCAATAAACTCACTATTGTCTCTATTCACACTGTAAGGCAGGAGTTTGGATTCAGCTTTTGTTCCCGTGTTTCAGCCCTTGCATTCAAAATGACCGACAGAAGGAGACATTTTTCCTCTCGTTACTACACACATCAATGCAGCGACATAATGCAACTTGTAAAAAAAACTTTTTAAAATGAGATGGAGGTTTTTGTAAAGTTCAGGAGACATGTACAGCTTTTGTGGAGAGTGTTTGCCAGAATTTTAGGGAACAAACAACTGGTTTATTTTTGACCAAATAACTGCGACAATATTGTAGGGATGACTATTGGTGCTTTCACAAAATATTTACAATGAGATTTTTGATAAATAATCATCAGTAATGTGGATATAATGACTTTAGTGGTTAAAGGGAAATAAAAGAACAGTCTGGTAAGTTCAGAAAATGACGTCACTTCACTGTAAAACCAGGAAAAAACAAAACTTAGGCTATAATATGATTTGATATCAGTATAATATCGATATATTGCTCATCCCTACTTAAAACCAGTTGTTTGTTGCCTAAAATGCCAAATTGTTAACCAACATGTTGAGTTTCTAGTTGAGAGTGAAAACAACACAAGCAAATATGATTTCAGTCAACCTACTCTTGATCTGGCATGTGAAACTGAAACATGGAGACGTGAGAAGCTCAACAGGTGCAAAAAAGGAAAAAAAAGATACCCTGCTTTATCACTCAAATCCTGTTCAGAGTCCTTTATACAAACAGTACAGTAGAAGGAAAGACAGTCCAGTGAAGTTTTCTCTGTGTGTTGGTCACATTTTCTTTCTTGACTGGCTCAGTAGTGTAGAAGAAGGTTCGTCTTTTTATTTTCACACGTCAGACAAAAAAATCATCAGTTTTTGGGATCAGCTAGTAAGATCAGGTAAAGCTGAGAGGACATTTTTAAGGCATCAATCCACACTCAGTCCCCAGCTGGATGTCAACTAGCTTACAGTTGAAAAAAAAAAAAGAAGTATTTGTGCTTCAGCTCAGTTTTCCAAATTGAAACAGATCTGACACGACTGACGTTTTCTGTGGGTCTTTGCACATTCTTTAAGTTCCTGGAAGAAAAAACAAACAAGAGTTCCAGTTCAGGCTGTGGCTCCGTCTTCCTCCAGCACCCTGTGAATCCCGTTTCCAGGGACACCGAGAACAGCTTGGGTGGCGGTGCCGAGGTCCCTGACGCTGCTGTGCCTCGACTGGCTCTCCAGTCTCTGGGTGGAGCCGTGCCGCGATAGGCTGTCCAGGCGATTGGTGCTGCAGTGCCTGGACTGTGATTGGTCGTTGAGGCGGGGCATGCTTCCGTAGGGCATCCGGTCGTCTGCGGCCCGGAAACTGGAGGCCGTGTATCTGCGATGGAGAGGAAGGAAAGGTTATTTTCAGTAGATTATTAGAGTGAAAGTTGAGGCGGTAACTCCTGGAAACCCACCTGCCGTCTCGGGAGCGGTGCAGGCTGCCGTGGTAGCTGCTCATCTTGGAGCGGGCGCTGCGGACCGATCCGGCGCGGCTGGTGCTGGCGCTGGGCGGTTCGTCCAGCATGGCCAGGTGCGTGGAGGAGGCGTGGGTGGAGGTCCCCTGGGTGGATGTGCCCCGTGACTTCCTCACGATGGGCGTGTTGGGGTCCCTGAGCAGCAGCTGGGCGAAGTCGGGCTCCTGGAGCACCTGTCGGCTCTCGTTGACCATCCCGCTGCAGCAGGGAAAGGAGGAGGGCGGGGGCGGTGTGGAGGAGGAGGAGGAGGAGGAGGAAGAGGAGGAGGAAATGGGGGATGGAGGCAGGTAGGGCAGGGAGAGACGCAGGAGGGTGGGGAGGGAGAGGGGGAAGGTGGTGGGATGTCGGGTGTGGTAGAAGAGGATGGAAGAGTGTGTGGAGCAGGCGGTGGGAGACGGGGTTAATGCTCTGAGTTTGGAGGGGAGGGGAGTGAGTGTAGAGAAGGGCCTGTGTTCACCACCGAGCCACACAAAGCCTCACACACACACACACACACCGGGCTACAACAACGCATCGTTTCAACATCAGTCTTTATCATTTGACCTCAATCCTTGTTTGTATTATAAAGGACACACTGATCTACAGATACACAAATAAATGTAACAACATGCCAACAAAGGCAGTGAAGAAGAAAACTGCTATTAAGCACATAAACAAATCAGAACTGAAAATATTCAAGAAGAAATCAGCTTTAGTTCAGTTTTACGTGAAAGGAAAAGGACTCGACATGTTTGTTAGACCTCATGGATACAAACGATTCTGGTGAGAAGCACTGAATGTAAAAATAACTTTCATTTGTTTACAGGGAAACTCCACAGGGTGCCTTTAACGCTCAGTAATAATAATTTGTTTCAGTGCGTATAGCAAAAGTGGAATTGTAACCATGGATACTGAGCCTTTGTTAAATCCAACAGTATTTTTGGTGCTTCTTTCATGTTTTAATGAACTTGGATTATCAGAGCTTATATTTTGTTAACATTAAGTTGTCGTCACAGAAAGGTAGACTCAATAAAAATATCAAAACTAAAAATCATTTACAACTGTCAACATGTCGTATTGTGTTATAATTGGAAGTTGGAAGCCGTTAAAACAGACGTGTCATTCCCAACTGATTTGAGCCAAATCTGCACTGAAAGAAGGCTTCTTTTTTTTTTTTTTTTAAATCTAATTATCACTACAAAGAGACAAAATGCTCTGAATACTTCTGTTTGAGCTAAAAATACCAGGACAAAACTTATGTAAGAAACCTTTTAAAAGATAGTTTGCTACTAAAATATTTAGCATCATTTTTAAAGCTGAAGCTGAGTCAGTACGGCGTGAAGCTTTAAGCTCGCAGTGTTTGATGTACGTACTCTTTGCGTCTCTTGCCGTGGAAGAAGCTGGCCCACTCGAAGCAGGTCTTCTTACTGCCGACCCAGAACACGGAGGGGATTCCTACGATCAGCATCATCAGGTACTTGATCAGGAACAAGGCCAGGTCAGGACGGCTGGTGCGCTCCACCTACACAGAAAAAACACACAAACACAGAGAAACAGATCAATCACATGAGTGTGTTTGGTAGACGTGGGAGGAAGAGCTGGAGGTAGAGAGACAGAATAAGGTTGCAGCTACAGTGATACACCCACTGACGGCCTCCAGGGAGGAATATGTGTGTGTGAGTGTGTGTATACATACATGAAAGGGGACGACTGACTTACGGTAAGTTGCAGGACATTAATAGACTATTTCCTACCGCAGATGTGATACAAAGCCTTGTTAATGTCGATGCAATCACCCAAAAATATAAGAAAACACATACAGGTATGAACACTTCATTCACAGGAAGTTACCAAAGCTTTAAAGCTGAGATTTGGCACTTTAATGTCGTGTCTATTACTTTATTTCAAATTGAATGTGCTCAAGCAAAGAGCCTGATGAATAAAAAACATGTCTAACCGTCCAAATATGTTCTGTCTAGACTGTAAATATCTTAAATAAGTTGACACTCATGACCAGTAATTACAGAGAGGATGTTTAGTCACAGTGAGAATGAGGTCATTTATTTCCAGCCGGAGTTTAGAAGACAAAACAGAGCAGGACGAGTCACCACGCTGCTGCTCGCTGCCACGCCGACAGCGCTACAGCTGCCACGCAGAGAGCCACACAAATACGGTTTACTGCTCTCTGCCTCTCTGACACACAGATGCAGTCATGATGGCCTCATTATGAGTGGGGGGGGGGCAAGGTGGAGAGCCCCCGAGGCTCGGCCATCCACAGATACACTCATTACAGCAGAGAGATAAGAAACTGAACGACTACGACCGACATCCTCGTTACAGACTGGATGGACGTCAGAAGTTCTGCTGCGTTTTTTTTACATGGCAGCTAAAAACCTGAGTGGTCGAATAGTTGAATGTAGATCATTAAACTTGAGGCTAAAATCAGCTTTAAGACTGAAAACAGCCTTCATCTCTTGTTCCTTTGACCAATCACAGTGATAGCGACGCAGCATCTGACTGTGTGTGTGTGTGTGTGTGTGTGTGTGTGTGTGCAGAGGAAGGGTCGAGCATCACTCAGGAGCTGTTGAGCACGGTAGAGGTCCGTGCCTCGGGGCAGGCTTTTAAGATAAATATAGAAAGGCACTTTGAGTCCACGTTATCTTTTGATGCATGTTATGGATTTCTGTGTGTGAGTACATACTGTACATGTGTGTGTGTGCTTTCATGAATACTACGGGGTTGGAGGTGGGGTGTATAGAGTTTTTACAGAGAAGAGAAGCACGTAAACGGTGTAGCGGTGTATAGCGTATGACGACAGTGCAGCACTCAGCTGGGCAGCACATGTTCAGATCTGCTGTAACCATCATGACCCCGCCGACCCCGTCCTCTCCCAGCAGAAACACACACACACACACACACACACACTGGATTACAGCACTGCTCTCTTACACAACGCAGCGTTTACGTGACAGATTAAGCACTATGATGATCTGAATCCTCCTCAGTGCATCTCCTCTCAGCTGTAGTCGTGTCATGTCGTGGCAGGTTTTAAAAAAAAATGATTGAAATGCCGACACCGCCGAGTCAAGTCAGGTCATTTCTGCAGGTGCAACGAGTTCAACTGTGTCTTGTGCTGCGAAGATTTATCTCAACTGTTAAAATGTACAATAAGTCAAAATGTAAATATTTGACAGACCAACACACGAGTGCTGCACACCTGAAACACTCTCACACTCTGGATTTTTTTCTTTTTCCTCTCTCTCGTGCAGGAACACTTTGAAAATGGAGCGTTAAAAGCAGATGTGCAAAGGCAGCTGCTCACATGGGAGGTTATACCTGGCTGAGAGGAACAACAGAGAGGATGAGGAGGTAGGGAGGGAGGTAGGGGGGGGGGGGGTAGAGAATAGCTATTTGAATTATTAACAGCTCTATCAGATGAGCTGCAGTGTGTGTACTTGTGTACCGCTGCTGGAGGCGACTGCAGCTTCTGTGAAGCAACTCAGCTGTTAAAAAACAAGCAGCCTGAGAGTCACGGCTACACAGTCTCATGTGTGACTGTGAGAGTAAGTCAATGTCCGACACTGTGTTTACACACACACACACAGAGTCCAGACATATATGGGACACACAAGCTCACCGAGTATCCTGCTCTCTAATGTATTTGCACCCAAACACATCTGGCACTTATCAGCTTTCTTCCAGCTGTTACCTCCTGCTCTGAAGTCCCAGTTGGACGTTTCATGTTTAAGAGAGTCTGCGCATCAGGATCAGTGTTTTCATGTCTAAAGAGCTCCTTGGTTAGAACAGAGTCGGGTGTGTTACCTGGTAGGGGCAGGGGATGTGGTAGTCTCTACACTTCTCCTGGACCCAGGTGGTCTCCCAGATGCTTCTGTAGCTGTTCTCATAAAGGTAGCAGGCCAGGACTGTGAGCAGAGGCACCAGGTAGAGCACGGAGAACACGCCGATACGAATCATGAATTTCACCAGTTTCTCCTGGTTCTCCTTCTCCAGAGGGATCTCCATGCGGACTCGGTTTAATGCTGCGATGCCCGCCAGCAGCAGAGCCACACCCACCTATGAGAGACAGACGGGGTTGCTGGTTTTCAGTCGTCTTGTTAAATAGATCATGGACAGTTGAGAGGTTGTATCTTTTACCTGTTTTAAATGTTATATTTATTATCATTCAGGAATGCTTCTTTCAAACTGGGAGCCAAAACAGCATTAATTAAATAAAGCTACAGTATCATCCATTTCAAAAAGGTTGTAAAATGCAAAAAAAATGAAATAAAATTGCTCCCATGAAAGATGAAGCAGTGAGAATCAATATTACTAAAGGGTATTTGTGTTTGTAATACACATAACAAGCTAAGGAGACTGAATTAATCAAAAAGGCAAAAATAGTGAGTCTCTCCAGCCTCATTTGCTCTATTATAGTCTTCCTCACCACTACATCCAGTCCCAGTGGGACCAGCAGGAACCAGCGTAGTGCCGTTAAGTTGTAGAGCCCCACGAAGCAAACTCCGCTGATGCTGTCTCCCTCGATCTTGTTCATGGCGAGCAGGGTGACGGTGAGGACGCCGGGGATCCCCCAGGCGCAGGCGTGGAAGAGGAGAGCCTTCTTCTCGATGGCCTCGCTGCCCCACTTAGGAACAGCCGCCAGGAACCAGGTGATGGTGAGAATGACCCACCAGACGCTGCCGGCCATGGTGAAGAAATACAGCACCATGAAGAGAAGCGTACAGGCCTGGCAGAGAGAAAGAAAAGTAGAGATGGAGGATTATTATCATTATGTTCGCAGAAGTAAACAAGTAAACGATTCACAGTCAAGGAAAGACTTTCTGACCTTGTTGTGGGAGCCTTGAGTCACCGTCGAAGCCCTGAACCTCCCGGGAATCGCAGCGTTACAGGAAACTCTGTCCTCCAACAGGAACCCCAGGAAGAACACCAGAGACACCATCATGTAGCACACGGCGTAGAATATAATCGGGCGCTCCGGGTAGCGGAAGCGCGACACGTCGATGAGGAAAGTCAGGAAAGTGAAGAGGGTGGCGGAGAGGCAGACGATGGACACCACCCCGATGAAGTAGCGGGCGAACGTCAGCTCCTCGCGTGTGAAGTACATGTTGGGACACGGAGGCGAGCAGTCGCGGACCCCCATGAAGGAGTAGCCGAACTCGGGGTTGATTTTGAGTTCTCGCGGACACCAGAAGCCGTAGTCTCGCTGGACGGAGATGGGGGATTCAGTCGTGTCTGAGCTGGACAGCAGGTCTGCGGGACGGGGGTAGGACTCGTCACAGTCCGGCAACCTGGGTGGAGACGAGAGATGATGAGCTCAGGGTTTGTTACAGATGTGAAGCTTTTAATAGAAACCTTTTTACAACAAAACAACATGAAATTACTGACAATCAGTGGTGAAACATTTACATCGTTGACAATCACAGTGAACAATAACTTTATCACTGTGTGGTCATGCAGGTAAACATTGGCCATTTTAAGTTTTTTGGGAGAGTTAACAGCAAATGAGAGGAGAGATTGGTGGTCACATCGCATCCAACAAAGGTCAACACCTGGACTTGAACTGGAGACTTTGCAATTACATGATCAGCGTCTTCCTGTAGACCCCAAACGCACCAGGACGCCCAAAATATTTGAAATGGTAAAAGATACCAAACTTTAAAAAAAACAAAAAAAAAACAAAACCTTTGCATTTATGCAAATATGTTTGCATTTGCCTTCCAGGGAACATTATGTGACAATTTGGAAATACATTGTAGTTCTTGTTAACATTAACAATAGTTAAAAATGTCCGTCAAAATGTTGTGAAGCCCAAAGTGACGTATTTATTGCTTTATCTGACTAACAGCCCAAAACACAAAGATATTCAGTTTACTATCAAATTATATAAAGAAGGAATAATTGATACACCTTTAGCTGCAATTCTGTTTTGGTTAAGTATTTTTAATTATTATCATTTGCCTTCTGGGACAAAAGTAGTTGTGAATGTCATTATTTAGCAGCCAGATATCAAAAGTCAAATGTTGGAGCTTCTCATTACTACATGAACTCAACACACAGAGTTAAATGTGACTGTGACTGATTACCTGGATGATAAACGTCACATTTACAGAAAGTTTTGGGGTCTGAGGATTTTAAGGTTAATCTGAACCCTTTAAGCCTTTTCTGTTTTATTTCTGGTAAAAAAGAACAAATCATGTTTTATGTGCTTGCTGGTCTGCTGCTGCATTATTACTCATCCCACCAGAAGAAAATCTGCTTAAATTACTAATGCAGGATGGTTGTTGTACCAACCTGTTGCAGTCCATCTCCTCCGGCCAGCTGACGCCGAACATTTCCATCAGTTTGTAGCAGTCGCTCTTGGCCTGCAGACAGAGGCGGCGGCAGGGCAGAGTCATCCGGCCGTACTCGGTACACACCGGGGCGTAGAGAGCGCACAGAAACATCCTGAGCTCCGGAGAGCACTGCAGGTTCACCATGGGATGGAACGGCTGCAAGCAGAGAAAAAGAAACATATATCAAACACATCAGCACAATTTTTTTTTTTTTATTTGAAACAGTTTTGGCAGATAACAACCACAGTCTTAATCCAGAGTGTTCAAACTTCAAAAATGTGGGCCAAAGGGAGGCACAAAGAGAGCAGTGGAGCATGTCGTCTGACAGTTTCTGGAGATGAGTCCATAAAAACAACACTGGCCCCATTCCTAATAATCCCCTCCACCCCCACAATTTTCAGCTCCCCCCTTCCTCCATCCCTTCTCTGATTCTTCCCTCCAACCTCCAGAAAGGAGGAGCGCTACAAGCTCGACAACCCCCATCACACACACACACACACACACACACAGAGGGCTGCTGCTGCTGCTGACAAGGCCTTTGTGTAACAAGGAGGACCACGCTGTGACTGACTGACACACTGCAGTACTGTGCACACACTCATTCAACACACACACACAAGCAAAAAGTACCAACGGAAGTATATTATTTACATGCTAACACACCCACACAACAGCACAATAATGGTCTCACACATATAAAGTGAGCCAAGAGGCGTTGTGAGAGCAGGAAGCATCTGCAGGGAACGTTGTTAATATGCAAATGCAAAAAAAAAAAAAAAAAAAAAAGGGAGAGTGTAAGTATGCGTGTGTGTGCGTATGTGTGCAGGAATACCGAGTGAGAAAGCACAAATCCATGTGTCCACGAGTGCACGGTCACATGTTTCTGTATCTGTGGATTTGCATATACTTCTCTGTATGTGTGTGTGTGTGTGTGTGTGTGTGTTAAAGAGAGGCCTCCAGCCACACCCAAGTGAGTCTGACACACGTTAACCGCCCTCCCCCCAAATTTAAAGACAGAGGTCTGTATGACAGACAGGGACAGTGAGGGGGGGAGGGAGAGAGGAGGAGGAGGAGGAGGAGGAGGAGGAAGAGAGGCAGGGGGGGAATTTGTGTTTATTAGATGGGTTGATATGAAAGAGGATGTGTCCGTGTGGTTTAAACAAGCTAAACATTTAGTTCGGCTTGTTCAGTTTAGATTAAAATTGAGACCTGCACACACACACACACACACACACACACACACAGTCTCCTTGTTGAAGAAAGTATGTTTATCTGAAAGACAAGTTGAATTGCAGATATCTAAAAACACATTCAAATACACTTGGCTCTCTGTATATTTTTCATGGCGCTTTAAAAGTAAAAAATGTTGAACTAATGCGACCGTTCAGAGTCAAAGGAGGAGCAGCTGTGGTTGGTTATTACACAGTTTAGTTTATACAAAAACATACATGGCTCAGTTTCCACACATCGCTGAGTCTCTCTTTTTCTGACCCAGATGTAAGCATAAAAAAATAAATAGATTTGAGTCGCATACCGAGAGAAGATTCGATTTTTAAACTTGAATTGCGAAGTAAAGGCTGCTGTAATACCGTAGCCTTAAAAATGAAAATGCATGATGGTGCTGTCGGAGGAATATCTTCTTGCGATGGTGTTCCCGCCATATGTCTGTAACACCAGTGCGTATCCCTCTCCTGGCTGACATCATGTTTGAGTCTAGTCTGCCACCCACATGTGATGTCTCTATGTAAAAAGGATTATAATGGATGTTAGGCTTAGCCGTCAAAGCACAAAGCACCCACATCCGAAAAAAGCTTTTTGTCATTGCCTTATCCATATCACGTCTGTGGCAGGAGGACGTTCAGCCGCTAAGGAAGAGACAGAAAGTGATGGTGAGACAGACAGGTGGGTGTCGAGGTGCTCAGGCTGCTGAGGGGATCAGCGAGAGATGAGTGATGAGAAAAAAAAAGGATTTATGTTTGCACGTAGAATCCGTAACGTCTAAATGGAGTCTTAGCTCAATTTAGGTGACTTACACGCCTGTCATAACCGAGATCAATCAACCAGTCGATCGTGTAATTTTCCGTACAAATGGAGTCATCACGTTTCATTGGGCATCGCTGTACGATGACACAATAATAGAGGCAAGCTAAGAGCTGGAATTATCAATGAAGCATAAACACGACGGCTATGAGAGTGATCCACTTTGGTCTATTACTGCAGATGTGCACCGTCAATCACGCCATACTAAAAACTCTTCCTGTAGTGAACGCAGCTACAAACACAATCAAACCTTTGAGTCTCAGGACTTCTCACCACTGGCTGTCTGCTTTTTTCAGTACTTTAAAATATGACTTTTGAGATTAATTGTAATTTTTACCAATTAAAAAAAAAAAATTTAAAAATATGAGTACCGATGTCACAAAACATTTTCCCCCAGTAGCTGTGTTACCAACTACTTAGTTCAGTTTACTAAAGGCTGCAAGTATCTGTTGTTTTCATCAGAAGTTAACATGCAGATTATTTTGTTGATTCATTGATTAATTATTTGGTCCATAAAAATACCTTCCAGAGGCCAAGTTGACTATTTCAAAATAGCCGAAAACCCAAAAGACATTTAATATAGTAGAAAAGAAAGAAAAACAGTAAATATTCTGTGGAAGTTTTGTAATAAACTTTACGTTTGTAACTTGTAATAGATTCTCAAAAAATGTAATGATTAATTTTCTACCAACTAATGGATTAATTGTAAAATAATCCATATAATAAAAATAATAATAATACATTCACCAAATTATATTAAAGAATAGTATTTTAAACCTACACAAACTATTCATGAAAGCTTTTCCATTTGCTCTTCAGGAAATGTTTCATTGTTGACATCAGCAGCAGCAGCAGCAGCAGTGTGTATTAAAAGGGCAGAAGACATATATGCAAATACATGAACATAGCAACACTGAAACACCCAAACACAGACAGAAACACAAACTTCATTGAAAGAAACCGACAACAGCCTTGGATGGATGTCATCAAAATCAAAAAGGATTTCTAGCTTGAAATAAAAGCAATAGAAAAGGTTATATGTGACTATTCTGCAGACACGACTCACATTAAGGAGTCATTTTTCAATGAAGTATTATTTTAATATCATACTACAGCTACATGCACAACAGGGTCAAAGCAGACAAGAGACAGGAAACTAGAGTCTCTAAATAACACTGACCCTTTCTGAAAAAGGCAGAACATTTGCATCCCGCCCAGTGAGTACTGGGGGAAAAAGGTGCTACTGTACTGATTATCCTCCCTGTCGTTGTGTTTTGTTGCCAGATTGCAGTCCTGTGACATCTATTACTTCATCAGTGGTGCCCTGTCAGCATGAGTTAACCACTCAAACATGATCTAATGCAGCTCAAGTGAGGTTGCATCTTCGCTCTTCCACTCCGTTTTGACTGCCGCGGGCTATCGATATGCTCAGTGGAACACAGTGTACGACGCTGTACTGTACTACAAGCGGAGACGCCACAGGAAATGCTTGAATAAATATATAGGCTACAACGAGTGATGATCTACTCGGAAAAGAAACTCTCCTCTTATTCATCCCTCTTCCTTTTCATCATGCTACTCATTTTTCTATTTTTATACTCCTCCATCATCCTCAGCCCCCCTCCCCCCCTCCTCCCTCCATCTCTTCAGTATCTCCATTCAGCCATTTTATTACAGTCAAGCCATCATGTGAGCCAGTGTGGGCACGACTGAACTGAACTGCTGGTGGATGGGGCATATGGCTGAGTCAGCAGCCCAAACAACTCCAAACACCGACATCTTAGGGCCCAGCGGAGCACCACATGCTCTCCATGGTGATTTGCTGTTAATGGCCACACTGGAAACAGCTGGTGAACCGCTGGTCCCATGAATGGCCAGGGGTTTCTCATGGTGCTTTTCACCCTAGAGCCGGCCGTGTAAGGAGAATCAAGCGTGTAATACACAACTCTGTGGAATGATGCAGGCCTGGGGGGGTGGGGAGGGAGGGAGGGTGGGGGGGCAGTATGCTAATGTAATTTCAGCCTCAAACCCGCTGCTACAGTCATTACGTATTCATGGCAGTTTGTTAGGGGATTTCTGATGAAATGTGGAATAATATGTCGATCTGGAAATAGCAAGAACACACACACACGCACATGTGTCAGTTAGAACTGGAGGAGCCGACAAACCGTCCACTGAGGAGGGTAAATGTAGTTAGAACTGCTACAGTTTTTAAATATCAGTGACGTCAGAGCAACGATTAGTCAATTTATTGATTATCACTTAAACTAACATGAATCGGTGACTGTTTTGATGATAAATTAATCATTGGAGTCATTTATCAAGCAAAAATGCCAAACATTTGACGCTTCAAGCTTCTCAATTTGAAAAAGTTGCAGATTTTCCTCATCTTACAGTGAGATATAGTAAATAACAAAGATTTGGAAAATTGTGACGGGCACTTTTCACTGTTTTCTGATATTTTATAGACCAAATGATTCATTGAGTAATTGAGAAAATAATCTGCAGATTAATACATGAAGATAATTACTTGCAGCCCTAAATGATTTATCTATATCCCAATGAATTGTCACAACAAAAGAAGAACTGCAGGAGGGAGAAGCGTTTCCTGACAGCAGAAAACCAAATACTACCAGATGCAGTCAGAAGCACAAAACATAGCATAAAGGATAAAAAAATATAATTTAATGACACAAATGTTAAGAGATGAAAACGACTTCCTACATAAAGACACTGAAACAGAGAACTCACAGTGTTCAGCTTTCTGCCATCATGTCATTGCAACAAGACGTTGTCCTGATTAAAAACAGACATATGCAACATGATTGGTTCTCATATTCTGGGGGTTTATTCAGCCCTTAGAAAAGAAACAATAAAAGGTCACATTTATGAAAAATAATCCTTCAATACCTGAAATGACCTGTCTTGTGCTAACTTGTCTGACTGGATCCATTACTTCAGGCTGATTGGTTAGTTGAATGTCTGGTTAGATGTCGCTGGTTATTGCAGCTGTTCTTACTAGAAGAACATGTGTTATTAATAACATAAGCAATGACATGGAGTCATTAATTCTATTATTTATACCTGTGTTTTTCCTAACATTTTTAGAATAGAGAAAATATTTTGCTTTCCTTTTGATGATCTGGTATTGAAGACATAATTCTGCAGAGTCTGCTGCTAGTTTGCTGTCCTACAGCTCATTAATTGTAGTTAATTGCATTCACATGGTTGCAAGCTACTGAGTGTAAATCATCTCAAAAACCAGACTGACTTTGACTTTGGTGATAAGATTAAATACCTCACAAACTGAAACGAGGAGCCAAATATGTAAATACGTCATATAAAATGATACTACTTTATATTGCTGTTCAACATAAACATAAACGTGTCTAATTAAGAATATTTCTCTTGGGTGAAAACCTAAAATATCCTAAATGTCGGCCTTTGAAGAATTGAGAAAAACAGCTTTGACCTTAGTTTCACCTCTATGCAGTTTTAAGATTATACAGCGCGTTTTGAATAAAGATCAAGAATGGCGTGATATTAATTATTAATAAACGCCCGATCCATTGAAGTGCATCCAAATGTGGCTGCATGTACGTACCAAATGCTAAAGTAATGAGTTTTTAATGATGGCTTTGAGTCAGCTGCTAAGATGCTGTGACTGATGAATTGCTGACAAAGAAGCCCACCGTGGCCAACTGGTCTGTGTTGATTTGCTCTTTTTAGAAATACGTCCCAGTCACCTCTCTTCCCATCATCCCCCCCACAACCCCCCCCCAACCTCCCTCCTTCAGCCTCCTACATTTCTCTCCCCCTCCTTTATCCTCCTTTCTCCTCTGCTGCCATTCCAATTCTCCAAATTTCCAAGCGCAGCGCCATGACGACGAGTGATGCATCACCAGGGAAGAGGAGGAGGAGGAGGAGGAGGAGGAGGAAGAAGGAGGAGAGCAGGGTTCGAGGAGGTCAGGGTACGGGGCGGAGGGGACCACCTCCCGGGAGGCAAGAAAGCCTCTGCTCCCTTTGTTAACAACACAATTGGGACCGTTTCCTGGGCAACGGGTGAGCCCTGCATAGGGGGAAGGGGAGGACAAAAGAGATGGGTGAGGGAGGTGGAGGGGGGGGAGGGAGAAGAGGGATGGGTTGACCGAGTCAGCCGTGTCATTCACCGCTAAGAAAGTGTTTGAAAACCTTGCGTTCTGACAGTGTGTAGTGTCTGCACACACACACACACATACACACACACACACACACACACACACACACTTGGAGAAAGGTTGTTGTGGACCAGCGACTTGCTCTCTGGATGTGCTTCTCATTCAGTCCAGCCAATAAACACGGTGTTGGACATTAAATAAAACAAGAGGCTCTTTTATAGCCTGGGTCACGCTGGGTAGGATTTATCAGACCATGTTGTGTCTATGTGTGTGTCTACGTGTGTGTGTGTGTGTGTGTGTGTGTGTGTGTGTGTGTGTGTGTGTGTTTAGCTGGGATACATCTTTACTTGCTAACACAATAAGCTAACAGTTAAATGGTGCACTTTCTTTTCTTTTTTTTTTAAAGCACACTGCTGCATGTCTGAGCAAACTTGCAGCCATCAGAGGGCTGTTATCAGCTTTTTACAGAGACTCACACACCTCACCTCTCCTTTACAGATCCATTCACACAGCCTGGGTGGAGTATCTGGGTTATTCTGTACAATAGTTGTAACATGACACAGTTTATCTGGACCGACTGTAAAACCCCGAGACAAGAGGCTGATTTAACAACCTGGAAAAGGAGGAGGGAAAGGGTGTGAGTGGGACTGAGCAGACTATTGATTAGTCTTTGTGTCACTGCACGCAACAAACAGATACCATATACAGAGGTTACACCGACATGAGCGAGTAAAAAGGCCTAAACAGGCAGAATACATAACAACACACCAGGATCTGTTTAACCAAGACGACATTCGTTTTTTGTTATCTTGCTGCCGTTAAAAAATGATTTGCTTTGACTTTGCTTTGGCTTCATGTAAACACAACCTCCGATCAGTCTAATTGAATTAACTTTGTCTATCTTCAGTCGGCCCTGAACCTCGCTCGACTCATCTGGCCTTGAAGAAAACGTTGGTGCAGTCCCTGCTCTCATTACTTTTACGACGACAGTCACATGACTCCTCCAACCCTTCCTGAAAACCACGTCACCACATCTCCTCTCCTCATGGAAGCATCATTTATTTACCCCTGATAAACACAAAAGGAGGAAAAGAAGCTTATTTTCCTGTTTATCTATGAATTATTTACTAATAAAAGATATTTGCAATCATTCTGCACTTGATGTCTTCTTTCAACTGTACAATAAAATCTACAATAACCTTTTTTGCTGTGTTGATTGATATGAAAATTTAGTATAAAATGTCATTTTAACTACACAGTAGGTCTTAGAAATGTTGTTTCTCAAGAGACAAAGCAACAGGAAGGTTTAGGACCATATCGTGACATTTTCTTGAAGAAAATGTAAATCCATTGGCGAAGGACTGATCAACTATGACCATTAAAGAGATGATATCACTCTGTATATTATCACAAAGCCGTGATCCTGATGCCATCTGCTTTGGATGCCCAGGACAGTTTGTACCAGATTAATTGATTTACTGTGATGAAGCCACGCTACTTTACATTCATCCGGTAGCTACAGCGTGCATCTATCTCTAAAAAAAAAAAAAAGAAAAAAAAAAAGGGGATTTTAGCCCATTTCTTTTTTCTTTTTTTTCTTTTTGTAATGCCAGTCAAATCCGCTACGCTCCGAATCGTCTTGTAAGAGTGTGGCACAGTATCATTGTGGCACAGAAATAGCCGATTCCCAGCCCCGAGGTCACTGTCCCACTTCAGCTGCGAGGTCATTGGGCGGTCAGCGAAGACTGACTGAGCGAGGATGAACACCGAAAACAGAAAATCCTGTTTTTTTTTTTTTTTTTTTAGAAATCGACTTGTTTGTGTTGTTTCCTGTTCAGACAGCCATAAAAGATTTATTTGTGCAATGAGGTTAAAAACCTGTTTTTTTTTCTCCCTGTGTGAATCCAGCCTGTAAATGTGGTTTTTCTGTCTATCTCTCATACACCAAACGGGTCCTGTGTCACCATCCTAAACACCAACCTTTAGATGAAATATGATCATGAGAACATCACTAGACTAGTTTTAGAAATATTACTGGTATTTCTCATAAGTTTATAACAATATCAAGACAAATAGCGTCCACTTTTCCAAAACCTTGAAAAAACCTTGAATGAAAAAAAAAGAAATTCAGAGAGACAACACTTCAGGGGGCTCAGACAAAAACAGCAAGAACGGCAGGCGTTGGTTCTCGTCCAACTCCCAGTTTCTCCACGGTGCAGGGCATTCATCATCATTATCATGGCTATTCAGTGGACCTAATTCCCTTTAAAATCAACTGTCAATTCTCATTTGGCTGCACTCAACATCTTATAGGCTTTGAATTCTCCCATGAACTGAATGTAGGCAGAGTTATCTGGAAAAAAAACAAGAGCCAAACAGAGGCGTAGTCTCCGTGATTTGGAACCTATTGGGGTTTCTATATGTTTTCCAAACTCAGCGAGCACTTGTGAGCTCTAAAAGAGACTTAATTGTTGATCCATGACCAATCGAAGTGAACACCGTCTAAACCAGAAGTGCATCTCTGTTCACTGCGCTGTGATTAGGCGTAAAAAGCTAACCTGGCTTCAAAAACAACACAGCCAAAACACATCTATCTGATTTGCACAATGTAAATCAAACTGTATTTTCCTAAAAGCATCAAAAAAAAATCACTCTGTGAAGATGTTTGAGTGCAACATGACAGAGTGACTGAACCCAGAAGTTGTGAGAGTGAATATTTCGGCACAGAGCGTGGTTATGAGCAGACAGGCGAGACAGCAGCGGTGGGAGCGTTTGCATCTTTTTCTAAAGACGAGCTCCGAACGCGAGTGCAGCTGTGATGTGTTAGGATGTGATGCGTGCTCCCAGAGCCGGGCATGCCATGCTCAGAGGTTACATAACCCTGATTTTCGTGGCACACGGCTCCTCCCGCCCTCCATCTCTCTCATCTCTCTCTCTCATCCTCTCGGTGCATCTATGCTGAGCACGGCGAGGTGGAGCAGGCACAGATGGCCGGCAGGGCTCTCTCTACACGTCCACATCACTGCTGTGCCAGGCAGGGCGGGGTGGGGTCGAAGGGTAAAAGTGATAGAGGGAGCGGGAGCCAATGGGATGCGCGATGCTACGAATGGATAAACCGAGATAAATATAGATTGACAGACCGGCGGATAGTTACAGCCAGCAGAGCCTCCAGTCTAATGTTTTGGTGCCGTTTGACCAGTAATTGCTCGATAGATTGAGCTTCGAGAGGGATCAGCCATATATAAAAGATGGGATTAACTTAACGAGGTGATGCATCTGCTCCGTGATTGTGTTTAAATGCTCATCTCCGCGTTTGAAAGAGGATAACGCAGCCACAACAGTGGAGATGCTGTGGCTGGTGAATCTATAGATTATCTAAAAAGGGGAGAAACAATAAAATACGGAGTGAAAACTGGAAGCAGAGCTTTAATCCATCAGCTGAACCAAACTGAAACAAGGCACAGTTTGTTATCTTCACTCACAGTCCAAGTTGACTTATAACTCAAAAGCCTGTTATGTAAAATGGCTTTGAAGCACAGCAAATGATGTGAGGAGTCCCTACATGTTGTGGTAAATCACTCTGTCTGTCTGTCTGTCAACGTGCCAGATGTGCGGCCTGGAACCATTTTAGGACAACACTCCCTGTTAAATCAGTGGCGTTTAATAATGCACTGTTCTCGTGGGCCCCCAGGGACAAATATTAAAACTTAATTTTCTGCTTAATGTTTTGGTAATACACTCCCAATCCCCCGAGCGAGAGGAGCCAAATTAAAGTAGGCTAGCACTTTGATATTACCAACTCTCAGCAGATACCCAGTTAGCCGTGGTGATAGCAATCTAGGCTAGTGATGTCCATGGGGCAGGTGGTGCAGCACGTATACACACACAGAAGCACTTATTTAACATGTGAGGAAGGCGGATTATTCCACAAACCCCCTGACCTGACTGTATACATGTGGATAGAGATGCTGTCTGCTTTTAAATGTGAGTGTGTGTGTGTGTGTCTGACTGTACTATGAGTGAAAGGACCCGAGGAAAAATGCTGAGAAAAGGTCACAGACAAGAAGAAAGAGGGAGGAGATACTACAAGCAAACAAACGAGAAAAGGTCACCTTGTAAAAAAATATATGCTGATATGGAAATATGCTTAAATTTTCAAGTATTAAAGGCTACAACTAACAATTATTTTCGCATTAATGTCTTCTTTTGTCCAAAGATATTCAGTTTAAATTGATGTAAGAAAAACTGGAACCAGACGATGTTTGACATTTTTGCTTGAAAAATGACTGAAACTATTAATTGATTATCAACATACTCGCCAATCAATTGTCTTCCTATCAACTAAATCGACTGATCGACTCATCATTTCAGCTCCAGAAAGGAAAACGCAGAGACAGGAAGAGAGCGGCAAGAAAACGCAGATCAAAAACATGCTCACGTTGTAAAAAAATAAGATGTAATATGGCATTTTCCATAAAAACCTTGTTATCTCCAAAAAGTCAATTTTTGTGGGGAATAAGAACAACAGCAACACAACTAGCTAACACTTCAGAATAACACACAATAAACATTTGTTCTTTTATATGATATCTGTTAGTTATGCTCTTCACCTGTAATAAAAAGGTTTATCTATGACTAAGACTAAATCAGACACCCCTATCTCATTTTTCTTGCACTTTTTACACTTTTACTTATAATCAGAATATTTATAAATATGCACACTATAGGTTTTATTTTAAAAAGCCTTCATCGAATGGATGGGTGAGGTCCGCAAACCTGCTAATGCAACTAAAACAACTTCCAAATCCTACATTTCAGTGAGTCTCATTATGGTCGAAATGACAACAAGGAGAAAGTGACACCTTATTGGTCAGTATTCAACAGCACAAAATATCAGCAACTATCTGTCCTGGATTTTCCAGGGAATGTCAGATAAAAGGATGCAGCTAGAGATTATTTTCATTACTGATGAATCTGGAGATTATTTCTCAATGAATCGATCAATCGTTTGGTCCATAAAATGTCAGAAAATAGTAAAAATCACAATGTCCTAAAGCCCAAGGTGATGTCTTCAAAATGCTTGTTTTGTCTGATTTACAGTCTACAGGTCAAAGATATTCATTTTACTCTTTCATAAGACAAAAAAGCTGCAAATCCTCACAAGTTAGAAGCTGGAACTAACACATATTAGGCATTTTCAATTATCAAAACAGTTGCTGATTGATTGATTGTTTCAGCTCTAGTTGAGCAGTAATAATATGGACATAGCAGAAGCTTTTGACATCTCTCAGCAGCGTTACTGTACCTCCATGGCGAGAGCGGCGGTTTGCTGGTCGTAGTGGTTCAGTATGTTGGGCATGAAGGTGGAGTTGTAGGGCAGCCCCTGACACATGCGCAGGGTGATGGGCTCGCAGGTGAACAGGCTGTGGCTCCCAGCAGCTGCATCCATGGGGATGGCGACACATACGGTCAACATGGACACAGCCAGCGCCCACAGGAGATCCATGATTGGTCCGTACAGGAGAAGAGAAGAAGAGAGGGTGGGGGGGAGGGCGGTTGGTTAGGAAGAGAGGTTAAACCCTGTTTGCATCTGGCTCCGTCACCAGGAAGGAGAAATCACAAGGCTTATGGAGTGTTTAGGACTGTCTGGTAGTCTGCGACCCTTCCTCCTCTTCACATCACAGAGAAACAGTCTGGCGGCGTAATCCGACACGGCCATGGCTGAAGCTGGCTGCATCCATTGCCCGTGGGATTTCGGGTCGGCGGCAGGCTGCGGCGGCGCGTCACAAGACCTCCATCACCTGAGAGATGCTGTGGTCCTTTAAGATGCTGAGCTGTGACCGAACGTCTCTCGCGCTACTCCCTCCTCCCACCTCGGAAGGACAGGCAGTGATGCTCCGGACAAATATGTCTGACAGCCGCCGCTGACGTAGATGATGTTTCAGCCTGTGATCTGAAAAATGAAAGCAGAAAAATTCAATTCAGTCTGCTCATTAGCAACATATACGGTGTATTTTGAAGATGGTACCACAGAACTGACCATTTTTTAATGGAGATTTGACTAATTACAGGCTGCAATTGAGAAAAAAAAACACACAAAAGCCTGTTTCAAGAGGGGTGGTAATGGCTTTTTAAGTGCTGTAGTGGGTGAATTGTATGAATGAATGATAAAAATTAACAGCATTAATTAACAGCAATATATCATTGTCAAGAGTAATAATCACATATAAGGTGAATAAACAAAGCATTAGTGGTATAAATGTATTTCTTTGGGTATTAACAGTGTTTTTGTGGTAGAATAAGTAGAAGTGACCTTATGGTAATTTATCCATTTATCTCTGGTACTGGTGTATTTGAATGCTGTGACACAGTTTAGACAATTATATGTAAATTAACGGTACACACCCATAAACACAACCAACAGCTTTCCATTCACTTGACAAGCAAAACACAAATAAGACTTTCTTGTAAACATGTGTCTACTTTACAACACGAATGTTAAAACAAACCCGGCGAACATTTTTAAAGGTTAATTTTTCTTGTAAGTGATATTTAGTGTGTTAGCAGCTACCTGCGCGTCCTCCTCTGCCTCCTCCTAGCATGAATTTAAACCGTTGCTGTTAAAAGTGTAACGGTTGTTCGTGTCCGGTTGTAACTGACACACTTAAAAGCGGATTTTTATTGAATTAAACAGATAAAATGTGAAGCTACGCAGCGGGAGACAAAAGATGACGGTTAGTTCATCCTAACTGAGAGTAACCGTTGCAAATGTAGCCGAGCCGGGCGGCAGCAGAGGAGGCGGCCGTTGATGGGAAACACTCCCGGTACGAGATGAAAGATAAACCGGTTTAATTTGAAGGAACTTTTTACCTGAATGTTGTGCCGAAAAATTCACGTGTAGCAACGAGGTCTGCGCCGCTCCTCGAGTTGGTAACAATGTCTGTCTGAATGTGCCCTCCTCTCCTCTCTTCTCCTCTCCTCCTCCTCCTCCTCCTCTAACCTCTTCCCCCCTCCTCCTTCTCGTCCTCCTCCTCCTCCTCCCTGCTGAGCGTCAAGCTGACGCCATTTTGAAAATGTCTTCCTGTCTAAACTGTCCAACTAAAAGCCTGTTTTTTAAAAATGTTTATTTATTTATTTATTTTTAATGAATTAATTTTACTGAGATTTTTAGCATCACTTTTACTATCTCTCTATTTTATTTATTTTTCTAGATTATTTTTTACTTATATTTTTAGCATCACTATTACTATCTCTCTATTTTATTCTATTTTTTATTTATTTATTTACGATATATTTTTCTTACTTATATTTTTAGTATCACTCTTACCATATCTCCATTATTTTTTATTTATTTATCTATCTATCTATTTTTCCATTTTGGAAAAAGTATTGTATTGTTAATATGAATATGAAAAAAAGAGCAGACAAACATACATTTCCATATAAACAATATATCCATGTTAAATACAAATACATAGAGGTAAAAAAAATGTATCAGCATATAGACATAACATTTTAAAGCACATCATTTGATACTTAATACTGTATCCCATATATCATCAACTATGAGGGTCGCCTGGGGCTCCAATGCTACTTCTTAACAGGAGGTGTGTCCAAAAATCCCTCTTCTCTTTCAGACTTAAATGTTCACTAATCTCTTGAAATGATAAAACACCCTAACCTTATACAGATCTCCAATCTTATTCAAATTCCCCTCCAGCCAGGATTTCCATAAACAAGGTTTTTTTTGTCTTATTTCAATAGATGGATTATTCCAAATAGAGGAGTACTCTTGTCTGTATAATTAATTATTTTCGACATAGATTTTAGTATCACTACTACTATCTCTCTATTTGTTTTCAGTTAAGTACATTTTACTTCACTTTTATTATCACTATTAATGTCTATATCTCCATGTATAGCGGTATTTACCTATGTATACTTACCTGTCCTGAAATGGACATTTAGACTTAGAAATTGAACTACTGATTCATGTATGCCTGGAAAATTTCAATAATCAAAACTGTGAGAAAAAAAAAAGAAAAATGAAAAGCCTCATCGAGGTAGATAGACTTACCTGACAACAATAAAAGCACATGTAATACTGCAGTCACTCAGTCCTGACAATACACAACATAGTATATACACTTTATTTATTGTGAATTCCTGCATTTTATCTCCGTAAGCTTCTAAGTTTTTAAAATAAAACATAATAAGTCATCTTTCATTACAATGCAACGTGTGACAAGGGGTCTCAGGTAGACATTGCTTTATTTTCACAAGCCATAAAAGGTTAAAACCAAACACATGCAATAACAAAACACCCAATCAAACTAACCAACAGACAAAGACAAAAACAGAAGAATCATACAACAAGCAAAACACACTTATGATTGACTTCTCATCAACCATCATTTATTTCAGTCTGTTGTTCCTTCAGAGAACTTGGAGAACTGCTCCAGATAACTGCAGCAGTGTGTAAAAATGTGTTTTTGTCTGCAGAAATTGAATCTGAAAGGAATAATGTTTGTTAAGCTGCCTCTTGTTGCATAGTTATGATGATCTCTGATGAGACTGAAGTAGTAAGTTAAGTAATCCGAAGTTTCACACCAAATAACATTCTTGTTCATTCTTAATAACAGTGAAAACATCTTGATGACAACTGAGAGATGTGGTTGAAAGCTTTGGAAACAACAAGTTAGGTGGACCCAGTGGTGAGTTTTTCATTTCCTCCATGATTAACCTGTTTGTAAAGAAAGTACCTTCACTTTCAACCACAAGAACAAAACACATCACTGCAGCAATGGTAAAGACAACTTTACCCAAAATTAAAATGAAAAGGAAGACTGGAAAGTTGAAACAGAAATAACGAGTAAATAATGTAATATTATATTGTAGGCTACTCCTCAGGATAATCACGAGGTACTGACCAGTTTGTATTAAGACTTTAATGCACCCAGCTTGTGCAAATTGAGTTGTTACAGCAGCAAGTCAAAGTTTAAAGGTTTGTAAACATAATGCAACTAATTTTCTTCAATAGTATACATGTGAAGTATAAAAAGTAAGATAACAGATAACAAGAATAGCAAAAATTTTGTTATTAATATAGAAAAAAATAAACATAGTTTTACTTTGAAGGCCGGCTGCGTTGTTTCCGGCTGTGCTCCGTGTGTGTTTGTGTAACTTGACGCACTTTCTGTCTCTTTCTTCACTGCACGTTTTCTGTCTTCGTTGCGCGCGGCCGCTCATCCGAGGACGAGCAGGTTTTATGCTTTTGAATGAAAAACTTCTCTGACTGGTGGGACTGAGAGGTTTTTGTTTTTGCTTGTTACAAAATAGGCCGAAAAACTGACATTAGGCCCACATTCGAAAAACCTGCAAGCCAAGAGCTGCTATACTACTGCAACTCCTACAACTTGTACCACTACTAATAATGATAATGGAAATAATTTGAATTTTGAATACTTTGAAGTTACATATACTTCATATATATATAATATACTGTATGTAATATATAACCTGTACCAGGTTGACCTGCTGTATTTGTGTATGTGTACCAACCTTTTTCCTTAAGGGACCCCTATTCTAGAGAAAACTGACAGACCCCTGACCAACTGACATATCTTATGGATATTTCATTTTATATTCATTGCATAACAATAAGAGTAAAGAATAACTGACAAACTGTACAATTAACACTAATAGTGTAGTGAACACAGTAACTGCAGGAAGTTTATGCAAAGCCAGCAGTTTGGGTGAATATTGAGCAGATTATTTCCTGTGAATATTTCACTGCATCAGAGATGAGTTTTCCTCTTATTTTTAGGAATTCTTATGCAATTCTGTCTGTATTATGTATACTTTTTAATGTTTAACTATCATACATACTTAATAGGCTTCTTTTTGATATATTCAGTGTTTCCTTCTCCCTGATGTTAACTGTTTGGTTGTTTTAACTACGTGCTTTTCTAATGCAGGAAAAGGCTGTTTAACCGAGAGTGAAGCTTGTGTTCATGTCTATTCAAGTTTACATCTTAAATAACAATCTAAACTTTAAAAATAACAATTACATTTACTTTTTTTCTTCACAGAAATTAATGAAATGCTGAGACATACTGTATATATATTTTCTCACAGTTTTCTCACAGCCCTCAAGAAATCAAGAAGGCCTTGCGACCCCCCATGAAGCTTAGGCCACCCCTGGTGGGGGTTGGGATCCCCAGGTTGTGAACCAGTGGTGTAGAAGATTATTGATACAGAATAGTGTCCAAAAATATATTCCAATTACTGAATTAATTCTGTTCTTTAAGTTTGACACATATGTCCTCAAACATATTCTGAAATCTTAAAGCTGTGAAACATGTTTTGTGCGCTCAGTGTATCAGAAACAGATGGTGTCTTCTGCAGCAGTTGCAGCGTCAGGCCTTCTGCACTACATTTGTCATCATTAGAGCCACTGACGTCTGCACGCTCCACACTACACACACTCCGCTGTGGTTTGCTTTGCAGCGCTGCACCCCCTGTGTGTGACAGGCTGTGACAGCCTGTCCATGTAAGGAAAGCTGCACTCGCGGTTCCTATGGAAACAAGTAAACTATGCACAGGAAAGTGGGAAGAAGAAGAGAAAGAGAAGAGTTGGGTGTACGGACATAAAAGCCATGAGGAGAATGCACGTAGAGAGAAAGTGTTTTTAGGAGTTAGATTTATTATCTTCTGCCAGCAGAGGAGAACTGATGGTGAGTTAAATACCAGAGGAGTGTGTTGTACAGTTCTGAGCAACAATGTACTGTTAGCTCATATAACACTGCGGTGTTAAGTGTGTGTGTCACGTTGGAATCTTTTTCGACTATGGAAGTGTTATAAGTTTTTCCTGACTTGTTTTTACAAGATACAGAATTAAAAATGGTTTGTTATTAGCTAACAGTTCACACTAATATGATAACAAGAGAGATGGAGAATATGTAGCAGAGAGGCAGCAAGACTATCATCTGACATCACATTAGATTAGACTAGACTACATACACTCTAAGTGTTATAAAGCTGGTATGTTACATAACATCAATTGTTTAGAAGAAGGTCAAACACAAGCCTGTAAGTGATGAAGCTGAAGTGAAGAACCACTGAAAATATGAAAAAATCTCAGTGGAAATAGCACCAAACACATGAATAATGTTACATTTTATGTATTTTAGCACATCATCCATCTGTTGTGTCACCAGTTGAGCAGAAAGATGCCACTCGCACCGAGATCATCTGCCAACTGTGCAAAGATGCAGACCAAACTGAGCGCCTGGACACCTCTGAACCACCCGCTGTCCAACAGCAAGGTCAGGTCTGCTCATCTCTCCTGTGACAATAAGGAAAGAGCAAGATGTTTGCAATCCATTATACAGTTTTTATTATATATATACTTACTCTTTGACTTATTATAATATCACATCGTACAGATGCTGTCAACTATGATTATTAGATGGAAAGTTTTCTCACTATTGACTGGTTGTCAAACAAGAACGTCTGACTTTATCTGATGGATTTTGAAGTAGTTTTATAAACTGAAATGTTTTGGACATTCTCATAGAGGAATATTTAGTAAAGTAAAAAAAAAGTGGAGTTAAAAAGTTTCCATTGAGGCACAGATAAGACGTGGTTTACTTTGTGCTAGCATGACCAGAATTAAGCCTTTTGCTCCCTTAAACAATAGTAAAGATAGTAGATAGTAAATCCTCACACGTTCTTGTAGGAAAAAATAAGATTGAAATATGTCTGCAGTCCAGGGAATGAAGTCACAGACAGTTAATCTTACTGTGTTTTTGAAATTAGGTTCTTAAACAGCTTACAACAAGTCATACTATAAGTAGGACCCAAAAGGTCTTATTTGGGCCAAACATCAGGTCATCTTTCTTCTACTTCAGGTGTTTGAAGAGAGAAGAAGCCTTCTGGCAAAGTGGGTAAGTTGAAAGCAGACAAGCGGAGATCCAGTATATACACACATACTCTGTGGAGTCCATTTCGCAACCAGCTCGGTTCAACTGAAGCATTATTATATTCTTTCATCTTCCTTGTCAGTTTGACAGGTGGTCTGACAGCCAGAGGAGGGCAGTGCTGCAGGACTTTGTGCTGAGCTGTTCGGTGGAGCAGCTCAGGTTCCTGAGCCTCAGTGTGAGCAGACGGCTCCCTCTGCAGGCCGCAGACTTCACCTGCCTGCTGCCCAGAGCCCTCTGCCTCTACCTCTTCTCCTTCCTTGACCCCCGCAGCCTCTGCCGCTGCGCCCAGGTACACAAACTGCTCATAACACATACAGTATCTACAGATTGGAGGCAAAACTCATTTCTGGTGCCCTGGATATTATTGGTGTGACGTATGGTGTTATCCTCTGCGGGCAGGTGAGCTGGCACTGGAAGAGCATAGTGGAGCTGGACCAGCTGTGGATGCCTAAGTGTCTGAGGCTCGGCTGGTGCATCAACTTCTCCCCCACGCCGTTTGAGCAGGGCGTCTGGAAGAGACACTACATCCAGACTGTGCAAGAGCTGCAACTCAAGCCAAGTCTAAAGGTCTGCAGAGGTCATTTTTCAAGTTGTGTCAGACTTAAAATTAGCTCAAAGTTCAGCTTATTCAGTTCTCATGATTTGTTTTTCTTAAATATAAAGCACTAGAAAAAAAAAGTTGATGTACTGTTCACCTCCACTGCCTTGTCTCAGCAGCAGTTTGTGGTCCCAGATGTGACAACAATCAGCAGTAGACATGAAGATCCATCAGAAGCAGTTTTCCTCGGTGAGGAGTGTCCAGCGTCCGCCACACAGCGAGGTGAAAGCATCTCTGGGACTGGTACGAGAAAGGAGAAGCAGCCGACTGTACTGCCACCATGGAAAGATTCTGACAGACGTCCTAAAGACACACTACGCTTCAACTACCTGGACAACCTGGACTCCATCGAGCAAGCCCTCGGAGCGTAAGACTACAGCCAACAGTTTCTGATATACAATCCATTTATGAATCCCATTCAAGTTCACTTAAGGTTTCACAAAGAAATATGAATCATGAATGATCATCTTTTCCTCCCTAATGAGCCACATGAAAGCTCTTCATCCCTCCCTGTTAGTAGTTAGTAGATAGTTAAACTGTTAGATATTCAGATGCAACGCTCAGCTTCAATCTATATGGCCAAAAGTATGTGGACACTCTTGTGTATGTTTGTTCTGGGGCTGTATTTCAAAGTTTGTGCTAGTTCTTAAAGGAAATCTTGAAGGATATGTTCCACTTTTTTCATGTTTGTCTTAAAATAACACTCACATGCCCATATGTACACTGAAACAGTTCTGGTTGCTGTCTATACTGGCCATGAAGAGATCCCTTCCCTAACATGATTTCAATCTAAGACATGAGGGGACAAATTCTGCAGTCCTTGTTCTGTGCAAAAATAAACGGCAAAGTCCATTCATTTAGTGCAAACTGAAAAGAAACTGAAAAGACATTCATGATGTTGGGAAATTCCCACTTGATTTGTTATATATTGTGATAACCCAGACTGCTGAAACCTTGCATGCATTTTTGCACGGAGGCCTGTAGATTTTGTCCCCATTTCTTAAACTGGAGTTGCGGTAAGAGGAAGTCTCTTAACAGCCAGTGTGGACAAGAAGAACAATTACAGCAACCTTTAACCCTTTTAATGTGTACATGGGTATGTGAGCATTGTTTTAAGATAGACTTGAGAAAACGTCAAAGCATCCTTTAATGCTAGTGTGCTTCCAGCTTTTTGGCAACAGTTTGTTTTTGGCCTTTCCTGTTTCAACATGACAATGCTCCCGTGCCCAAAACCAGCTCCGCGCAGAAATGATTTTTCCCACTTTGCTGTGGAAGAACTTGACCGGCCTGCACAGACCTCCCACCTCGACCAAACCCGATCCAGCACTTCTGGGATGAACTGGAACACTGACCGTGACCCAGGTTTTATGGCCCAACATCAGCGCCCGATGTGCTCTCGTGGCTTAAATGTGGCAAATCCCTTCAGCCGGTTTCCAAAATCCTGTGGAAAGCCTGAAAACAGAAGAGTGGAGACTGTTCTAGCAGCAAATTAGTGCTCATGGTTGCAGAATGCACACTTGGGAATAATGTTTGGTTGTCCACATACTTTTAGACGTACACTATATTGTATAATTAGATTATATAATTAACAAAATGTGCGTTTTTTTGCAGAGCAACATCCACATTTTGCTCTTTGACCATTAACTGGGGGTTACTGAGATCAAAACATTGCTGCAGCTAATGAATATACACTGTAACTGGTGGGGATAAATGATTAATGTGTCTGAATACTTTCACAGGGTACCGCAGATCCACTGAAATGTTCATCCTGTTGTTCCACCTGCTCACTATTTCTCTGCAGGCAAACAAGGAGCAGAGCCACCACCTGCCCCAGTATCACACCGAAGCCAGACGACGGGAGGAAGAAAACACTGTCTGAGGCGAATTACAAACTACGCAAAGCCAAATCGCTGGTAAACTACCCTCCATTCATCATCACCACCGTCACCCCACTGTGGCTGTGACCTCCTCGTATGAATCAAAGGGAGCCGATAAATGTCGGGGATTCTCTGGAGACTGCGCAACCAGCAGGCATCATGCATTATGGAGCAGCGTTTACACAGTAATGCATGTTAATGATGAGCTGCTCAGTGAGGGAGGTGACAGGAGGGGGGAAGCCAAATTATGCTGATGATTGTGTTTGAAAAAGAGGGTGAGATAGAGGACACTGCGGCATTAAATATTCAGGCTTTGGTGAATTTATTGTAATAACTAAAACGAAAACTATGATATATGACCACATTACACCAGTTCTAAAATCCTTACACTGGGCGCAAAATACATCTCTGACATGCTTGTGTCATATGAATCTTCTAGGACTCTTAGGACATCTGTTGTCCCAACAAAACACGGTAAAGCAGCGTTTTGTCATCATGCAACACAGACCTGGAATAACCTCCCAGATCATATTAGACAAGCCCCGACTGACCACTTTTAAGCTAAAAACTTTGCTATTTTACACTGTCTACTCTATCCTGTAATGACTAAAAGCTCATCTTTTTAGCTTAGCTTTTAAGTAGTCTTCATTTTAATTGTTTTTTCCCGGTAATGCTTACTTACACACGAGTCACCATCGGTCAGAAACCTCACCATCCACAGATGGATGAAAAGCATCCATCTATTTTTGACTGAAAGGAGAATCTATGAGTCTCGTCTGCCTCAGGCGGTGAGATCTGTCGTAAATATTGGATCAAGAGTAGAATCAGGGAGGACGACAGATAAGAAAATTACAGAAAAACACGTGGGTTCACTCACAATGTGCAGCTAAAAGTGGGAGTATTGGTTGTGTTCTTTTATCTTTTTATTTCACTTGATTTGAACTGCACTAGTTTGCTTTTTGAGTATTTTATTTTGTGTATCTCTGTCTGTTCTCTCACTCTTTTTAATTGTAAATCTTTTACCTTTATTGTATTTTTATTACTCTGTAAAGCACTTTAAATTTGCCCCAGTGTATGAAATGTGTTATATAAATTAAGCTGCCTTCCCTTAGTGCCTGGTTATAGTCACAACTGCAACATTTAAGCAAAAAAACAAGGGAACTGTTGTGAAATGTAACATAATAGAGATTTAGATTTAGTATAGATTCATTTTTCTAAATGTTTGGTAACCAGTGTAACCCCGGTTCTCTGAAAACATTTGTCTTTCACGTCCTCCAGATGTTCCTCAGCTCAAACTGCAGACCTAAGCATCCTCCCTCTCCTCCTCCTCCTCCTCCTCCTCCTCCTCCTCCTCCTCCTCATCAGTCTCGACCCCACTGGGCGTCTCGCAGTCCTGACTACCCCATCGCCAAGGAGACCGCCAAGAGCCTGCTGCGGCTGGCCCAGTGGAATGCTGGGATACGTCCGGGGCCGGTGAGGACGGCGGTGCCCAGGCTGAGTGTGGAGGCACTCAGGGCATCCCAGCGCTCACACAGGAGCGCTCCCAGTGAGTAATCATAGCTCCTTCATTCACTCCTCTGGGCTGAATATGATGTAAGCACGCAGCAAGAAATGCATTGGGGACAAATTAGGGGTTAAAAACGACTGATTCTGCAGAAAAATTCAATGTTTTATGTATTGTAACTAAGTCTTGAGTGGATGTAAATAATTGATTCGGAACATTTTAGTCTTCCTAAAGTAAAGCGGTAGCAGTATCTCGCTAAAAGAACATTTGTCTGACAAAATACAAAATATTTATAACTACACTTGATGGTTTTCTCTCATTGAAGGATCTCCATTAGGATGAACTGTTGTTAGAAAAGTATGAACATTTCTGTTTGCTCTTGTATGAGTCTTATTCAGTGGTGGATGAAGTACTCAGATCCTTAAGTAAAAGGAACAATACAGCAATGTAAATAAAAAATACTCCATTACAAGTAAAAGTCCTGCATGAAAAATCCTACTTAAGTAAAAGTACATAAGTATTATGAGCTTGATGTAGTTAAAGTATTGCAGTAAAAGTAGTGGTTTGGTCCCTCTGACTGATATATTATTATATATGACCTCATTATATTATTAATACTGAAGCATCAGTGTTAGAGCAGCATGTTACTGTTGTAGCTGCTGGAGGTGGAGCTAGTTTCAACTACTTTATATACAGTTAGCTAGTTTAGTCCAGTGGTTCCCAACCTAGGGGTCACGCTCCTCCAAAGGGTCACCAGATAAATCGGAGGGGTCATGAGATGATTAATGGGAGAGGAAAGAAGAAAAAACAAAGTTTTGATACACAAATCTGTTTTCAGTTTTTGGACTTTTTCTCTAATCTTTGATTTTTGGTGAAGTATTGGATCATTTGAACATTTATTGAAATGAAACCATGTGAGAAGTTTAGAGGGAAAAATCACTATTTGGTGGAGCTGTTAACAACTCATAGACATCTGAAATGTGACCCCGACTACACACTGTTTTTTGTTAGACATCACAAGCCAAAAAGGTTGGAAACCACTGGTTTCATCTTTAACAATGTGTTGTATTTTAAAAGCTTGTTATATTATCCACTGTGTCAAATCTTCATCTGAAAAGTAACTAAAGCTGTCAAGTACAGTATTTCCCTCTGAAATGTAGTGGAGTGGAAGAATAAAGTAGCATCAAATGGAAATACTCAAGTTAAGTGCAAGTACCTCTAAATTGTACTTAAGTACAGTACTTGAGTAAATGTACTTAGTTACTTTCCACCACTGGTCTTATTTTACTCAAAGATATTCCATTACAGCAGAGTGAATTGCCTTGTGTAGTCAATAACATTAATAATGGCTTAATTCCACTTATCTTTAAGTTCTGCAATATACAATATTTGCCAATGATGGCTTTCTAATAATTAATCGTAATGCAAAATGCAACAACTTTCTAAAGCAAACAAGTGGAAGTGTTCTGATTCTTGAATTTTGCCGACAGACAACAAAAAAAGAGCAGTCTTAAATATCACGTGAGCACATGAGACAAACAGTAGTTAAAATGATCTAACAGGAATGTGTTAATGACATCCATGTTCATTATTAAAGGAGCTTAAATAATTTGTTTATTGGCAGAAGTGTTGCAACCATCTGCATCATCAAACTACCCAAAACCACTGCGGCTAATGTGACCCCATCAGCACCACTGGAGCATATGATTGATCAGATTTCTCACATGTAAAATGGTTTTGTTTAACAATTTAAACCTTTATTGGAAAAGTGACTTGCTAAATGGATTTTATAATCAATCCCAGGTACTCCGCTGTTTGAATTTCAGCCCTGAACTGAACCTGCAGCACAAACAGAAGATGAGGAGTGAAGCATGTCGCCCCCTTCAGGAAGACACCAGAACAAGAATCTGAACTCATGTCACGAGATGTATTTTGATGTATTTGGCACATGTAATGTAATCTACAACTGCAGAAGACAGAGCTGACATTTACAAATAATTATTTTGACACTGTGAGAAAATAACTGCAGAAATTACTAAAGGTCTCAATCATTTCTAACTTTAAAGTCTCTCTTCTATCTTATATATTATATATATATATATATTGTTACTTCACTTTGGATGTTTGCAGGATGTATATGCAGAGTTTGACACTCAAAAGCTGTTTTCACTTTTTATCTGCTGAAAGCAGAAACATTCAATGTGCTCAACTTAAATCTGAGTTAAAGGCGTTTAACGACAAGCACAATTCATGACATCACAACTGGCTCGGAGCCAATCGTGATCCAGTAAACAACTTACTTAAGCGTGATGTGAAGCCTCCAGCGCACAAACACTAAGAATTGACTTTACAGAAGTAGAAGACATCTTGTGTCCAGCAGTTAAACGTCTGACATGAAATACATTTGCATATTCATAGATTCTGGGTTTTTGAGGGAGAAAGAAGGATTTTAACAAGGTAATTATACATTTTTTGTGCAAAAACCATATCAGACATGCATTATTATTCCAAGCAGAGTATCTTTACATGTCTTAATAAATGTCTGGAGAGGGTCTTTAAATAACTTTTACATGTAATTTCTTGTTTTTTTTGAATGAATAATCAGATTTTACTATATTTTCTTTCAAGCTGCTATGACTCATGCAGTATTATAAACAAGAAAGCCAACAGAAACTTGGTCTGTATAAGAAATGTACCACCTTTATTATCCAATCCACACATCCCATTCAGTATGCAATACAAAGCCAAAGCAATTTATATAAACAGTGAGTCTGAGCTCCAAAAATATTAAACAATAATTGTCAGTTAAAGACAAAAAAAAAAAAAAAAAAATTCAAAACATCTTGCATTCAACACACAGTAGCATATCCTGGGCAAAGAAGGAAGCTTCGTGTACATCAATCATGACAGAAGATGCGATTTCTTTAAATTAAAAAAAAAAAAAGACACTTCAGTCCGATATGAAATATCAGTATCATACGTACACCTCGCTTTAAGTCTCGTCCACGTTCAGTTTTCACTCATTGCATATAAATCATCCAAAGTATGGCTCACACGCACACACACACACATATATATATATATATTACTAAATACAAAATGAGGAGCATATTTAAATGAATGGTAGATACCTAACATGTTATAACTTTATGTTAATTAACTGAGTGAATACAGGGCAGGAGTGTGTATGGTTTAGTTTATATATATATATATATATATATATATGGCTTATGGATGACATTAAATGAAATTCTTTGTGTTAAGTGGAAAAAAAAAGAAAATTGTCTTCACAGGTTTCACAGGTTTCGTAGTATTTGTCAGCTTATTTAACGGGAATAATTTAAGGCAATGTTGTGCTCCGCAACCAGCCGCAGACATTTCCATATATTCCACATGATGATGACGACAGGGTTTAAATAAGTTGTTATTGTAATATGTCGGATGGTCAAAATGAAGCAATGTGCTCTGCAGTCACTCTGGAAATAGTGGAAGCAGAGGGTAGGAATAAAAATGCATACTAATAAAGTCATCTAGATATTGATTAATTGCATCCTTTAATACACACTCTATCTTTACCGTTAGCCTTTAGAGAGATTACAGAACAAGTGAACCGCGATTTGAACGTAATACAATAGTACAACAGACACTAATGATGAGATTGTCCAACCTAGTTTGAGCAGGTTAGTTTGAGTGTTTGGTATAATGAGCTTGGATAATGATGCCCCTTTAGGTTACAATCAGCGATGATGATGATCATACACGTGAGAGGTCTTGAAAGTCATTGGTCTTAATTCCACAGTCCAATCTAGATGTAGATTTTGAAGAGTATATTTCTTCAAAATGTCAGTTTTTAGGCTATGAAATGATTCTGGGTGTCTTGTTTGATGTTCAGAAGACGCCAAACTTAGTTTACAAGGAGCTGTGATGATTCAAACGTGGCTTTAATATAAAAAAACAAATCAAAATTCATCTAAAAATGAACCTAGTCACATAATATAGCTTGAATAATTCACCTCGCCCCCGCCGGAGACAAGGTGAATTATTCCTTTCATCAGTATGGAAATAGATTCATATATTAACACAGAGTTAAATAAGAAAAAAAAAGAGAAGTGAAAGAGATCCAAAAATAAGCTTCTTTTAAAAAAAACCTTGCTCTGTTAAGAATCACATATCATTTATTCAGAATTTTAAGATATTTTTGGCCTTTCATTTAGAGAAATGTTTATTACAAAAACCACACAGATTAAGAAGAGGAGTCACTTAAAACATGTCAAAACCTCCGACACAACTATCATTCAGAGCACGGCCACAAAACAATTTAATAAAACATTTGGTGGGTTGATTTGCTGCTGTGATTCGTGATCACGGCGTTTTTCAATCATCTTTACCTCTCCGTTAAAGCCAACTTTGACATACAGGATCTTAACTGGATGTGCAAAGTAAGTTTTATGTTCACAGTGGATTTATTTGATCAGGAACTGTACACCAGGATGAATATTGAGGAAGAAAAAAAAACAGCTGACCATAATAATAATAAAAAAAAAAAACACTCTTAGCAATACATCAAACCAGTCAATCCCTTTCAATATGTAGCCCTTCACTGCAACAGAAACGTCCATCAACGACATTGATTGATATTGTATTGTCATAAAATCCAATTCTATGTGCACTAAGTGATAAAACAGCATGATACTGCTTCACTTGTGTTAAATATTTTGGGTTTTTCTTTAAATGAATTTGTGTCAGGATTTAAAATTTTTCAAAAAAAGAAAAAAAAAAAAATTTTTTGCTTCAAGAATCTGGTTGAATTTGACTAAAACCTGTAATCTTTGACTAAATCCATTGGCAAATAAAAGATTGAAAAAGATTAGTTAAGAGCTTACAGACATTTTTATGCTGCCTTGAGTGGATTTTCAAGTGCTGCTTGCAGAAAACTGTTATATAAGGCTGATAGGTATCCAACATTTGTGCTTTGACAGCTGATAACAGTAGAGGTTTTTTTTTTTTTTTTTGCGAAGTAGAAGGTACATGTTCTGCAGGTTTCAATAACTTGGAGGGAATGACTGTAAATACACACAAGTATTAACATCGCGTCTTTTTAAATAATGTAAACATATACATCTTATTTGAGGTCAGAGCATTGATCCTCTTCATATCTATTTATATTTTATTTTTTTAAAAAAAGAACAAACATTACTGGAGCATCGTCCGGATGTTTTTCGGAGTGGACTCGTCATTCAGGTGTTTTGTGGTGAATCTGAAGAGACAAAAAAAAAAAAGGTGATTTCCATTACTTCCTCAATTGACACCCTAAAATTAAACACTTCATTAACATAAACTGGATTTTCATGGTTATCCGGAAGCTGCCGACAATTAAACATTTGTGTCAATATTCAGCATCTTGATTCACTTCACGTCAAAAAAAAACATTACACACATCACATTTCCCTGCAGATTTATCTTCTCGTCTGTGCGGAAACATTTCTGGAAGCACAGAACACTAAAACCCAGACTGATGACATTTTAATGAAATAACTTACTTGAGGGCGTTCAGCAGGCCTTCTACGTTGTCTGCCGGCTGGTCCTTCAGGACTTTTATGCAGCCTTTCATCTGAGAGGAAATGAACAGAGAATGATCCACCATCCATCCAGAGCGCTGCCGTTACATCATTTGCACAGTTTAAACCACAGTATTTGTGTGCCTTACGTCTATCTTGGACGACTTGTTGAAGGCGCCGTTCGGGTGGACGTGGTCGTAAAGGATGATGACCCCGACCATGACCCTCATGCAAAACAAGAGCGTGTCCTCGCTGCTGAAACGACTCGAATATTCCCTGAATACACAGGCAAAGAAAGAGAAAGAAAGTGAGGAAAAAGTGGATTAGAAAATAGGAACATTCCTGTTAAAGAGTGTCTAAACTGAAAGCTACTGATTAAATAAAATGCTTATGGTATATCATTTGTTGGTGTGCAGTTGGATGAATATATAAGTACATCCTGTATGTATGAACAATGTGTGAAAGAGCTGTTCTGTATACTGTATATCCAGCAGGGTTCACACAACCAAATGGGCATAAAATATAAGGACTTTCAATGTCTTGTCTTGCAATTCAAGAACTGAACTTGACATGTTTTTGGGCAAAACTTAATGTCCGTAACAAATTGTGTCATTTATTGTTCATCAAGGCAAAAAAAAAAAAAAAAAAAGATAGTAAAATATTTTTAACTGCTGGTGTATCAACACAACATCACAGGATTTGAAGTGTTGCTGTAAGAATGGAGACGGTTGACTTTTACGAACAGGAGTTTTTGTGTGTGTGTGTGTGTGTGTGTGTGTGTGTGTAAAAGCGTCGTAACTCACGGTGTCTCCAGCATGACTTTACAGACGCTGGCCATGGTGCTGAGACAGTCCGTCGTGTTCTCCAGTGGAAGAGTCTTGTTCTACAGAAGATACACAAACAACACACATTATAACCATCGACTAAATTGTATTGATCATTTATTGATTTACCAAAAACACGATGCTGTGCGACGATTTTGTTATATCACTACTGTATGTATGTGAGACGATTTTGTTATATCACTACTGTATGTATGTGAGGAATTTAGATTTATTGTTCCTGTGAAATGTATAAAACCCACCACAGTGTAACAAAGTGTGACTGTGATGCACGTTTGTCACATTCTTAGTGTGAACAGCAGCGTTCTCACCTCTGTCACAAAGTTTGTGGTCGCGTTGCTGAGCGTCTTCAGCATGGGTGTGGCCTCGGCGTAGAACAGAGACATCCTGTTGGCCATCTCGTTGTTGACTTCACTCTCAATATCCAACTGTCAGTGCAGAAACACACGACTCACATTAACTGGAGGTGTCAGCGTAGGAGAGTTCATTATTTGGTTTTACATGAACTGTTATTTGAACAGTTGAACAGGTATTCCAGTTTTAATGCTTCGGTGTCTGATAAAATGTGAGTCTGGCCTTTTCTGGAGTCTGATGTGACATAAATAAAAAAAAACCACAGTTGTCCTTTCTTGTATGATTAGACTGGGAGAGTCAGATATAAATATGTGGATTTGTCCCCCTTTACTGCCAACTATGCAGATGTGAATCAATATTTTTATTTTCCGGAACAACTCACATTCATGTTGTTTATCCGGTTTCGACTGATGGTTCTTCTGTAGTAGCTGAAGTCATTCTGGATGGCAGGAATTCTCATCTGATGGAAAACAACAAAACAGTCGATACGTTTAACCACCGCTGTTAAAGAAACATGTTTGATACAGTATGTGGCACTCAGTAAAGTAAAAGCGTGACAGCGAGCGTTTCAGACCTTGAGCTCATCAAAGCGGAGAGTGAAGTGGAGGATCTCGGCGAACTGTTTGGCCAGTGCCTGCTCCTTCTCCAGGTGCTGAGTGGGTGTGTGGGGTGGACATGTCAGGCACTCCAACAAACTCTTCAGAGCCTCCTCTGCAGACACACGCAGACAGACGTCAGGTGTTGTATCGGTGTCGGGTCTCCAATTCAAAATTTCTCTACATTTATCTTGTTATATATTAAGTTCTTATAGGACTAAATAATTAACAACAATGTTACAGCCTCCTATGAGAAATATTATTCATGTCTCCACCCAGTTACTGCACAAAATCAAGCGCACCTGCAGAGCAGCCGCCCCACACTAAACTGATATAACAACCTACATGACCCTCATAAGTAAGACTTGTGTTTTAATGCTGTCAAGAGAAATAAAAAGTATCCTGGTGTAAGTTTAATTATAAAATCCAAGCGCAGCACAGCGTCTCTCCTGCCAAGCTGCTGACGGCGCTGTCAGCCGAAGAGACGACCACACCGGACGGCGGAGGAGGAGACGGTAGAGACGCTGGTACATGTCTGTTTAAACAGTGACTTCACTGAGCTGAGAGCTCTGAGCAGGAAACACAGTCACTCTGCGTCGCTCTGTTTCCATCACTTATGCATTTAGGCCATTTAGAGAACAGAATCTGTAAAGCCCGTCATGCTCTCACCCTGCGTTAGTCTGTGTATAATGACACAGCTAAAAAACCCAGAACGATTCGCTGACAAAACGCGAGTCGACTCAGCAACATTTACTGCAGACAACCAAATGTTCCAGTCATATGACGGGATTTCCCAGACTTCCTAATCACAAATTTTCAAATTAGTTGAACATCCTCTATGGCTGAAATTAGGGAAGCTAAATCTCCAAAGTCACATCTTTAATTTTAACTTTCATTTTCTGCATATGAGGTACGTTTTCTCCTAAATCCTAAGAAAACACAAGTCAGCACTCTCACTTTGACCATGATGTGCTCTGTTCACTGAAAATACAAAAAAATTCAACATCAAACAAAACATTTTTTTGTTCAACACTGAGACATTCACACACCTAGTCTGAGAGAGAAACTGTAGAACTTCTTCAGCTTGATGACAAGCGGGCAGACGGAGTTCCAGGCTCGCTCCTGCAGCGTGTGGTCGCTGGGGTTTTGAATAGCCTAAAAAGAACGCAAACAGCAGAGCCACATCAGAAAACAACCATGATGAAGGACGTAATGATCAACCAGCGAGTTCACCACAAACTCTTCTGGCTAGTCATGCATTTCAGTGCAACATGATGTTAGTTCAACTTTTATTTTATCCTCTGGAGTGCAAACAGTGCAGCTGGTTTTACATGTTGAAACTTTGTGTAGTTCTAAATCATCAGATGTGGAAGTGAAGTGGATTTCTGTCAGTGTTCCTTACATCTCTGATCTCTTGACCGGCTCCTTTGTACGCCTGCAGGCCCGACAGGATGCTCTCAGAGTCCTGGAGGACTGAGTTCACCTGGTTCCACACCTCACGCTCTCCTTCTGTCGGCTGTGCATCTAACGCACAAACACACGCACACAATAGTTAGCTTACAGTCAATATCAATACAAATACATTTGAAAACTTGCCTTTTCACATCAAGAATCTATTTGCAAATGATTCTTAGGTGCACAAAGATTAAAGTGTAGCAGATTTAATCTTCTAGTCTAAGTTTTACACTGTGACTTGATGTGAAACGGCTTTAATTCAATAAATAATAATGACATTTTGTATTAAATCACCATGAAACACTCACTCGGGGAACAAGCGCATTTGTGTGCTGAATGTTTCTGTCACTAAAAAAGTAGCTCATTGAAGTTTGTTCGTTTCTGTTTTGAACTCTTTTATTTAAAAAAGACGAGTACAAAAACATTCAGCGTGATTAAATGTGTTCGGGTCAAAGCTTACAGCGTTATTTCACTTGTAAGCAAACATTTTTAGCTTTCAGCGCATACGGCGTTTCCACATGTCACTTGACGAGTCAGCCGACCAAAACGTACTGCCTTGGGCATCCAGAGTGATGCCGTTATTTGAGATGCAAACCTCAAATGTTAGATGTCTGCTAAAAACATTATCAGAACTACACTGATAAGACTGGAGCAGAGTGCATTACTGAATCCTGCTTTCAGCTCTCAAAGTAGTCACGATTCCCTGTTTTCAACAATAAAGAAGCTTAAACACTAGATGCATTCAAAGCAGCAATATTTGAAGGCTGACTGTAAGAGAACTAGTGTGGAGGTGTAATATGTGCTGGAAACTGTAAATGTTCTACTACAGTGAAATATTTTGGAGCAAGCTCTTAGATAGACATGGAGCTACAGTAGAACCTGGTTTATGAGGTGAATAATGACATGTTTTCAATAATCAGAGCATTTTGTTTTATAGGAATGATTTCATGTTTTGTATAGATTCGTTTTTGGAGGTCTATAGTTCACATACACCTAATTCTACTGCACTCTGCCATGCCTGCAGCCTGCAGACAGGTTGAATGTTTTGTTTCATATTTCCTGCTTTGTTACAGCAAGAATACACTGAATATGCCTCGGTAAGGAGAGGCCGTAAATCTCCCATAAGCTTGGCTTGCTTCATTGTTCAGGAAATATTTTATTACGCGAGCAAATGCGCGCTCTGAAATACAATAAATAATGATACGCTTTCTGCAGAAAACTTCTCCGATAACAAGCTTTTGGCTATCGTGACCACAGAGAGTCAAACTCTACAAGACTTTAACTCTACGAGCTGCTCTAAATATAGAGCATCACTGACATTAAAAAACTCTGTGTGTCTGGGGCCTGTTTTGCATTTCAAAACCCTTCCACTCCCATCATTTCCTCTTTGCTGAATAAACAAAGCCTGAGGTCGGCTACATTGTGAGTGTGGCTGAAATGCCACTGTGGAGGCGTATTGTGTTTCTTTTTCTGTGGGAGGTTTTAGAAAAAAAAAAAAAAAAAAAAAAGGACAAAGAAGATTTATTTGCTGTGTTAAAAATTGAGCTAATTGTCTATTTTATGTGAATATTAGGAAGAAGAACAGTAATTTAGTTGATTTAATATTCATCATACTCTATTCAATGCTATTTTCTGTCTTTGTTTACTGATGATAAGAACTAATATTGACTATATAATGAAATCATAGCTTTAACTATAGATGGTATTATGCAGGAAGGGAAACAAACATGATGTTAGACACAATATACATGCGACTTGATCAATAATGTGTTAGTACACACATTGTGCCACATGTGAGAGATGTTTCGGTTGATACTTATCATTAGTACACATGCATGCAGATGAGTTAGTAAAAGCAGACAGCAAAGGTCAAGGGTCAGCTCTATTTTTTAATTCAAGTTGGCATGAAGTGAATGGATTTTTAAAACCATATTGAAATCAATCATGAATTATAATAATAGCAGCCTTCAGGAGGAGGTGATAGACATTCAGAGGAGGATGGTTGACTGTTCAATAGTTGAATAGGCTGACCCCTGACTAGTCAGAGCAGCTAAAGAGAGGTTAAAGGAAAAATGAATTTGGGATTTGGAGGGGGGAGAAGGGGAGAAGGGGAGAAGGGGAGAGGAGGGTGGGGGGGTGTTGGCCTAGCAGGAAGACAGGCATAAGCTGTGCTCACTTTCAAAGTCAAGGAAAAAGTTTGGCCCCTGTTCAAGCTCTGTGCAAGTGAGCACTTTTAACAGATTCCCCATTTGGTTTCTGCAAGAGAGAAAATAAAAAAAAAAGGCAAGAGACAGAAAGACAGACAGAGAGAGAGAGAGAGAGAGAGAGACACAGAGAGAGAAAGGAAAGAAAAAGTACGTGTGATGTTAAAAAGTCATCAATAAGTTATTCGAACAGAGACGGGAGAAACGGCAGCAGATCGGAGCTGAAAGAGCAGGAGGTCATGACCGAAGGGGAAAGAAAAGGAAAGGTGAAAAAGCAAAAAAGGAGAAAAAGAGAGAGAGAGGAGCATAAGCGGACTCCTTCATGGCTCCGTCATCGAGAGCAGAGAGACCTGCTGATAGAAAGGAAACAGCTGAGCGGGTTCCACCTTTATCCCCCCCTCCTCCTCCCCCTCCTCCTCCTCCTCCTCCTCCTCCTCCCCTCATCTCTCTCTCTCTCTCCATCTTGTCTCTCTTTGTTCCGCTGCTCCGCCAGACTTACTTTCAAAGTCCAGGAAAAAGTGTGGATAGTTCTCTATTTCCCTTGTTAGGACTTTTAGCAGGTTACCCATTCCAGCAAACCTGATGGTCAAAATACAGTGGTAAAAAAAAGACATCAATACAAACATTTTTACAAAAAAAATACAAGGATGGTGTAGTTTACTTGTGACATAACAGAGACAGTCATGATAACTTAAAGCAAGTTTATCACCCAAATATGACTCCAACTCAACAGAGGTTGTTTCTATTTGTTTTGACGTTCAGTTTTCAAATGGATGTGTAGTGTAGCTGTTCTGGATGTGGTCGTGTGTGTGTGTGTGTGTGTTTCTGACTCTACATGCAAATATTTGCAGCAAAGCAAACCGCAAGTCAAATGATTCAACTGTCACTATATTTGTCACGAGAAACTAAAAAAAAAAACACAACACACAACGCCTGTTTCAGGCCACGATTGTCTACTTGCATCACTGTAAGAGACACAAGAAAAATACAACACAGTTCATGTTTTTTCAGATATAAAAGCTGCAAATGTGTGATTTTTTTTTTTGGAGAAAATTTCAAATAGGAGACAAAGACAGTCGATGCTTTCAGCTGCAGGGAAGTTTTGTCTTAGCTGCAAATATCTGCAGTTACTCCAGAGTGAGATGATTAACTGCGACGTACTTCAACTATGACCCTGTCTAAACACTGGAACACAGTTAGGAGGCTCATGATTTGCGTTTATATTGCACATAAAGTGCAATGATTTTGACCCATGACATCTTAAACAAATCCTCTCATTTCAAAGTAAACAAAATATTTTTAATTGTGATTTGCATGTTTTTTTTTAATCAACAATGAACATTTTCTCATTTCAAAAGTGAGGCTCCCTACTTTGTCTGCACATTGTACACGTGAGTGTGTATGTTGTGTGTTTCATGGTCAGTAAAAAAGGCTGAGAAAGCAAAAATATTCTTCCACCCTCACTGGACAAAGCCGTTGAGGTTCTGAACCAGTTTTCTTGGCCTTTTTTTTTTTTTTTTGCTCTTTGCTTTTCTAAAACGTGGCCAAACACAGGGATGTAGTCCTAAATAGCAGTTACACTCTATAAAGATTTTATTGGAGGCAAAAGGCAGAAGGTAGGTAGCAATTTCCAGTGAGGAGTCTACCTCCCTCAGTCGTGGAGGGTGGTCACAAACTCTGTAATCACAGCAGGCCTTAAACTTACAGTAGCATAACATGAGGCCACGATTACGGTAAAAGAAAAGGAACTGGGAGTAGTATAACACAGCCAGGCTCAAAGGATTCCAGACAGGACGTTAACGGTGAGTGGGAAATAAAAGTTGTTATCTAAACGTCTTCTGCAAAAAAAATCAAATCCAGATGAACTATAAAAACATTTTAGAGTGGGTCTATATAGGACACGTAGCTGCATATTTATAAAACGCCTTCGTACTGTACAGTGAAAGTGTAAAAGCACACAGGCTTTTCTTCTCGCACACAGAGATCCAAGTTCCCTCCCCGACTTAAGTCATAGTGTGAAGTGACAACAAAAGAGACACTGTGCTGCAGTGTGCACATGATAATCACACCGCATTTCTCTGCACAGCCTCCAGCAGGCTGTTGACTATTTTTCAATCATGCTATTCATTCCTCATATCGCGCTCCCTCATACATTCCTCCATAAGTGACAATCTTGGGTAAAAACAGCCTCCTTACTGCTTCCTGCTGTAACATATTTGATCCTAGGAAAATTAGAAACCTTATAATGCGTCTGATTATCATGCAGATTTCATGCAGCCATGATGAAATCACGCTGATTAACTACGAGGTTGCACCAGCAGGGGGCGGTGCTGGTTTAGGTTTCACTAACAGGGACAGGAGCTGGATTGAAATGGTGTCATGTTGGTACATGTGCTGCGGTAGTCAGTCTGCAGCCAGATTTTTCCAGACGAACCCTTAACCTGCGGCTAAAACAAGTTCCTCAGGAGTCTCACTCGCCTTAATCTCAAGCCAAACACTGGTTATGCTACCCTCGGGTACCAGTTACAGGTGTCAGTTTAACCGCCAAAACTGACCGCCAGTTTATCACGGATAACTGTTCAAGGACTTCTCAGCAACATCTAAAGGGGAAACCGAAGACCATGTGATGATAGAGGTCTGGTTAATATAAAACCAATAAAAGAAATATCAGCTTTGAGAAACATTCATTACAGTAAGTGTGTCACTTTAGAAGCTTTTAAGTAATCCCTAAAGGAAAATCTTTCACACTGTTGAATATGATTCATTTATCATTTCCCACACCGCAGCAGAATCACGTTTTACAACCTCAATAGAACAAATTTATAGCTTTGAATCTTTGAATGTGTGTTTGCATATTAACATTAGCTTGTGAGCCAACTAGATTGTGAACACCAGGGGAGTGTCGATGATTGCAGTGAGGTCATACAAAAATGTAGCTGCATTGCATTCTGGTATGTTAAAGCTACTGTTCATGAAGAAAGTCATAATTCAGAGCAACACTTTGACCAGACAAGAGCCTTTGATATCTGTGTCTCCAGATGTGGAAGAAAGAGAAAGCAATAAAAAAAAAAAAAAAAGAAGTTTCCAACTTTTCCACGGAGAAAAAAAAATGTAAGATACATTTTCAGAACATTAAAGATAAAGGACAAAACATGACATAAATCAAGCTAACACTATGGATGACAGTAAGACTTAACAAGGAGAATGATACATGCAGCAGCTGTTTTCTAGTGCAGCTGCAAGGTACAAAAGTCAAGACGAACTCTATAGTTTATCACAAAGTCTCTGCAGAGTAGGAACTTGACTCACAAGCAATCTGACCAGAATTCTTAAAGTCCGTAAGTAAAACAAGCCGAAGTGTGTGTGTGCCAATTCAAGCCTGCAATAAAACCCTGCGACAGTTAACTTGCAGTTAAGTGTGTGCTTTATTTCCCCCCTGAGGTAAACAAACCAGCTCCAGCAGCCTTCTCTACTATTTCTCGTCTCTCGTGAAGCCAAGACGGAAATGAAACAAATAGGCAGGCCTCCACCCCAAACAAGCTGAAGATATAGCGTACGCTCGGAGGAAAGTGCACGCAGTAAAAAAAAAAAAAAAAAAAAAGACGGCATGAACTGTGAATAGTGAGTGACATCATGAGAACAGTTGGGTTTTTTTTCCCTGTCTGAGTGAACTACATCTGTGTCAGCCTCTTTATGCTACTTGGGTCAAAAAAAAAGAAGAAGCAAAACACAGCAAACACACAATTTCCTGCGTGAACGTCACAACAAAGTTTTCACAGCAGAGTCGACACAGCGGCGCAGGTGTAACTAATAACCTTAATGATCGCTCTGTTCCATTAAGAGTCCCCCGTAAGCCATAACACCCGAATTAAACGCATTTGTTATTGATTAATGTAACTGATCACACCTGTGCTTTTTCAAAAAAACGTCTGTTGTGAAAAAGGTTTATAGTGAACAATAAAGCACAGACTTTGGTAATGCTTCTGTGAAAGCCTTGAATCTATCTCACAGAGAGCTTTCTAAATGCATTAAATATTCCACATAAACTCTCACGAGTTGTCATGTTTAGTCCATCTTTCATATCTCGCTCATGAATTCTTTATTAATACTCTTGATAACATGTCAGGCACATGGTTTAAAAAGGGCTCATCATTTGACCTAGCTTCAAAACCCTCCTTCTGACCGAACACAGGTCAGGAGGAGGGATGGTAGTTTCATTTAATGCTATTATCAGCCTTCGACTACTCACTAAACAAAAAAAAAAACAAAAAAAAAGGGTGAGAGAACCAGAGCGACCTGAGTGACTGAGCGAGAGACCGCATGGACTGACCTGAAAGCTTAACCTCATTTGGTACTTATGTAATTCTGTGTCATTCAGTGGTTTAACAGTAGTGTTTATTGAGCTACAGTTGCACACTGCAGTCTTTGAATGGTATCTACAAAAAAACAAACAAAAAACCTGTGACCGTTTTGTATGAATCAAACTAGGCCTTCAACCCACACCCAGTTAACACCTTCGCCCAAGATAACAAGCAGACCGACTGACTGTTAGTATCTACTGAGCTTCACAGAGCCATAAACTGCTCCCAGACACACACACACACACACAAGGTTTTACCGTCTTTAGTCTTCAGTCTTAATACCAGACAGGGAAGGAAAAACTACTCAGGGAATTTTCTCGTCTGCTCGGTTCCTCTTTCACAACCACTTATCTATATGGCCTGGACTGAAAGCGTGGAAACTTTGACTTTTCCCTTTCCCATAGCATCAACCGCTGGCTGACATGGGTTCGATTAAAGGGGAATAGCACGTAAAGGATACCATATAAAGAGATACTTTTGTGAAAAAGACACTGACGGTGCAACTAAAAAAAAAAAAAAAATTATGAATTACATACATATTTCCCTTTATGTCGCTCTCTACAAGAAGACCTGATGAGAAAAGTTTGGAACTACTAATCCAACTTTTAACATGCAAAATGAATTGAAAGTTTCAAATGGAACTTAATATTATCCTGTCAGTCAACTTGTCAGTGTTGATCAATGACCAATGCCTTTCCATTACACTTGTATGGTGCCACAAATTGTTCTCAGTGACAGAAACTGACAGTGAGACCCGCTGTCCTCTTTTAACCTCAATTTAAAACCTCTTGCTTCAAAAAAAAAAAAAAAAAAAGTGCCTATGAAGCTGTGCTGCAGGTTATTTGTGCTTTATAATTAAAGCAAGCACCGAGTGCTTTAAATGCATAGAGCGCCATGTTGAGTGCCACGTTTAAATTGCCTTCCTCTGCTTTCTGGAATTTGGAAACAACCTCTGTTGAGAGAGAAATCATGTTGTGAGCTGACAGACAAACCAAATGGTATATCGTATTACTACAACATTTAATACTGGTCTTCTATGTGAAAGGTAGAAATCATTTAAAGTAGCAGATTATCAGACGCCAACAGTATTTTAACATCTAATCTGAGTGTTATAAACCTACAAACCAACTATGTGGACAGAGAAGCATCAAAGTGTTTGAATACCAGAATTTCTGGATGAGGAACATTTTTCTTCGCAAAAGACAAACCCAAACCCAAAATTGTGTAACATTTAAGCAAAAACACATTTTGTTATCATTTCTGCAGTGAGAAAAGCAGCTCTAAACATGCACAAGCTAAACAACTGTTGTGCTCATGATATTCTTGTTTTCATTTACCAGTGTGACATGGTATTTGACATCTGCAGGCTTCAGCCCTTTTTTCACTGATACAAAAATGCTCATTTAAATCCTCAAGAAAAGCTTGTAAAGTCACAGAATTATGTTTAATCTTCTGTGGAAGCAGTGGAAGTTGTTGCAAACTTTTAACTGTATGATGTGTATATCTTTGGGTACCTTATGTGGGAAAGTTATGGAAGTTTTGGGAACCATAAAGAGACATTTAAGAGCCTTGAGGACGAGCAGTTCAACAGCCTCTGAGGGAGAAAGTTTTGCACTAACAAGTGCAGGCTAATCCCCGTTGTAATCATCTACATCGTAGCATTGTTGTTGGGCTGATGTGCTTACAGTGCAGTCTTACTGAAACATGAATGTACTAGCCCGAAAACATGTTCTGCTCTGTTCTGTGTGTGTGTGTGTGTGTGTGTGTGTGTGTGTGTGTGTGTTTGTTTTATGTACCTTCTCTGGTGGAGGACCTCGGGTTGCTGTCTATATCATCCGCTTTCTCTTTGTCTCTGAAAGAAGAGAGAAAAAAAATGTTAAAATCAATACGGATTGAATAGAGGTGATACGGGAAAGAAAAACAATCACACAGCATGTTTTAAAAATATGCATGTGTGTGTGTGTGTGTATTTCAGGGACACACACCAGACTTAAGACCAGTTCATTGAGGACGACTTGTGCAACTGAGGACAAAAACGGCGTCCCAAATTGGTAAAACACTGATTTTTGGGTCAGTGGTTCAGTTTAGGGTCTCCAGGAAGTTAATGTAAGTCTGTGTAAATACCCCCAAAAGTGAGTAAACCTGTGTGTGAGTGTGCGTGTGTTGCCGCATGCACACTCATCCCACACACATACACGGGATAGTCAGACAGGTACAGCATTTGTCCACATTAACCGACTTCCCCTTTTCTCCCGACACATACAAGCATTCAGATAACAAATACAACCCTCCCCCCCCTCCCCACATCACAGAGCACACCACTGAATTATTCAAAACTGAAACCTACACCCTTGTCTGTTATGTCCGAAATAAAGCTGATTAAGCTTCTGTCTGTCGCGTGTTCGCTCGAGTATTAAATATCCTGTGACAAGCGGCAGCTGCTAATGGTCACTGGGATGCAACGCGACTCCCTCCAGGGTCAGGACAGAAAATAGATAACTACTTGCCGTGGTCATATTCTGTAGGAGAAATGAGCATAATGAACATTCAATGTGACACTTATTACAATGTTCACCTTGGAAAAAACATCTCTTTATATGTAGCAGGCTCTCATTCCAGGTGCTAAAAGTCAAATTTAAAAATAAATATATATATATAAAAAGGATCATCTAAAACTCATCATTCATAACAGTTATACAGTAACCTTTACAAAATTACTTTCATTGATTTTGTGCTCTCGTTTTGTAATGGATACGTTTCCCTCCACAAAATAGCAGGTTACTTAAATATAAGGTCAAATTCTTCTGCTGCAAACACTCAATCATTCACTCTGTTCTCAATTAAAATAATAATCATTTGGAAAAGCTGTTCTCCCAGTGCTTAGAGTCCTGCCATCTAATCAGGAACTGATTTACCTCTGGGACATCAGCTAAGTCACATTACTGGTGTTAAAGTCAGTTTCTGGACAAAACTTTGGACCGGTGTCGTCCTAAAACAAGTTTAGAGTGTGTAAAAATATGAGAGTAGATGTATCTTCTTCAGTGTAGTTCTGAATTACAATAAAATAAGTGGCTAGAATGGGGTTTTTTTCATACTCTGTTGTGGATGGTTACCACATCTTACATGTACATGTTGTGTTGTGGCTTGACATGTTTTAGTTGTATGACCCCCGTATACACAAGACTCTAAGCTGGAGTAGCCTTTATATATTACACATGCATGGATACTACTACTTGTTTCAAAACCACACAAAGTTAATGACACAGTAACTTCCTGTTTGCATGATGAACTTTAGCAGCTTGAAAATAAAAACAGCGAAAAGTGTCTCACACACACACACACACACACACGTATTTACAGAACAAACTCACCCTTATCCACATGAAAGCAAAGTAGTGAATGTACCGGGCAGCAGGAAGCATACACCTTATTGTGTAAATATTCTCCCACACACACACACACACACACACACACACACACACACACACACACAAGCTAATGTTGCATTTAATGTAAACAAACAAACACACACACACACGTACTATGAGTAGTAGTGCAACAATCAGCTCTTAATGAACAGCTACTAAATGTCACTTATACAAACTATCTTTATTGAGACTGAAGATTAAGACACACTCTTCATCCCCATCTGTCACAGGAAGTAGTCTTCACTGGTCTGTGCTGACCCCCCCCCCCCCTCTCCCCGTCTCTCCATTTGGAGAACCTGAACAGCAACAGAGCGAGGGGGGAAAAAAAAAAAAAAAAGGTGGGATGCTGCAGATGGATGGATGGATGGATGGAAGGATGGAGGCCCCACAGGGACACTAGACACTCTCCTTAAAAGGGCATGATAGTGTGTGGCAGCTCCCTGTGGTCTGACACATGAGTGGACTTCACCTCTTCGCTATCACGCTATATCCATAGACACACACACACACACACACACACACACACTTCAGATGTCCCTTCTGGACCTCTTACACACACACACACACACTTGCCAAAACACCATGTGGACAGCACAGACTGAGCGCTGATGAGAGCAGACACTTCACCATCACACTCACTTCACTTGTTAAAACACTCAACTTCTCTCTTTCCTTGCACATCAGCTTCGTTATCTTCCCTTTTCTCCCCCCTCCCCTCCTCGATTTTCTTTTTTTTCCCTTTTCACTTCTTTCACTTCCTCTTTCTGACGAACGTGGCTGGATTTCCTTTGGTTTTCCAGCAGGCCAGACAGTCAAGTCATTTACAGGATGACACGGAATATGATTCATTCAATTAACCAGGGAGTCCATTTACAAACTCTGCCGGCAGATATGGTTCCAGATTAAACAAATAGCCGTTAGCTAGCCGAGCAGTCATCCACACAGCTCGTTATTTAGCCAGTAAGTTAGCCCGATGAGTGTAAACGAGCCATACATCGAGCCAGGCAGTAAGCAGATGAATCAGTCAGTTTAGTAGTCCGTCAGCTAGTAAATCTGTCAATCATCCCTGCAGGTGGTGGAGCCAGACAGAGAAGGGAGGCACGTGCAGACTCCAAGAAAATAAACATGTTTTTCAGGAAACATCAATCGAGAGCCAGGATGGAATTTTCCAGTGACACCACAGGAATAATACACATAATAATAATACAGGCCATTATGTACCGTGGTGAGCTATTAACCAGTATGATTGTGCTCTAAAAAGAAGAGAGCAGTAATGTATTTGAACATGAGAGTTCAAGAATATGACATCCTGACTTAAAGCATGTTATCTATTAACAAACAAGAAGTTTTCATCACCTCACAAATCGTATCTGTTGACGTCTCTTGACTCACCCTGAACTAAAATATCAAACAACATCAGTGTTTTTGAATCCTTTAGACATTTAGCTGCTGCTGTAATTGCAAATGACTTTAAGTGAGTAATAAGTTAGTGTCCTCTAACCACGACCGTACCTTGATATAGCTGCCGTGAGCACATATTGAAGGGAAAATTCATTCAGAAACCTGAAACACAAACATTTTAAAGTGCTGTAATTGATGTGGGGTTTTTGCAGAATCATCCGATATCGATGTTCTGTTTGGCCTTGAGGCTGCTTATCTCGCTCTATGTTGCAGCTTTGCTCATGAACACCATGACAGCTCGACTGTTTCTCTTTCTCCTGACAGATTTCACCTGTCCGGACTATAATTTGAGACACTATGACCTTCCATTACAAAGCTGTTTTAATAACTAGCCTGGACCAGTACAAACAGGAGTGATAAAGACAAATAAAAAATTTTAAAAAGCCATTCTGTTTAATCCTTTGACACTTAAGTTTAAACCCTCATGTGTCGATGAATTATGGTGACCGACTTAAGCTGTGGTGTTTTCCTTTATAAACACCCGCCCACACGGATATAAAACACTCACTCGCATGAAAACATTAACAGCCTCCTTTCATGCAACAACCACACATCCCGCCTGCAAGGCCTTGCCTAAAAGCTATCCGTTTCCATGGCGACTACAGAGACGTCCGTTAAAAACAGGGGAAGCACATGATAGAGTGGAACCCAAGAGAGGGACGCGAACATACACACTTTGTTCTTCAATAGTTTACTGTATAGAAAAAAAAGGGAAGGTGTGTGTGTGTGATAAAAAGCTGTTTCACTTCTGGTTGAAGAGGCTGCAAACCCTACTGGGTAGAGAGTGACAGACCGCGAGCGTGTGATGAAGACGAAGAGGAAACGCTTGAAATAATCCTAGGGGGGGAAAAAGGGGAGGAAAAAAAAATATTGCCAAGAGAAAGGAGGTGTGTATCCAAACAAATCATAAAGAAGGAGAGCATCATTTCAGTGTTGCTGAAGGGAACGAACTGTGACTAAAGAAAGTAGAGCGTAACTGACTGAACAACACTGAAGAATATGATCCACATATAAACAGAGAAACAACATCTTCCACTGTTGTTGCTGCTGCGGATGACGGGCTGAAAAAGGTACAGCTCTCTCTTTGAGGCGGATTAACGTGTATGACATGGAAACTTCACATTGACAGAGCGTAATGAATGTTCTACTCCAACAGTCTGTAGCCAAAGTTTACACAAGAGGACAAAAGACCTCATATTCCACAGTTCACCAGGTTAAATGGACCATAACGGCGAACATTCACGAGTCCCTCTTATCTGGCTCTCATATCAGCTGTTTTCACAGCGTGTTTACAAGCCCGTATCGGCCTCAAACCACTGAGTACTCAATAAATCAGTGAGCACATATTACAATCTAAAGTATATTTGTCCAACATCAGTTTGAAGTGTGGATTTCTTACCGACGAAGCCAAAAACTACAGCGTTTACACACATCTTACGCTCTCTTTTTGTGAGTGTTTTCTCAATTTAAATACTTTGGACTTCTTTCAACGTATCCTGCGAGCTGTAAGCTACGTACTCTATAAATGGCATCTGTTGCTGAGGCTGACATTTATTGTTGCCATTTGACCTGAACTGACTCACCTGTGCAGTCGCCTTTGTAGCTGTGATTTTTTTTTTAACAGTAGCCACCAGAATGACTGGTGAATGAGTCATCGACACAATGCAAAGTGACAAGCAGAAAAACCCTCAAATCACGCCGGCGTATGCCATCGCACAGGAAACTGCATTGGCAAACAGTGATTTCAGCTATGGCATTACTAACAGTGAGTTAAAGAGAGCTGACAGGAACTTAGCGAAGCCACAAACCAGCTTGAAAAATTACCCCAAACCTCTAACTAGGACAACAACAACGACAAAAAAACCCATTATAAGCCTGAACGAACTGGATTTTAAAGCAAGACTATTGAATTGTATGATAAGGTTTGTATCATACTGGATGTCCTCTCCACATATTTTCACTACAGCCATCAGTCTATGGATCTGGACAAGCTCAATGAATTAACATAACTTCCTGTGCGTTTTTGGCTTGCAGTGATGGGGAGAGTGATGAGCACACACACACACACACACACAGATACAAAGTCAGTCAAGGGAGAATTTGACAAGGCCGACTGACTGCAGGAGAGGAGACGACTAGCTCGGAGAAAAAAGTCAAGAGTCAAGGTCGTCATGCTGGACTGGGAATACAATGCTTCCTTGAAAAAGACGGTCGTATAAAAACAACAAGAGCTCTAAAAGTGTAGGGATGCATACTGTTTTAGTGCAAGTCTCTCCTCTCTCCGCTTAGTCAAAACATTTTCTTTTCCTGAAGGAGGAAATAGGCCATGACCCACGCATCCATTCCTGATGTTTTTTTTTCTCTGCTAGATTTAATTTCCACAATCAAAATGAGCCTTAATTCAAATTTAGCAAAGGCTACAAATATGATAAACATGCTTTAGAGCACAGGGTTGGAGGAAAAACATAACTTTGCAGCCCTGTATAGTTCAGTCGGTACATTATGGTGATAACATTATAGGAGCTATCATGGGTAAGGCTGTAATCAGACCGAATCAGGCGTTGTGGCGGACCTCCGCAGGGGTCTCTCTAGCTCGTTCTACCACCACTTTTCTCTCTCTCTCTCTCTAAATGAATCGGGAAGCCGTCAGCAAAGACTAACTTTGCTTTTAATGTTATCAAACGAAGAGAAATATCCTCCCATCTTCCTTGTAACGTCTTTGTTCTCCCTCATGGCAGTGTTGTACAGCTCTGATGTGATCGCCGGGTTGAATATCTCCAAAAGTTGATTCTGGTTCAACTTTCCCGCCACAGGCCGCTGCTGCAGCTCTGTGACCCCTACGCCCACAGCCTACATGCACCTCCTGTTCAAATGAATGGGAGGACTGGCGTTTACTTCATATTTACTTCACTCAGAGCTGCAGCTAAATTTTTGTAATGCAAGCACAACACTTCCTGTCGCTATTTCAAATCTAAAGCTTTCTACTGGTGAGCCACTGCTAACTACTTGTGGTGTACTTTTTTTTTCCAGAAACAGCCACAATAAGCCGATTAGATGAATACGTACACATGACAGGTTTGAGCAAACATCAAACATCGAACACCTCACCACTCCTGATGTACTAAAAACAATACGGAAACCTGGCATACTGGTGGTCATCATGGAAAACTAATATTTTGCCCCCAAAGTAAAGACATTTCTCAGTCAATCATTTAGTTTCAATAATAATCCAGTGTGTGGGCTTGTTTACGAAACAGGAATCACAAATTCAGGCGCATGAACGACTATTTAAAGAGCACAAATTTGTGTGCGACACCGGATTAATTCCAAAAGCATGAACTTCCAAAATATTTTACCCCTTGATGCTTGCCAGGCTCCATATAACACTGACACGGTTAGGTATTCAATTGTCACTAGTTCCATCCATAATAATGCACACACAGTACTCTATTGTGTTTTTGAAAAAGGAGTTCACAAAAGAGCATTCAAGTCACTCGAGTCATTTGAATCATTTAAAATATGTCACAATATGAGACATATCAACGGCCGACATAACACTTGTACCGTGGAACAGTTTTCGTTTGTTTAAAATGACCAAACTTTATGACTATTTAGAGGCAAATTCAGCTGTTGCTGCGCCGTTACATCCTCCATAAAACTGACAACAGCAGGCTCTGGCACAAACAGCGGTTAGCGTGACAGCTGTTATGTTCACAGACATCCAGGATTGAACCTGTAAATCAATTATTTACATGAATGAGCATCAACTCCGCCGCTCGAAAATGCGTATTTCTGACATGGCTCCCGGGTCACGCGAGGGGAGTTGGTGTGCAAATTTGTAAAGAGCAAAGAGTGAGCACACGTCCCAGGCGAGACCACCTTTTGGCTTGTGATTTCCAGTTAGGAGATAAATTGTGTGTGTGTGTGTGTATAGAGGAGTGCATGCGCCTTTGATGGCAAAAGCCTGTCTCCTATGTGGCATGAAAACCGAATGATGGAGTGAGCATGGAAGAGTGGGCGGTGGAGGGGGGGGGAGTTACATCTGGCTCAGTACGATCTGCCTTCTGCAGACACCCTCTAAGGGTTCAAACAAGGGTTAACTCTGAATGGAGGTTCAATGGGCTGGAAGACTGCAACCCTCCTGTGAGTAAATGACTGTGTGTGTGTGTGTGTGACAACTCTGGAGCATCTTCCCTCCATTCTGCATGGCAACAGCTGATGAATGGATGATGCATTTGTTACAGCCCAGTGAGCTCTGGGTTTGGAGATTTTTAGGGGGCGAGGGGGGGGTTGAAGACAAGAGGAATAGTGACATCAGTAACCATAAAGATTCACTCACTTCACAATGTTGCATGACAGCAACTCCCCACAACCTGTCTTCAATACTGTTCTAACACAAGACGCACGTAACCCACAAAAGAACAACAACAACAACACATGAATAACAGGAAAATGTCAGAATTCACACAACCGTGCGTAAAAGCTTTCATTCATCAAACCGATACTCAGTTGAAAAAGGAAACGTGTCTGTCTACATGCAACGAAAACCTCAACCCCAAGAACAGGCGCGGAAACGTCAGGGGAACTTTTTCTGTCATGCAAGTCGAGCTGCACAGCTTCATGCGTGCAACTGTATTCTTACATATATACATATACAGTTCCTCTACACTAAACATTTTCACTTTCTATATATTTCTAGAACGTCTCCTGTAGTTAAAACAATCAAGAAAATGCAGGTTTTTCACCCCTCAAACACTATTAATTAATAATTCCAATCACAATATCTAGAACTGTATAATCATCTTTATCCGTTCAGCCTTAACTGGGCAGTTATGAACTTACATAAGTGTTTCTACGTGCTAACGACGTAAGAGCACATTAAAAACAATCACAGATGTAACAGGAAATGCTGATGCTTTCTCTTTTAACACTGGAAACTCCAGGCCGGCTGAACCTGAATTGCAGTTTGTGGAATCTGGTTCCAGTTTGCTTCCTCTTACTCAGGCTGATTTGTGTTGTTCATGTTGAGAAACAAACAACTGCCAATAATAAATAAATACATTTAAAAAAAAAAAAAAGGGCTTGTGGTGCTGTTCAAATACAGTAAATCCCAGACGGAGGAAAATTACCTCCAGGCAAAATGCTTCTTCTACGTTTTGGCTGTCTGGGAGTTTATCTACCAGCCACTTTGGCAAATAATCAGATATAAAGATCTTGTCATGACGATGTATTTACAGTATCTTGTGAAAACATGGTAATTATGGAATGAAGCATAGACAGTATCCAGTTTATAAAAAGTTATTTTAACATGTCATGGTGAAGCCTGGATTTGAATTAACTGCTTGCCGCCATTTTGGAACCACAAAATGCAAATCTTGGGACAGGAAAAGGCTTCAGCGGTGTCACAGTTTTGAAAACAAGTAGCAACCGCCACAACCGACAGTGACAGGCCGAAACAGCTGTTAATCAAGAAAAGAAGCCTCTGTGTGTTAAATCTGCATTTTCTCCCTCCTATCTTTGTTAGGGGTGTAACGGTACACATGTTCGTCTTGAACTGTTCGCTACGGGGCGTTCTGCGCGGTACGCCCTATGACACCAAACAATCACAGATTAATAGCCTACAACAATCTAATTAGGCTACATCATGGCACGTGCAGAACATAAATACAAAAGTGGGAGTTCCCACAGAGCGCTCTGGCAGTCCATCAGTGTATGACTATTATCTCAAACATGCAAGTCAGATTAGCCTCCGCCCGAGAGGCCGCTATCTTCACTAGTGCAGATTCAGACAAGGCCAAAGTGACAGCGAACACCGCAGGAGTGTTTTATCCCTTTGCAGGTGCACAACCATAATTAAGAGTGTTCAAAGTGCTTACGATGACGTACTGACATACTGCATTTAGTTTCATTTATTGACTGTGGTGCAATATTTAAGCGCCTTCTGCTTTCATTTTTACAGCAGGAATTATCAGCTATGAGCTCAAATTCAGTGTTGATGTTTCCCCGCTGTGCCAAAAACACATTTAACTGTGACCCCTGAACCATGACCATTACATATGGTTATACCTAGATATGTCTATATATCTTTCCATGTTATTGCACATGTGAGTTTCTAATAATAATGTTTTGACACTCTAATAGTAAGACTGGATGGTTACGTTACAATGAAGCACATGGCCTGTTCTATGTTTAAATGTCTGTATACCGACCCAGTAGTTCTTATGTCTGTTAAGTCGACCTATTTCCGCTCAGAGGGACTTTGTGTAAACCGAAGGAAACCAAAATCAACACCAATGACCCAAAATAACTTCTGTTTGGGAATCTCTAGGAAAATGACTGGCAAGCACAAACGAATTGTTTAACTGGTGTGTCTCAAAGTGCCAGTTTTATACTTTTTTTTATATGAAATGCTTCTGTCTTTCCTGAGTTACTTGTTCTTCTTGTTGAGCATTCCCTTATAAAGTTGCCATCAAATCATGAAAGGTGTGACCTTTGGTACTGTTATCTATGTATACTCTCTACCTGCTCAGTGTTTAGTTTTATTGCTCTACTTCAGAAAGCGTTGTAACCTAAACTATTAATGGAAACTGCTACATACTAAGTAGATTAGTTGGTAGTAGTAGCAGCAAAACGTTCATAAAAACTAAAAACCCTAAAATCTTGGGTAACTCAAACTAAGGATGTGTAACAAATAAAAAAATATTAAGGCACTTTGGAGAGAAGTGGTCCTTAAGTGGCATATGGTCAAGCTCTTCTCAAGTTAAGCCCATTAACTGGAGCCCGTCAACAAACAAAAAAAAAAAAACACACCAGCCTGTCGCTTAAACAAAAAAACAACTCGATTGGCCTTTCTGCGTCCAATTTTAAAATCCCTCTGCTGTTTTGACTGGCCAGGAAAACAGGCCTTCAAAATTGGGTTAGGGGAGCTGCGTCTCCCTCAGGCTCCCTTCGCTGGAGCAAATGTGACAGCAGGGCGTGTTGGGGGGGTTGAGCTCAGCTTGAGGGGAGGTTGGCTGAGTTTTGCCCTAATATGGACACAAGCCGGGGGGGTGGTGGTGGGAGGGTAGGGAGGGGGTTGCTGTTAGAAGGAGAGGGTGGGCTGGGTGGAGAAGGGGAAACCTGCCCAGCACCACCACAATGGCAGCCTTGCTTCCCTCCGCTCTATCATTGACTCTTTATCCCTCGCTCTTTGCAGTCTACTTCACATACCAGCACATTGAACTGTTTTGGTCTACTGAGCGTGCTCTTTGAGGACTCCCAAGTCCCTCTTCCAAACGCTCCATACGCACTAAAAGGTCTCTTCAGTAGACTCGTACATCAAGCACAGCTTATTTCTGAATACTCACGTTGCTCTCTCAACTCACAAACCGTACATCACATATCACATAGCCACACACTTGAGTCAGTGACACCGAGGCGAAGCGCTGCGTCTCGTCCTCGTCAGCAGTACTCGGCTCTGTTCAGCTGCTGGCTCTGTGATCCCTCTCGTTCAGCCAGCTGGGCCTGCTGCCTAATTTTACACTTGCTCACTACAAACTCACCACTATCCCTCCTCCAGTGCACATCTGGTGTGTGGAGAGAGAGAGGGAGAGAGAGAGAGAGAGGGAGGCTGACAGTGGCAACAGAGACGAAAACTCACAGTGGTCATTTTTTTTTTTCTGTTTAGGGAGCTGAGGAGAAAGGGAGGGGAGGGGTGTCCATGGATGCAGTAAACATTTTCGGAGAGGCTTCTGTCAATGCTGAGAAAGAGAAATTGGTGGAGAGAGAGAGAGAGACTGCCAAGGCACATATGAGAGCATGAGGAGAACAATAGAAGGAGGAAAACAAATCAAGGCAAAAGGCGAGTAGGAAAGTAAAGGAGGGCGTTTTGGTATTTGGACAGGAGGAGGAGGCAAGAGTGGCTGTCTGGCTACTACCAGTCATTGCTGCGTAGAGTGGGACTCCAGGCGTAGAAATTCCTCCTACGTCTCTGCTCAATGCCACTTCTGTTCTGCCAAAGCCCTGCATGTCAACAGCACTGCAGATACAAAGGGAACCATGTCTGTGTGTGTGACTGAGGCTTGTGTGAAACTAGTGTTAGCGAGTGTGTATGTGAGAGCATCAAGCAAAATCTCAAACACTGCGGGCTCCTTCTCTGCTGGGTGGAGGCAACCAATATCATTTACTGAAGGCTACCAAGACCCTGGCAGCGAGCTTATCCTAACCACTATAACAGATGTGCTTCCACCAAAGCTAACTTAAAACCCTGAATCAACTCATTCTTACTTGACAGCTGATACTAATGTTTTGATGAGTATCTATTTAGTATGGGAAGGAAGTTAACTAGAGCTAGGCTATACATTGTCAAATATTGATAAAATGATAATGTGACAGGCTAAAGTCTAGTATTTGGTTATTATACTATTACTCAAAGCTCAAAACAGTCTATTTCTTGTCTTTAATACTGCAAATTAGTAAAGTGAAACAATTTTCTGAACTTAATAGCTTCTTCTATGAATCCATCAACCTGCATTCTCATCATACTCACGATTAATGTTGTTGTTTCTCAAAATTTCTGAGTAAACCCCTAATATTGCTTTAAATTACCAATATTTAACCCTTTACTGTTAATCTCTCCGCACACTGATCTACAGGATACAAAATGCTGCAATGTGTTGACAGTATCTCTAGTAATTTCTGCAAAAACAGACGCAGAGAGTGGGGCACAGGGGTGTTCCTTAAGAAAACAAACCTATTTATGGCTTTTTTTCTTTATGGCTCTAATGTGACAGATCACTGCTAATCACTTCAGAATGGTCCGAGGTGATACTTGACCTTTACAGACCATACAGGCCTTTGGTCTCTGTCATCAGACTGTTGTTTCAACCAAGGCCAGGATCAAGTGCACTTGCACAGTCAGTCATGCAACATATCTAGGTCAATGGGTTTTTTTTTCTGTCCGTGTACGCTGCTTTCACTTTGTTACCTTCGTTTTTGCATCTGCAGGCTGTAGATCTTGTATCCCTTCCTGGTGAGTGAGAGACTAGCTCAACAAAAACTCACAAAAACACACGAGCCTGTGCAAAGCACAACCAGAACACAATGTCAGAGAAAAGGAACTCTGACTGCTGATAGTGATAAGAAATGCTTTGTATGTCAAATATGTCAAGCTTTGCCAAACTGTGATGTGACTGGCCAGCCTCAGGAGGCACTGACCACTTTTACACACACACACACACACACACACACACACACACACAGACGACAAGGCTGCATGTATGCAACTAAAAAGAAACTTGTTTTTCTTGCAACACCCTGCGGACCTCCAAGTACTTACATAATCATATTATCACGATTTATAATCTGCATTCATTATCACAATCCCACAATCAGGATCAGAGTTTAAGCCATTATTCCACAGCCCTCTCCCTCTCTGTCTTTCTCCCTCACACACAGACTTTAAATCAATTTCGACACAGTCGGTGCCCTGCTATGACCAAGCTGCTTTTGTTTTGGTTCACCAACGTTCACCGGTGACGACTGTCTTCTTAAACATCCTAATATTTCTGCTCTCACAGACCGTTAGCTTGTCTTGAACAATAAACAGCTGTAAATCCCTGGATTCCTGCACCTGCTGAGATCAGTGAATGTGCTGCTGAATTGCAAGAAGCCTGTCAGGAAAAGGCCGAGATCCTTCTGCCAGCTGTGGAAAGTAAAAAAAACAAACAGGTGGCACAGTTAGTGTGCTATTATCTATTAAGACTTCTGTATCACCTTCAGCTAGTGGTGCACTCTGTGATGCATATTGATGTATATATATATCTATATCATAAGCCTTCACTACATTCAAACTAAATGTGCTTTCAGCAGCATCATACCAGCAAAAGAGAAGTGTCTAGCAGGTAAATTTAATTTCACAAAGCAGAGAGAGAGATTCAGAAGTGTAAACAATCTTTGTCGTTTGTTAAATTGCAATCAACCCTGTAAAACTGAACACGATAACATAATAACAATTGCTGATTTGCAGTGTCTGTGCAGCATAAATACGATCCGTCAGGAACACAACACAAAAAACATATGACGAATACTGAAAATATGTGGTTAATCCAGTCAGGGTAACTCTCTTTTATCTTGGTAGTTTCATTACTTCCAAACTACTTTTGTACTGTAACACATTTTCCAAGGCTGTCCAATTTTCCAATGGCCTAGAAAGTATGATGCTTTAGGCATTTGTGCATAAATAAACTGCCAAAGCAAAGAAACCTGTTGTTGAGAGTAGTTTGCACAAAAATCGATAGGACAGATGGTGTGCATTTTAAATAACCCCGTCATACCACCACTCATGTTTCAAAAACAACAGACTACTTATCTGACACGATGCAGCATGAGATCTTACCAGGTTAAATAAGGCCAATGAGGGGAAAAAAAAGGGAAAACAGAGACAAAAAACCTTATTCCTTAAAGATTTCTGTGCATTAATACATGTGGGACATGTGGTTTGAAAGTTGAAGGTTTTGAATACCCTGACTTAACCAAAAAAATGTAATTTCCTATAATAAAACAACTTAAGTGACTCCAGTGGGGAGACTCTGTTGTTACATGAGCAAACAACATTACGACAAACCAAAGACAAACACAGTAGCAGTAATATTGAGAAACAGAGAGTAAAAAACAGAACAGAATTGACAAAGAGGTCGACTGATCAATTGGTTTGAGCGATTAGTCTGCGCCGTCAGGACATTTTACAACCTATCGGAATCAGCCGAACCGGTCACGCAGGAACGTACGTAACTGTTTTGCACGGGGGCTCCGTACACAAAGTCGAGGTAATCATGGTTTTCTCTGCCATTATAAGACTCAGGCACAGTGCTCGAGTGTTTTTTCCAGTGCATAAGCCGAATGAAAAGAAAGTAATACTATGCTGAGAGTCTCCACCGCGTTTTGCTGTCATTTACGGTCGCGCTGCTTCTCTGTCCTCTCCTCTGCTCTCTGTGTTCGACACACACACGCAGTAGAGAGGCCGACGGACACAATGAAGTGAAGATAACTCGAGTTGACAACTACGCTCGTTACTGTAAGTGCAGTAAAACCTTTGCAAGTAAAAGGCCGATGAGAACTTTATCGTACCACCTGTTCAACAAGCATAAACATGTAGAAAAGTGATATTTTCAACTGCTTTTTTCCCACAGTCTCAGGGTGTGTTTTACACAACCATGGCCCGCTTGTTGTTAAGCTATTAGCGAAATGTTATGAAAAAGCTCAAACAAAAAGCTGTCTGTATGTAGTCTAACTGTTTATCTTTGCCACGAACCTTTAAATGTGGCAAACTCTTTAAATGGGCTGAGACGAACCAGCCCCTCCTTTCTACCAGCAGTACCTGCAGGCAGTGAATCACATCAGCAGCACAGGGAGACTGATGTCTTTGTTGTTCATTCTTTCTAAAACTTCAGTATTTTGATGTCAGAAATATTATTTATTTTACTGACATTTTAGATTTGTTTCAAGTGAGATATTGAGTTTATAAAGTAACTTTGCTGTTGTAAACGTTACTGTTGCTCCTCTAGAAACAGTATTTACTTGTATTTAAAATATAAATCAATTCAGTGTTTCCTCTGTTTTCATTTAGCAGTGGTGCATCACCACTACTGCAAACATATGTATGAGCAAAGTGTAGTCAAGATGCTTTAGAAGTAATGATTATATAATAATTAAAAGGATTTTTAACATTAAAACCTCAACTTTAAATTGAATTATTGCCCAAAGCACCACAGCTGTATTCAAATTACAGAGGAAAACACTGCAATTCGAATCCTGTTCTGAATTTATTCTTTGGGTAACAGTATTGATAAAGAACCGGGCCGAGAAGGGTGTGGACAAGATAAAGATAAAATCCTAACATACCATCCCTACAGCTGGTTAGTGGATTCGCCCTGACTTTGGGAGGATGAGCACGTTTTAGGTATTTATTATTTTGACTTAGATATTCAGTTCAACAGTCATCCAGTTTCTAATAAATAATAAATTCAGTCATAAATTGTTCATTTCCGACAGGGCGGGTGACATCAGCCGAGTAATCAGTTATCAGCTTTTTCCTGCTTTCGTTATTATATCGGCCTTTAAAAATCCCCTATCGGTCGACCTCCACCCTGCACAATAGCAGCCGGCCCAGCAAACTGAAAACTGCACAGCAAAGAGACTCACAGAGAGCTGTTGTCTCACTGACAGGATGTGAGTATAAAAAGTGAAACGTGAGCGGGAAGTGTGCGGGGTCATAAGGCAGCGCAGTTCGACACACACTCGTTCCCACAGACAGGCAGACAGACAGATAAAAAGCCAGTCAGTCAGGTAGTTTGGGGTAAAACAGGAACTTTGAGCAGTCGGTTTGATTCACATGGTGTTCTGCTGTGCCATGGTCGACTATACACAAATAACTCATTTCCTCAGAGGGGAATAAAAACAGGAGGGGATTGAGGACGGCCAACTGTGAATAAAAATATGGGAGGATTGTGAGCGAGGAACATTATTCCTGGTGGACGTTGAACACTGGTGGCTGAAGTGTTCAAACATTTTAAGCTTTTAAGAGTTAAGCTGTTCCAACAGCTGAGATTTATTAATCCTGTTTTGCCAAATTGTGATACTGAAAGGCTCCTTGTGTCAGCGGGTGCACAAACAGCTAGTTTATAAAGTGATAAATGATCATTCTGATTCATAGGCCGTTTTCACAGCAGACATTTTGACTTGAGGTGTTACTAATAACTGGTTTCAGTCAAGTGTCCCAGTAAGTCATGACAGTGTGCCAGCGAACACAATAACAGGACCTAGAAACCTCAGTAATTAAATGGAATTCAGACATTGTTAAATTTTATTATTTACACCTGTGCTTGTCAAATTGTCTTCTGTGAAAAAGTGATAGTGATAGTGATAACCAGTCTTAACCAGTCTTAACACCCATGCAGGTGTTTTCACTTGTGGTGCCTGATTAGATACCTTCTGGAGGTGCATTTGTTTCCCTTCATCTCAACCAGGAAGGAAGAGAGACACACATTTGGAGAGCTGAAACAGTTAGTCCATTACTTGATAAGTGGATTGACAGAAAATTAATCGATTATCAACATAGATGTGTCATTTTTCAAGCAAAAATGCCAAACATAGTTGTTCAGATGTGAGGATTTGCTGCTTTTCTCTGTCATATGTGTTTTTGGACTGTTGCTCTGTCAAAATATGCAATGACGGGCTTTTTTTTTGGACATTTCATAGACTAAACTATTAATCAAGATAACAATCAAGAGAATAATAAGGCAGATAATGAAAGTAATTGTTAGTTGCAGCTACAAATTTTGCTTCTAGAGTTCAATCTGATTAATTTTGACATGTCCTTCACAATGTGAAAGACAGGGTGGGGACTGATATGTCACTCAGGAAGTATCGACTGTTTACGCCCCTGTTCATATGACTGCATGCTAGATGAACGGAAACAGAAGAGATGCTGAATCAGAAAACCAAACAGTGCACCTGTGTGACTGTGCAAGGCCTTTAGAGAATAACTTTACACAACTTTATGCATCTTGTGTCAATAGTGAAATGAAATGACTTAATATTGTTTTTGCAACATGTTACACAACCTGAAATGGAAATAAAAATTCTATGACTTCAATTTTCAGTCTTTCTCAAGAATTTATGTCACTAGTCTGTATCCTCACGTCTCCTTCACTTTATTTCTTGCTCACTTTTTTCAGAATTAAAGTCACACACGTACAAAAGTCTGTTAGTTGAGCATCTGAGGCTCTCGAGCCTGTGAGAAGTCTGTTGGGTTTTCTGTTCCAGCCCAGATGGCAGTATTGGCTTGTGTCAGCGGTGGCTGGTGGTCCACTGTAAACTAGATGATTAGTCGTCGATAACAGGAGGAAAGCCGAGCACTCGGAGCCAGGAGCTGAGCAACCGAGGGATTCAATGTCTTAGCCAGTTTGTTCAGACTGAAGGAAATAATGACTTCGACAAGTGTAATTAGTGTTCGGCTTTCCCTGAAAAGGACACGTAAATAAATATGATGTGTACTCAGCAGCTCTCAGTCAGGTATATTTACAGACATCAGACATGTGCTCAGTAACTTCTGTCGTTCTTCAATCTGAAATCAATTGACCTGCTTTTGAATTCATTCCCTTCCCCGAAGCACATTTTTAAGTTGTTTTAGGAAACTGAATACTTGATTGATCTACCTAAACCGCTATCTCAGTCTGAAAGACTGTGTAAGAGTTTGAATTGAAGAAGAGATTAAATGACATGTCATTAATTTACCAGACAGTATGTCTTAAAACAATCCCTCTTAAGACGCTGCGACAAACGATTATTCTCATTACAATTAACTCGCTGATCTTTTCTTGATTTGGTCTATAAATGTCAGAAAATAGTGAAAAATGTCCATCACAAGTTCCTGAAGGCCGAGACGATGTTGTCAAATTCCTTGTTTTGTCAAACCAACAGTCCAAAACCTCAAGATATTCACTTAACTGTCACATAAGACAAGGAGAAGGTGCAAGTCCTCACAATCCAGATGCTGGAACTAGGAAATATTTGGCATTTTTGTTTGAAAAATTACTTGAATGACTAATCGATTATCAAAATAGACTGAAAATAAACTGGTTAACTGGCTAATCACTGCTAAATTCAGTTTCACCTTAAATACACCATTATGTCATTTAATTTCAGTCATCTCCTGTTTTGTTCCAGGATCAAACAGGTGCCATAACTGCTGTGGGTTAAAAGTAACTCATAATTAGATACTGTAATAACTGACCGTATTAATTACTTTCTATTTGTTCGGTGAAACTTAAAGGAGGAACTTTACAGTCAGCACATGAATTGCAGATGAGCTAATACTGCTAGCTCCATCTAAGGAGGCATTACAACAGCTACTGGATCATCTGCAAAACTTCTGTCAGACCTGGGACAGTTAATCTGGAAAAGACTAGAATTATGGTCTTCAAGAAACCCAAAAAGGTTGTTACTGGGCTAAACTGACATAAAACACACACACAGCTAAATGCATTTGGGACTAAAAACGACCTCTGCAGGAAATTTCAATCCAGCCATTAATGATCTCAGACTGAGACGAGGGAAGAAGAGCTTTTTATGCTATAAAAAAAGTCTTCAAACATAGATATAGCTGTTAGAATCTGGTTCAAAATATTCAAATTTATAATCTAACCAAGTTTTACTGCATGGTAGAGAAGTGTGGAGTTCAGTAATAAATCAGGACAACACCCAGTCGAAACCCTGCACATTGAGATTTGCAAGAGGAGCATTTTCAGAGTCCACATGAACACCGCCAAACAGTGGATGCGGAAATAGGCCACTTTTTCTTCTTAATTAGGACACAAAAAAAGAGCAAATCAAATTCTACACTACAGCACCTAAAAGCAAGTGACCCCGACTCCTACAGTTACAAAGCTCTCCACTGCCAAGAGGAGAACACAGAGAGGAGTCCCCCCCTTCAGCCAGCTGGCCCTGAGACTCACCTCCTCCAACAGCACAAGGCCTCAGGACAGCCCTCACACAATCTGTCCCAACCAAAATTACATTAACTATTGGACATCTACCACAAAAAAAACTCAAAGCAAACTTCAATGGCATTTGGCTCTGAGCAGACAGTACACGGTAGCAGACTTATCTGACCACCGTGACTGATCAGAAACTGAGAAAGACATTAACTATGTTCAGACTCAGTGATCACAGCTTGGCCAAAGAGACTGTCTGACACAGGCGGACCTGGCTGCCTCGACAAGACAGGCTGTGTCAGCTCTGTCTACACAGAGAGAGAGAGAGGTGGAGACGCAGCAATATTTCTCTGACCAGACTAAAATGCAATGTCTACTTGGAGAAAATAGTGTCAGCGTCATAGAAACAGCGAGATACGTGAGACAAACAGCACAGCATGACGGCCGTAGTTAAGTCTCCTCACAACTCCTTTTGATTTACTTCTCAACTTCATGTGTTTTTACATTTGATACTTGAGATTCTGTATTAATATATCATTGTTAATTGTTTCTTTATTGATCCTAGAAACATTAATTCATTTGATATACAGTAGACCAATGATACACACACATACAGAGTGGTCTAAGGACTGATTGGAAAGTTAATCAAATCAATCAAACAATCTTTCACACACACAAAACATTTACTGTTTTCTGCCATTTTCTTGTTCTGTTTATTTATTTATTTCATTTTATCTAATGAATTGTATTTTTCTTCCATCTCATTATTGAATTGTATAATCCTAGACACTTTGGCAATATTGTTCACCTGACATTCGTGCCAATAAAGCATATTGACTTGATTAATGTGATCCAACGTGCCAGAGACACTGTGGCAGTGCTGCAGGCTAACCTCAGCTGGCATCGACAGTGTATTAGCGATATAAGAGGGCTTCACACTGCTTGTTCAGCTAAAACCTCAATCAGATATTAGGCTTGGCACTGGTGCAGTGTGCACTGCTGGAAGGAAATCCTTTGGGATTTCTCATTTAGTGTCACAAAGCAACTTGTGATTCATTGCTGGACTCTACCAAACAAAAAATCGCTGCTGCAAGCAGTTTCATTTGGAGTTTGAGAGCAGCTAAACTGCAAATATCACATTACCTCTATCCGGCCTCGTGAGAGTTTGAAGCAGCACATTTCAGTAGCTAGATGCCTTTTTGTAATCATACTGTACTGACTGTAATGGCTGTAGTCGTCCTATTTCACACATCAGTAGTCGGGATCAATGCCAGCTTGCCAGTTGTGTTTTAGGTGGATATTTCTTTGATCATAATCACCCAAAGGTGAAGTATTACACAGGCTGCTGAGTAATTTTGGTTTAATTTTGACATGATTACATATTTTCATCTGGTTTTTAGTGATTGTGGGGGTTGCAGAGGTTAAACTTTATTACTGGCTACCTTATCATGATATAAATAATATGCTAAACACTTTCCACATACTTTTCTAAGGTCAGTATTCATGCATTTCTTTCTTATCAGATTTTCTTCAGAAGTCGTGGCAGTGCTCTTGTTGTGGCAGCCTAGCCGTAGTAAAAAAGTACTAAAAGAACACACTGCGATGCAACAAAAGGCTTCCCCCTGTACTTGCTTCAGGCAACCTGTAATGCAACAGCAGGTTAAAAACCACAATGTGCAAAAATGCCACTGCTCCAACAGGGTGTGAGATGCCATATCCTGTTTTTCTGTCACAAACTCAAACCCTGCGCTGTGAGAAAACTAAACTATGAGATTTCAAACTGCAATCTAACAGCCACGGTTCTTTCAGGATGGTAGAGCAGCGTTTCAGTCACACACACACACACTCACTCAGAAACGTGCTGCATTCAGACGCTGCCAAAATACATTTGTAAAGTCTGACACGTCTTTTGGTGTTTTCGCTGTTTCACATCGCATCAGCACGGGATCTGAACCCTTTACATGGTTCACAAGGGCGACACAAAACCCAACAGTAACAGATTAGTCCGTTTACATTAGCTGCACACTCGTAACAAAAGGATACGATTATCAGGTGGATATTGTAGGTATTGCCAATGCCAGGGTGCTCAGACACAGGGCCGATCACTGGGATGTTCCCTCAGCAACCTTCAACTTCAATATTCTTTTACATTCATAGAAATATTCCAGGGTTATACTACAACATAGAGGTCTTACTATTACAACAGCTAAGCCACAGATATTTTAAAGCAAAAGCGTGATACCTCTTTAGAGTGAAACAGAACAAGACTTGGGTTAACACATTGAAAACCAAATGCCACATCATATGCAATTCTTTTTACATCTTGCCACTTGTAGTAATGACTTGGCATGTTCTTTTGCGGTATGTATAAAGCCCTGCATGTCCCCTCTTGCCCCCGCTGCTGTAAAAGTGAATAGTGAAGCACACAGCTAGGCTAAGCCATGCAAAAAACATGCAAAGCATTTCAACTTCTTCCAAGAGAGATCGGGTTCATCCACAACAGCCATTGTCCAGTATGTTTAAGTCACAGAATTCAACCAGCATTCCAGAAATGCTCCAATTACAGCCTGAAATACCAGCTGGAACAAAACACATATGCACACGCACACACATGCAGACACACACACACCCTGTTGCTGTGAAGTGCAGCTGTTGCTGTATGTCCTCTCAAACAAAAGAGCGCCATTTCAGTCAACTGAGAACCACGATATAGCACATTCCTCCCACAACTTACAGAAATGTGCGTCTCAGGCTGGTTTCAAATGTAAGCCATGAGCCTGCATCAAATGTGTGGCTCACTTAGAGTCCTAACACTTACTTTAAGGACCCTTAAAGTAGTTGAATGGTTCACTTAACTGCACAAGACTCACAGACTGCATGTCGAGACAGCCTTTTTTTTTTTTTTTTTTTTAAACATGACTCATTTCATAACTTTGCCCCCCAACAACAACATAAACCTCAACATTACAAAGCCTCGAAGTATTGGTGTGGTTTGGATTAGTTTTATTCTGTCATAAAACAATCTCCACATAACACACCAGTCCAAACATTCACCTAAAAAACAAATAAACACAAAGATTAAATCAAACACAGAAAAAAATCACACAAATACAGTGTTTAAGTATAAAAATGATGGATGATATAGGAAAATAGAAAATATAACAGGTTAAAATAACTCCCCGCTGTGCCTCTGCTATATTTCTGACATAAGTGAAAGTTGTGACATATTGAACTGAATGACTCATAGATGAAATGAAGTTTATGTACTCCAAAAATATCCCATGGGGACAAAATAGAGTCAAGTCGGTCATGCAACTCATGTCAAAAGGAGGAGGAAGAAGAAACAGCTGCATTTACAACACAAGTCTGAGACCCTAAAACATTTAACTGAGCTAGGACAGTTTACAAGCTGAGAAATCCACACATTAAAGCAAAAGTATTAAAATATCTTACTATACTTTGTGCAAATTATCTGCCTGTATATGTACAGTACATTGTTGTCAGTTGGGAGTGGACTCTTAAATAGTTTTTTTTTTTTTTTTTAACAAACTGGGGCCGAAAGCAATACTGATATCGTTCAGTAAGGTGACAACGACAAAACTCAACTGAAATGTGGCTGCACCTCAGCTAGTACTTGTAAAGCTAAGTTTGCTGGCTAAACAATCCGCCTGTTAGCCAGCAAAGCAAACTCTGGAAATGTTACCACATCAATAGAAAAGTCTGGTAGCCTAAAAGGGGCACAAAAGGGTGTTAAAAAAGCGATATAACGCCACCACATAACTCATTTCAGCGCTCGAAAGCGGCTAATATAAGCTAGCAGGTTAGCGCTTCCTTCTCCCGGCATCTCTTCCCATGTGAACTCGTTTTGACAGTCACTGATTTGACGGGGATACACAATTTGGCACGACACCAGGCGAAGTAAGCGCAACTTTGCGTCCACAAAACAGGAATAAAAGTTGGTTAAAATCAAAAACTCACCGGTATGTCTCCTTGGGTTGTACTTTTAGTAGGTAATAACCGAAGTGTTGGTCCGAGCAGTACTTTCACCGACCTTGGCAGCAACAGAACACAACAACACTCTCAGCACGGTACCCCTCCCTCTGCCACCAGAAGAAGCAAGAAAAGGGAACTCAAAGTATCAAGCCCCGCCCACTCACGTTTTTAATTGGTCAATATTAGGGACAGTGCGAAATAAGCCAATTAAATTCACCATTGTTTTATTTCTCTGTCCAATAGTAATGCCGCAAATTATTTCTTCTCAGCAGTGCCTGCCAGAGATTTTCTGCCTATAAGTTGAAGCTGAAAATGAATTTTGTGATGAAAATACGATGAGTCAGTGAAGCTTAATCTTTTATATTTCTCCAGTGCTCATTTAATATAGTTAATCCTTTCATTTAGAATTAAAATACTCATGCTTTAGGTCAGTGGTTCTCAACTTTTATGGTTTATGACCCTATAAAATAAAGCAAAGTCTACTTGGGACCCTTCCTCACACTTTGTATTGTAATGAAAGATGACTTATTTTGTTCTATTTTAATAACTTAGAAGCAAATGAAGCAAAAATTAGAGGATAGCTTGAAAAGAAAAACAATTTTGTTTGTCAGAAATCTTTTTTTGTTTTATGCAGATTCTATTTTTATAAAATCTTATGGATTTTGAAGCTATTATATCTAATTTAAAAAAAATTAGGAAACTTATTTGAGGGAAAAAGGAGCAGATTAATTGATAATGCAAACAATTCTAATTGCAGCCCTGAATAAGGGTAATCTGTCAGGATTCAGATAACCAATTGGACTTTATCAAACTTCCTGCTTGTAACGGCATGTTTAGCCAGATCTAAGATTGATGGATGAAGTCAAAGGCATGTTGGAACATTAGTGGCTCTATAGAATAGGGGCTTGCATACTTGGCCCTGCAATGCAAAGCAACAAGGAAACACACACACACACACACACACACACAGACGCATACACAGCTTCTAAAAATGTCAAGGCTTTACAATCAAAACAGTCCTTTCAGTGCAAGGCCACATGTAGCTCGCTCATGCTATTCCTGTGTGCTGCCATACCAGGTTGCCACGATGCACGCCTGTGAGTCTTGAGTCTGTGGGAAAGGTTGGAAGCTCATTGTTGTCAGCATTGTGGTCAGAGGTATGTACAGGGTAAACACACCTCCAGAGGACTATAAGGGCCAGCCAGGTCAGATGTTGGGGGTCAGAGTACACCCACGTCTTCCACTACCACAACCGCTGGTTGTCATAGAGTTGAGTTTCCTTTGCAGTAAGCTTACACACACCCACGCAGATCAAGAGACAGTCAGCATTTGTGTTTGTGATTCTATACTGCAATTATACTACATTACATAATTACCTATTGATGTGTTATATCACAATATACCATGATTGTAATTGTATAACTCACATGTGGGTTATGCAGTTATGAAACTATGCCTGCTCCTTCATTACCTGAAGATCTCAAGGAAGAAAACATTGCATAGTTATAGCCTTAGGAGATTACTTTACTTAAGGATTGCAATTTAAAAGTTGAACACCAAGATTTATAGGATACAGCAGACATTTTCACTGTCTATCCAGAAACCTAAATGCATATATTTTACTGAAGGCGTTGGTCCAGCTGTTTATTCTTTGACATTCAATAGGACTGCTTTGGAAAAAGACTCCTGAAGTGTCCTTGTGCTGCACATCGACCTGTTTGCTGCAGGGCAGCTGCTCTACACTGACCCTGACCTCTGACCTGGCTGCTGCCACTCTGAAAAGGTGAAAAATGCATATTTTCCCTTTGGGTATTGGCCTTTTAGTTAGTCACAAACAGCCCTACTGATTGTCCAATTGTATAAAATTGTCCAAAAGTGACACCTGGTGGTGATTACTTGTAGTGTTGTCAAAATTGTTGCAGCAAAATGATCCTCATTAGACCAGCCACTAGAGAAATCTTTGCTGTACTGACATTGTAAAATAACAACGATAAAACCGATTAGATGAGACTTAACATGATCGCTCTGGGAAGCTGGAAGCCAATTAGGCTGTCACTTGTCACTGTCGCTGCATTAAGTGGTATTAGAACAGATCATATTCTCTAATAATACACTCTAAGTATACTACTACTACAAAAGTTTTCTACAAGAGCCTCTAGTTTATCACAATGTGATGGGCAGTGCAATAATGTTTAATCCTCTCAGCATGATAGAGGAATTAAGTTTTTATGTCACCCTTAAAACTAGAGTCAACGGCTCCACAACTGGCCAGTTTTTGACTGTCCAGGTAATGTTGTTTATAGCGAGACAAACTATGACTTTATAATGACTGTGAAGTAAAATGTTGGAGAAGTATAACACCTGAGTGGAAAGAATAAGCTTAATAACTGATACTAATACAGTATATACTCTTAAAGTCATCCTTTTATGACAAAACTTTAAAGTTAGAAAACTTATTTGGCAACATTACATATACATATGTTGTATTTGAACTTTGAAGCTACTATATATGATATATGATGCTTGTATTGGGTAAAATATTTTCCATCAAATGAAAATAGACAGATGTTTTGTATATAATTTCATATCATTACCCCTTGAATATCTCAATTTGAAACTAAATTTCTGTAGGTTTGATCAGTGCCTGTCTGTATAACCTCTGTAATGATTGACCCAGTGGCTGAGTGCAGAGCTTTGGTTTTTTTTTACAAAATGACATATTGAACTGCTACATCAGAAAATTAAAGTACATTATATGAATGTATGTAATATTATATGTGATAATGAATAATTAAATCATTAACAGATTTGAAACAAAACTATAAGCAGCCAGTGATGAGTAAAACCAAAATGACCTTCATCCTCCACTGCTACAGAAATTCTGAATGATTTTCTTTTTGTCTCTACAACCTTTTTTTTGTTTATGCATACACTGAGTGAAACACTGCAGGGAAACATTCTCCATCTGGATAAAAAGATGACCACATTCTTGTATTATATTTAGACATGGCTTCAAACAAAGAGGTCATGTTTAAGGTCAATTACACATGCAAATGTTGCACAGATAACTTTGATTTGCAAATATTAATGGCTCTGTCCATGCAGGCGAACTACTGCTGAATTAACATTAAAATAAATCTTCAGCCTCTGGGTGGCAGTAGCTCCACACACTGCTAACTCAGCTGGCTCTGCCTGTATTTGCACCAACTAAACTGAATATGATGTCAATAATCTTTTCCTTTTTGTACATTTTTAGATGCACTTAAAATGCCTTTTCATCCATTTCTTACCTGCGATGTATAATTCTTTATGATGCAGCGACTGTATGTGGAGTTTGCTTTCATTTACCTACCGTATTATAGGATTACATTTGCTTTATGCCTCTTATAATGGACAATCATATTGCAAATGCATGTTAAATGTTGTATTGTACAGTATAATCTCTCCATTCATGGTGACAGGATTAAGATCCCATAATCCCCTGAGAACAATATTTATAATAGTGTATGTATGGCTACAACAAGGTGGGTAGCATTGATTGTTATGCATCTCTTAAGGCAGTTTGAGGCATGATGCAGCAACATGTTAAATATGTTTTAATGTGACTGTGATAAAATGACATATTGGTAGGTAGATTGGAGAGGAAGTTTAGAAGTCAAAGGCTAGTTGAAGCCAACAGCGGCCAGCGTGGCCCAGTAGTGGCCCTGAGCAAGGACACCCAAACCCTGTTTACTGTCTGCTCTAATTTACTCCCAGGATGGGGATTGAAAATGAGCTTAATATGGTGACATAATGCAATTGGCTGTTGTTTCCAAGAGGTGACTTCAGATACATACCGTTATTAACATTAAGGCCCCGGAGGTGGAAACAAACACGATGCCATGTAAGTGCTCCCTTCTCTGATTGCTCTTGGCATTGGGCAAAGCAGAACACCAGTTTCCACTCTTTCATCTCCCAGTGTCCATACTTGGCCGGATGCTGGGACACAGTTGCTAACGGCTGCGTGGACTCATTTTGGATCACTCTAGCTGTTCATCAGTACACTTATATAAAAAGGACACTAGAATAGCCTAAAATACTATGTTCAAGCTTGTTAATTGGTTTGATTCACAGTCATTCCTCCTTTTTGCCTGTTTTCAGTGTGCTTTGGTTTAAAACAGAGGCAGGGAAAATGTTAAGTTATACGTCAACATTTCCATTTTTACAGGTCAGAATGTAAATGCTGCCAGAACAGATGTGAGTATGCACGGTTTCTAAATGTCACCGCTGCTGTTTGATGAAAAGGCTTTTTGTTGGCCAGTGGACCAGGTGTATAGAAGTGTCATTGCTACTTCCTCATAACCTCACCGCGCTGCAAAGCATCCAAATGTCAGCCTCCGTTTGCCCTGGTTTTCAGAAACACTGGGTTCTGTTGTGTGGTGTGTTGCAAGCTGAGCAGAGAGGACAAGATGAAGTAAATCCACCAGCTGTTTTTCCATCTTTCTCTGGTCTGGTGACACCCGACTAAACTGTTCCACTTGTTTGCAGTTTCATAGTGTTTCATATTTATAAAAGCTACCACACGGAGGGGATGGATCAGCTTTAAAACAAGTGAAACCTCACTGAACCTCAGCCCAGGGGAAGCTCCTGGTCTTGCTGGAGGCCCCCTTGCTTGGTCCAAGCTGCTGCTGACTGTCTGTTTCACTTGTTGTCAGACTTTGAGACCATCCAGTCTCACCTCATCTGCAAGCTGTCTGCCTGAATGTTTAAAACACCACAAAAAGGATTCATCTTGTATCATCAAGCTCACAGCTATTTGAGGGGTCTTGAAATTAAATGAAATGCTGTTTGAATTTCGCCTGCCCTAAAAGCAGGCAGTGCCTAAGTGCTCTGCTGCTCTAAAGCACCCATGTGCCTCGCAGAGTTGTCACACTAATTGGCTTCTGTTCTCTGAGCGTGCTGTACAGTCACACGCACACACACACACACACACACACACATACATCTTGACAGTAAACAGTAAACAGCCTTTCTCAGATCTGCCAGGCTCTGCAGACTTTGGAGCACTTGTTGGATCTTTCTGGGCATTTTGATCTAATTAACTTGGTCATAACCCCCTTCCCCTCTTCACTGTCTCTCCGTCTCCTCCTTTCTGCCTGTTTCTTTGCAGCTCACTGAATCATTATCAAAGCTGCTGCTTCCAGACCTCAGTTGCAATGCTAGTGGTTTCTATGTTGCTTTCTCTGTTGTGTGTGCATCTCTCTCTTTCTTCCTTGCTCTTCTCCACCCTTTTCCATAACTCCTTGTAAACATAGTAATGAGCAGCAAATGAAAACTGCACCTCAGTAGCTATGGGTGGCTCTCTGCAAAGGATTCCAGGGTTACTGTCGGCAACAACATCTCCTTTTGTGTCTCAATCAATAGGCAGAGGTCCACGGTGGAATTATTGGTGCGGAGGTATGTCAAAAAAGAGAATAGTAGCAGCAGCAGCAACAGCAGCAGTCACCGGGGTACCGCCTTATTAGTATGTGTGAGAGTAAGAAAGAAAGGAGAGAGAATGATAGAAATTATTCATAAGACAATGCACCTAACACCTAAAACCCACAGCATTCTCAAGCTTTTGTGTACCTACACCCAGGGCTTTATCATCAGATTAGTGTCAGACATTAACAGGGAGAGTGGGGATCAGGCAGTGAAGGTAGATGAGCATTTGTTGCTCACACTGAAATTGAAAAAAAAGTCTGTGTTCACCCTGGAGCTCGACTCTGAGCTTGAATATTCAAGTCTTGTCAGACTGCACCTGCGATGAAAGCCAGCATATGTTGTAGCTCAAACAAAATAAATGCAAATGATACTCTGGTGGCAAATTGCAATAATGATTTTGATCTTGAGCTTCAAAAACAAAGGAAATAACATAAATGAGAAATTTGATTGAATCAAGCTGTGGGCTTGGTTGGATCCCATATGGTTTGGGTATGAACTTGAATTCTAAAATGCTGATGGTTGTTTTTACCAGAAGGGTACTATGGTCTATTTTTGGTCCATTGCTTCTCATTTCTCACTTCAGACTGAGCACATCAAGTCAGCATCAGTACACTTGGAACTAAAGAAACAAAGTAAAGAGGAATACAAACAAGCAGAAATTGCGAAGAAAACACATATATGGCTTAAAGTTATCAGCCAAATCCTGATTATCAATGCTACACCTACAGACTCATATACTCATGTATAAATATATGCAAATTAGGTGGCATTTGGTGGCCATTTTTGCTACTGACATTGATGATGTCAAAAGATTTTGAGGATGCTCAAAACCTTAAACCTGAAGTAACTGATTTTTTGGCCATTTGGGGGCAGAGGAAACACCTTTGATGTTAATATGACGCACTTGCTAACAAACAGTTGCCCTATCTACACATCCAGCAGATACAGAAGAACATAAATATTAATTTGGAGTTGTGTTTTCAGCCACCTGAATTGAAGCTCAATATTCACTCTCCTTTAAGTTTTGTTTTGGTCTCCTGTTACCTTTTCGCATACAAGTAGTCATTTGATGCATTGTTGATATAAAAATATTGATTATAGTCACATTAAAGCTACATCAATCATTGTTTTTATATTAACAATGAATCAGTTGGCTATGTGTAATGTGAAACAAACAAAGAATTATCCTCTCAGCTCTACTCGGCTTTTTAGTCTCTTTTAGCACATTGTTTTGGTTTTCCTGCCTGCAGATTTTTACCGTCAACCTCATTTTCAGGTGCAGGAGGCAACTGTTTTAAGCCTAAAAGCTCTGATAAATCTAATTTACGCCATCTTTTCCAGCATCAAATGACAAGATAGAAAAAGTTAGCTGTTAGCAGCTAAAGAGACAAATATTTCCCTCAGGAGTTGGTGGAGACAAAAACAGAGCTTAAAGGATTTAAATTAACCAGGTGGTCATAAACACAACGCTGAATGAATGCTAATTTTGTGCTGTGTTCCTGTGTTTGTTCTAACAGTGTATAAGGTATGCCCATGTTGTCTGTTAAGCTTGTTCAAGTGGCCAAAAGATCAATTAATTCAACCAATCATCATCAACCAATTTTCCAAATGATTGCATTATGAATAGAACATAGAAAACAATCTACTGCTTTACATACTGAAGTGTACTTTATTAGCACAAGTAAGTCAATGAAAACCATTTCAGAACCTGTGTCAAAAGTTGTATCAGCACTGAAAACCGTCAGAGTAATCCTCAACCCCCCCACAAATATACGCTGTTTTGTTGTGGGCAGTGGTGCTGGTGTTTCCCCATCCCTCTCCACTGGCAAAGACTGAGTGGCTGCTTGACACCATGTTCTTATGCAATCAGTCTAGGCATCAGAGCATGACTATCCAGGAGACGCGAGGGACTATTGGGTGCCAGCAAGAGCAACCGAGTGCTGCCTATGAACGCTGGGAGGGAGCGAGAGAGAAAGAGAAAGAGAGGGAGAGATAGCAAGGAAGGGAGGGAGAAGTCAGTAGATGTGGTAAACAACTCAGAAAAGACTCCTGTCAAAGCCATGTGAGAGGTGAAGCAGATACATACAGAGGAAGGAAAGACCGTTAAGGAGGTGAAGGAGGAAAGAGGGAACTCTCATTAGGGAAGGAAACAGGAACAAAACAGGGGAAGAGATTGTTAAAAAATGACAGAAACACAGGAAGGAAGACGAAAAGAATGAGACAGCAAACAGCAGGGACGCCCTGACGGCCTAATGGTTAAGGCTCGTATACCATATAACCGCAACGTCCATGGTTTGACCTTCAGGGGGATTTTTGTTGCATGTCACACCCCCCTCTCTCTCTCTCTCTCTCTCTCCCCTTGTTTCCTGACTCCCCAACATTGACTCTCAAATAAAGGCAAAATGCCAAAAAAATGGAAGGAAAAAGGAGATCAGAAACAGATAGATGAGAGCAAAGAAGGAGACAGAGCCTGGGAGGGATGTTGCTGTCTCTTTGGCTCTGTGCAGAAGTCTGGCATGGCCACAGAAGCTCAGAGTCGGGACTAAACACACTGCAGTAGTCACGCACTGTTCTCATCAGTCTCTGTCCAGCAACACAGTGCTTTTTGATTTATGCCTTAATTAGCAAGATGTAATGATGGTTAAAAATACAGGCCCTTAACTTTATCCAAATAGGGAATTTATCTACTTATGACACATTACAATAGATAGAAACCTACAAGTACCAACAGAATATTGTAAAGATACAAACAGGATGACGCTCAGATATGACTCTTTTTTGTGTGGAATTTCTGAGAATATCATTTAGCTATCTGCCATTTAGGTCTGAAAAAGGACAGGACATAAAGAATCTGTAATAATAAGAACAGAGAGACCTCTAATATATGCACTACATTATAGAATTACAGTGCATCCTCATTTTTGCTTGTCTTCAGTTTTCATTCTGCATGCAGAAAGTGCTCCTGTTGGTAATATCATGTGTCCCCTTGGTGAATTGGTTCTGCTTATTAGCGCTATTTGAAGTTCTGCAGTAATTGTCTTTTTGATAGAGAGAACTGAGACATGGAGCTGAAAAGAAAGAAGCATTGTGGTTTTGATGATTGTACATTATTTGGCCCAGTGGTCAGCTTACCCCATATTTCATAAGGGGACTGGTGGCAAAACACGTCTTTATCTGGTGTGTCTGGTAACAATTTAGCACGCTGTACATCCATTGCTCATGGTCTAAATAGTTCAAAATGTAGACTTTTAGGGAGACAAAATTAGTGTTATTTCATTCTTCAACCTGTGGAAAACTTAGTCTTTAAAGATGTACTCCAGTTATTTATTACTGCACTTCCATGAAGTTGAGGAACTCACAAGAGAGAGAGTTATCGAGACATGTTGACAGCCATGCTAGCAGCTCTGTGTAGTTGTAGCTTTGAGCCAACTGCTAACATCAGCATACTCACAATGACACTATTGACACGCTGATGTTTAGCAGGGATAATGTTTACCATGTTCACCATTCTAGTTTAATGTGTTAGCATGCTAGCATTTTCTAATACAGCTGAAGATGATAAGAATGTCATTCGTTTTGTAGGTATTGGAAACATTTAAATTGTTAGTTAAACTTTTTACAATTCATCCAGAGGGGGACACAAATATCTGTACATAATGCTTTTTCATGGCAATCCATCCAATACTTGTTGAGACATTTCACACGGAACCTCATGTTGGCACTAGAGTAAAGGTCAGAGGATCCCCAAGGTCAGTAAGCTCCATCCTCTGGGGAACATGAATGGATCCAGCAGCTGTTGAGATATTTTACTCTGGACCAAAGTGGTGGACCGACCAACTGACACTGCCATCCCTAAAGCCATGCAACTCAAAGCTAAAACAAAGAATGGTTGAAATCAATGAAGCAGATATATCCTGACTTTTATTCCTCAGTGTGGTTCCAGAAACAACTCCCCGAGACTCTAAAGCAAACTTCATGTTACAAAATTTCAATCTCAGGCCCAAAAATTAGATAAGTTATATTTTCAGACTTTTGTCAGCTCTCCTCAGAGCCACAGAAGACATTATACACCTGTTTTCACTGGTCAAGTTGTACTCTTCATGTCAAGTAAACAGAATTTTGTGTTTAAAATTGGTGAAATGCCCTTTTAATATTAATGAAGCTCATGACGTTCACCTCCTCTGGCACTACGAGCAGTTCCAAAAGATTCATCAGTCCAGTGAAATATCCAGTCAGGCTTCGACACGTGTCATTAAAATGAATTTACCAACCTGCCTTAAAGCTTTTTCTTTTCATTGGTAGTTGTCAGTGGATACTGAACCATGGCGGTCTCCCTACACACTCAATTGCTGCCCCCGCCTTGAGGATTACAATGAAGTTGTCAGATTACAGAAGCCCCCTTGATGTGCATGGGGGTTTAACGCTAAATTTAGCAGGCCCTACAAAGTCCTAACCATCATTCAGTTTAGCTGTTCAGTAGTTTTCATGGATTTATCAGCAGTCATACATGCTCTCTCATTGCTGCAGCTCTGAACTAGCATGGCTAACACTGATTTTCCATATGAAGCTAACAGCATTGTGCTTTATACCATCCATCACAGACAGATCCACCGTGTACCACTGTATGGCTCTCCTCTCCTCCTGTTTCCATCATCACAGTGGTGTTGCCACCCAGTTTAACGACCACTGCTGCTAGTAATGATGCTGCAAAGTTATATACAGCCTCCTATGTGTGCTTTGAAAGTGTATATAGAGGAGGGTGGAGAGACAGACCAGTAAACGAATAGGCTCCTTGAGAGAGACAGAGGGAGACAAAGAGTGATGAGGTAAACAAAGTAAGAGAACTTAAACAGGGAGGCAGATGGAGCTATTGAGATAGAGAGGGTGATGGGAGGCTCAGGGTGTGTGAAAGCAAAGAAACCTTGAAAGCTTAAAACCTTTGGAAATTTGGCTTGAAATAGTTAAAATGCACATATGATATCAAAGTTGAGTGTCTCATTAAGCATCCACAAAAATCTAAGTGAAAATAAATGTTTGAACTATGTAAACATGGTTCAAAAAACAGCTCATTTTGCTGTTTACACCATTTCTCAAGAGTGTGTAGATGTGGCAGATCACGTTTTGATTGACATCTCCCTGGCTATTGGCATGTACTGTGAGTTGGGCGGTGCTTGGTTTTGGTTAATCCGTTTTCAACACGGCAGCCGGGTCACAAACTTTCTTACATCACAGCTAAACAGTAAACTAAAATATGTTTCTGAAAACATTTGAGTTGAGAAATAGGTAATTCAGTAACAGCATCTTGATTCATATTTGATCAGCATGGCCCAGTTTGATCTGAGCTTCGTGAGCCGTGTGTTCAGGCGTTGCTTTCTGTGTTTCACAACACATTGCTGAGAACATGAAGTGCAGAGGTGGAAGAAGTACTCTGATCCTTTACTTCAGTAAAAAATACCAATACACCAATGTAAAAATACTCAATTACAAGTAAAAGTCCTGCATGAAAAATCCTACTTAGATAAAAGTACATAAGTATTAGAAGCAAAGTACACTTAAAATAGTGAGAGTACTTTGAGTGTTTTATTAATTTTACATGTAACCAAGCGTCTCCAGGCATGAAAACTGACCACATTCAGGAGTTTGGAGTCGTATTAACTCACCAGACTCCCCCTGCTGTCCATAAGAAGTGACGCAACAAGAACTCTGATCCTTCAATACCAGTAGAAATATTTCAGTCAGTAAAACAGACAATCCTCATGAACTAGACTGTTATGGTCTGGTTAAGTAAAATCTACAATCTGATTTGACCTATATGTCATATATCACTCCGACAAAATCATACTGGACAAAATAAATTGTGGACATTTGTCAAGACATGAGCAGTGAAAGGACGGAGCTGCAGTAATTCACATAAAGAAGATATGATCTCATTTAGGAAGAAGGATATGGAGATAATCACATGTTGTTGGCAAAAGTTACAAAATTGTGTCAAAAAAACAACCAAAAAACAGATTTATTACAGATTCAACAAAACCGAACCACAGAGCCAAATAATCTGATGCATTCGTGTTCTGTGGGATTCAGAACCGCAACAAATAACTATTGATTTGTTTAAATGCATCTAACATTTAAAATTAACCTTTTACTCAAGTTTACATTCTGAATTTAATCTGTTTCTCAGAAATACTAAAGTAATTTCATTATATTTTTTATTACTGGAATTTCATCATTTCAGATAAATGAACAGTGATTCATTTATCTGTTGCTCATCTAGTGTATTTGCTTTATTGTAATCAATAGAAAATTTGATTAAACTGAATACTAGGAAAATTAAATTTCTCCGTTCTCGCTGGGAGGAGCTGAGAAGCGAATAAGGGAAGCGAGGAACCACGTTAGCCAAATGAAAAGCACTCAGTATCCCTTTTAAACTGCTCCTCTTCCAGGAATGAATCAGCGCTTGATAACCCCTCTCTCTTCTTCCTGCTCTCAAACACAACAAGCTCCACTCTGTGCTCATATTTCCTTGTTCCTTCCCCTTCAGATCAACAGTTTGAAGATGGGTGTAACCAACACGTAATGTACTACAAGAGCTGTCAGGCTGCATCCTCTGTGGAAACACACGTTGTTCAGATCAGAACTCAAACGTGTTTCACTTGTCAGGAAGTGAAACTCAGACAGTCATTGCTACTGAGAGCTGAAATGGCGCAGAAAGGAGATCAGCTCGACCGAGAAACCTTCTCTTGTTCGATCTGTCTGGATCTACTGAGGGATCCGGTGGCTATTCCCTGTGGACACAGCTACTGCATGAGCTGTATTAAAGGCTTCTGGGATGAAGAGGATCAGAGAAAGACCTACAGCTGCCCTCAGTGCAGACAGACCTTCGTACCGAGGCCTGTCCTGGTGAAAAACACCATGTTAGCAGCTTTAGCGGAGCAGCTGAAGAAGACTGGACTCCAAGCTGCTCCTGCTGATCACTGCTATGCTGAACCTGAAGATGTGGCCTGTGATGTCTGCACCGGGAGGAAGCTAAAAGCCCTCAAATCCTGTCTGAGTTGTCCGGCCTCTTATTGTGAGAAACACCTTCAGCCTCATTATGATGCAGCTCCATTACAGAAACACAAGCTGGTCGACCCCTCCAAGACACTGAAAGAGAACATCTGCTCTCATCATGATGAGGTGATGAAGATGTTCTGCCGTACTGATCAGCAGAGTATCTGTTCTCTCTGCAACATGGAGGAACATAAAGGCCACGACACAGTCTCAGCTGCAGCAGAAAGGACTGAGAGGCAGAGAGAGCTCGAGGTGAGTCGACAAAACATCCAGCAGAGGATCCAGGACGGAGAGAAAGATGTGAAGGTGCTTCAACAGGAAGTGGAGGCCGTCAATCGCTCTGCGGATAAAGCAGTGGAGGACAGTGAGAAGATCTTCACTGAGCTGATCTGCCTCATCCAGAAAAGAAGCTCTGATGTGAAGCAGCAGATCAGATCCCAGCAGGAAACTGAAGTGAGTCGAGTCAAAGAGCTTCAGGAGAAGCTGGAACAGGAGATCACTGAGCTGAAGAGGAAAGACGCTGAACTGAAGCAGCTCTCATACACAGAGGATCACAACCAGTTTCTACACAACTACCCCTCACTGTCACAACTCAGTGCATCTACAGACTCATCCAGCATCAATATCCGTCCTCTGAGCTACTTTGAGGATGTGACAGCAGCTGTGTCAGAGCTCAGAGATCAACTACAGGACGTCCTGAGGGAGAAATGGACAAACATCTCACTGAGAGGGACTGAAGTGGATGTTTTACCGTCAGAAGCAGAACCCAAGACCAGAGCTGGATTCTTAAAATATTCACGTGAAATCACACTGGATCCAAACACTGCACACACATATCTGTTATTATCTGAGGGGAACAGAAAAGCAACACTCACGAGGAAAGGACAGTCTTATCCTAGTCACCCTGACAGATTCACTTATTATCATCAGGTCCTGAGTAGAGAGAGTCTGACTGGACGTTGTTACTGGGAGGTGGAGTGGAAAGGGAGAGGAGTCGGTGTAGCAGTCGCATACAAGAACATCAGCAGAGCAGGAGGCTCATTGGAATGTGGATTTGGACACAATGACAAATCTTGGCTGTTATATTTTGACATGAATAGTTATACAATTTGGTTCAACAATATCTTTACTCCCGTCTCAAATCCTGGTCCCTCCAGAGTAGGAGTGTACCTGGATCACAGAGCAGGTATTCTGTCCTTCTACAGCATCTCTGAAACCATGACTCTCCTCCACAGAGTCCAGACCACATTCACTCAGCCTCTCTATGCTGGACTTCGGCTTTGTTATGATGTTGTCACAGCTGAGTTCTGTAAACTCAAATAGACAGAAGTCATTTCAGACATCGTGTGTCAGATTCTGTTATATTTCTTCTTTTTTTTTTTTGTCTCTATTGTTTCTGAGAGTTTGTTGCTGTGGTGTTTCTGAACTGCACAGAGATCAGCTGTCAATCAAACTGGGACTGTCAACACTTTTTTTTTTCACTTTTCATTTGTTGTTCTGTTAATGTTTTCGGTTTCTTTAAATGTCACTTCTTCCTGTGTGTTTTTAGCCATGCAAGCTGTCACTGCTCATGAAGATGTTTTTAACCTTTGCTAACGTTTCTTCAGATGAAAATGTAAAATTCTCTTTCTTCTAAATGTTAGTTTCATGTTTGTATTGATGTATTTGCTGTTATTTCTCTTCCATTTCAGCGTCTTAAACAGACAAAACAGCAGAACTTCCTTCATCATAGATATTTTGTTCTCACCATTTGGTAAATTCATTAAGAAATGTACAATCAAACCGTAATTATCATGATAATAATCGACAAGGAGATAATTTATTATGTTCGTGTACATATAGCGGACATTCTGGGTTAAACAAACTGAAATGAAATCATTGAAAAAGAGTCATTTAACAGACTTTACTGATTGGATGTGTGAACAATCTGAAGCTTTACTTGATTAATAAAGTTGTTTTTTCAACAATGAGCAAAGTATTTTCTCCTGTCTTCATCTCAGGATCTCATTCAAAGCTTCTGGAGAAAATATGAAACTAAAATAAGAGTTTATTTGAGGCAGTTTTCCTCCTAAAACACCACAAAGTACAGAGTTCAGGTCCAGAGCAGACAAACGTTTTTTAACACCTTATACTGTTGAATAGTCTAATCTATAACAATACATATATAACAAACTGAAATGTTTTATGTGTAAAATACTGATCTGATAGGTAACTAAAGCTGTCAGATAAATGTAGTGGAGTGAAGTATAAAGTAGCATCAAATGGAAAATACTCTAGTAAAGTGCAAGTACTTCAAAATTGTACTTAAGTACAGTACTTGAGTAAATGTACTTAGTTACTTTCCACCACTGATGAAGGGAGAAGGGGGAGGGTACAAAATGGTTGGTTTGCAGAATTAATTAAGTAATTTTTGTAATAAATGTCAGAGCATAACCACACTCAGTTCAAACCCGATATCAGGAATGTTTACAAAAACTTAAAAGACAATATTTCAAATTTGGATTTAAACTAATTTCTAATACTTTATGGATGTTTACTGTTGTGTACATAAGACACTAAATTGCATAGTTAGAAGACTATTGTGGATTTGGGTTTCCAGTGTCTTTAACTCTTCCTTTACTGGTATTTCTCCGTCGCAGTAACCGTGCACTAAAATTATCTTCTTTGGACAACATCATAAATTAGACACCACTGTCTTTTGTTGCACATTAAAAAAAAAGATAGCTAACATGGTTCCATCACAGTACATTAAAAAGAAAACAATTATTTTTTCTACACCGAATGCTCATATACATACACATGTCTGGGATATTATAACTTTAGAGTTGACATGGCTAGAGTGCTACTATAGCAAACACTTACCTGTTTACACTAAAACGCTCTACGTAGAGCAGGGCAAAACTAATGAGTCAGGTGATCTGTGGTCTTGTCAATGACACCTTTTATTAGACTTAGTCATTTTGTCTATAGTTAATCTAAAATTATAGAGTAGTGCAGCTTTAATTGAGAAAACTAATTAAAACTAGGCAGAAATCTACTTTGCATGAGTCTGGAGTTGAATCTTGGTTGTTAGAGTTTAATTTACTCCATGTGAGACTACAGTACCTGTTTCTAGTCTTGCCTCCTTTATATACTGTAGTTCCTTTGTAGTGGGGAAGCCTCTGTGTCTCTGACTTATATTGTTTGGTAACAATTGAATTTCCAGGCCGACACGTGTTTTTGCATTTGCAATTTTAAGAGTACATTTCTTGGATATATTGCACTGACATACAGTGTGCTGTGTGGACCAGTTTGTTACAGTTCACAGATGCTTTTCTTCGCTCAGTGTCTGACTTTAGACTCGTAAGTGGTGAGGAACTTCCTCCCTCACAGGCGTTTTGCAGTCTCTTGTCCCCTTTGCTCTTTCATGGCTCTGAATTTAATTCAGTGGTGTCAGCCCCTCGGGAGCCTGGCTGCTCCTTCAGTGTGTTTGAACTCAAGCGTGAAACTATAAAAAAAAAAATAAAATAAAAAAGAGAAGCAGTCAAAAGAAATGGATTTCTCTTGTATGCGGATGCTGCTGCTTTGTAGCAGCGACCTCACCCATTTCATCAGTGCGTGTTTGCACTGTTGATTAGCTGTTTGGAGAGTAAAAAATGTGATCCTCTGACAGGAGCTCTGACAACAGCTGTTATTTGTCTACAGACACAATGGACTTTCAAGACAAATAATGTTTTGAGTGTATCATTCCTGTAATGCCATGGGGAAATTCTGTTCACTTTCTCTGAGAAGACGCTCTCCTCATTAACGCTAAAAAAGCAGCGAGAGAGAGAGAGAGAGAGAGAGGGGGAAGAAGAGAAAACCAACTTCCTTTAGTAAATAATGGATATTCTCTGAAATATACATGAAAGTCTCCATTCTGCACTTGAATTATGTAATCCAGGGCTCTGTGAATCAAGCGGCTCCCAATCCCAGTCAGTGTTGGAGTCTGGTTGCGTAACACTCAAGATGGAAGTCAAGAGCTTGGGGCATCATCATTATTTCTCCTTAAAACAAACAGCGTTCCCTTGTTCTAAACAGTGGCAGCTGTTACCATATTATATAAAAACAGATAATTGCCGTTCTTTCTCTGTTCTCACTGTTGTTCTTTTCTTTCCGCACACTCCCACGTGCATTCATGCATACAGACTGCTTAGCAAAATGAGACAGACGCCCGCTGATTGCCTTGAGTTTTGCTTGACGGGGACTGACGTGCAATCAGTGGTTGGAAGCGTTAGATTTTGCTTCGCCGCGGTAGTTTGCTGCCTGCGCTGAAGAGACGTAGAGGGGCCTCGGTGCATTTGCATCAAGGCAAACATAATTAAGCTTATGTTTTGTTTTGTCTGTTTCAAGTAATTTTGCCGCTTGTGGGTTTTTTTTTTTACACTTTCCAACATCCTGAATATAAAGAATGGCAGATAATTCAGGCCTCCCTCACCATCAAACTGCACTTTCAGGGTTTTTTGCCTCTTCTAACACCTGATTTCAAATAAATTGTTGCGGATAATTGAGGATGGAGCTCACAGTCTTAAGTAATGATGTGATTTACTGTTCTCGGTGAGTCAATCGATGAGACAAATTAACCTTTTCTCTTTTGACTCAAAGGCAGTTTTAAAGGCTATAATAGCACCAGCGCACATCTTATCTGCCCAGACGGAGGTTTTCCAGATTCTTTGCTCCACCCTTTTGATGCTAAGTGAGGATGACCATTTTTTACAGCTAAAACGACAATGATCTCATTGCTGAGGCAGTTTAAATCATGCGGCCCCCATTTGAGCCACGCTTCGTCAAATTACCCAGCGTGCAGCTTTGGCCGACAGGGTAAATGAATTGGAATGCAAGGTTTTTATCTCACCTCATTTTCTCCTTCGGCGTCTAGCATGACAGTGTTATCTACTATCAGAGAAGATCCTTGCAGATTTATCACCATATTCCAAGGGCAGACGCATGATTGGCAAAGGATGATACTCTGCGCACAGTTGGTTTGTGCTGCGCAATACCCAGTTTCCATCTCCAAGGGAAGGGTTACAAGCAAGGGAGGGGAAAGTGCTTTAGTTACATCCCTGTTTCCATTTCCATATGGAAGCCACAGCAGATGTGTCCCCATTCTGCATGCAACCAATATTAATGGTCCAGTGTTTTTACAAAGAAGTCTTCCTGAGGGTGGAGACACACTGCAGCAGCACTGCAGAACACATGTCAGTAGTGACGTTTGTCTGTCAGTGATGGCTATGTGTTCAGAGAGGTTGTCCCACTATCTTACCCTCAGTGGCAACTTCAGCATGGAACCAGAGCCTTTAAATAAAACTGGTAAGTAAATATGTGTTGTTTATTTATTAAACTGACACAAGAGTTTATATCATGATATATATTGGTATTATGATTTAAAAATCCAAACCAGGTATGTTTTAAGACATATAAAAATACTCAAAAATACTTCAAATAATAATTTACATTGTTTGGTTTTTCCACAAAACAAGTTAAACAAAATCCTTAAAGGGGACCTATTAAGCTTTTCCGTATTATCAGTTATATATATAATGTTACAATGTCGGATGTTCATATTAAACGTGGCCAAAGAGTCAAATAATGAGGCTTCAGACTGCTTTGAATGCTTGGTTTCCATCGCTTTTTTTGACTTTCAGCCTGAGCTGACATCGACTTGTGATGGATTTCTTTATATGGTCATCTGCTCCACGCACAGCGCACCAGTTCACTGCTCCACTCTGCAGACATTATGGCATTTTTTCATTGTTTTGGGGATAGTCACACCAAGCATAGGCGGCTGGGCAATGGCGCAAGTGGAGCAAATCCCCATTATTCAATTAGTTGGAGCAAAGTTATGGGTTTGCTACCCCACTTTTACTATTTTCAGCAACTGACAAAAACAAGTAACAAAAAATCACTCATTTTTGGACCACCCTTTGAGTGAGTTCAGTCAAACCCCTCGCTGATCGATCAGAGTAACCAGACAGTGCAGTGACAGATAGACAGAGTGGAGCTTTTCCTCACAGCGTGAAAGTGTCTGTATTAACAAACAGTCAAATGTTCAGCAGTGGAAAGTGATTTATTTAGACTTCTACAGATTACTTTGTTTTAGTTTCAGTTTTAGTCAGACTTTGGATGGAATTATTTTTAAATACAAAGATGCATCTCTCCTTTCATCCAGCTGCTCTGTGCTTTGCTCTCATTATTCTCTCATTTTTTCATACAGGCGCAAGTTTACTCTCAGGGGTGGTTTCGCAGTAAGATCTAGTCCTCAACTAAAACGGCCCTTTTAAGTGTTGTGGAGCAAAAGTCACCTTCTAAGTTGTGCATTAAAATAGTCCTTGATTTGAGATAATGTAGGTTAAAATAATCTGCTTTTGAAGTTATAATTATTAATTCCTGATAACATTACAGCTACATCAGCTAGTGGTGCTATTGAGAATAGCTCCCACTAGAACCTGTGTTTAAAATAAACAGATGGGATTGGAATTAGATAGTTGTTGTGAGGCCATTTCATTCATCAAAATTGTTTGTACTCAGTTGCATTTGTTATACTTTGGAAATGGCCTTGTGTGTATTCAAAATAGCAACCCTCAGGTTTAACATTGTTTAACCAGGTTTATCCAAATTATATTGTGATGTGCTGTAAGGCTAATTAATTTATATAGATTGTTTGTCCTTGTTTGACCTTGAAGATGGCCTAGTAGCCTGCAACCTACTAACATTTTAGGCTACATAATGTTTTATAAATATAATTTCAAATATGAAATAGCCATTCTTCTGATAGTCATTTCCTGTCCTGATCCACCCAATTATATACTGTTCTTGATTAATTCTTGGTTTTCATAACACCTTCAATCAAACTAATCTAGACTAGTGCAGGTGGCTGTTTCTTGACTTAATCCAAGAGGTTAGGTGGTGTAGAGATGCAGGAAATTTGTTTTAAATTATAATGAAAACAATTATATATCTTTCCAAGTTTGCGCCTCCATTTTAAAACATAACCAGGCAGCTATGACTCAAGTCGAGCTGGGACACCGTGAATGTTTTTCCATTACACAGCATGCCAAAGTAAAATAAGTAGTTTACCTGTTGGAGGTGTGCTGGTCGTCTGCAGCTCTTCATCAAACATCATCATCGCTGTTTCTGCTTGTACTATTCCTCCTTGCATTATTTCTAACTGATCCGCTGAACAAAGAACTCCAAATATCTCCATGTATTGTTGTGTCAACCGGTTTTTAGCGCCGCTAACAAAGCTCTCATAATTTGGTGAGGGACCCATTTCTTTTCCTGTAAATTCTTCACAATAAAAGTCTCCCATTATTGAGTCATTTAAAAGCTTTTAATGTGAAGCAGTAAAGCAGGAAATGTTTGGTTTTCACCAGCAGTCACTTAACACGACTCTGATACGGCTGGCCCTCAGCAGCTTCCTGAAAGCTGGCCAATCAGAAGAGAGTGGGCTCATCAGGAGGGGGGCCTTAAAGAGACAGAAGCCAAGACTGCCTGTTAAGAGACAGGGGCTGAACTGAGGGCCTGCATAAAGGCCAGTATAAGATAAATAAGGAGTTTTTTGAACTGTGAATCATGCAAGGCTACTCTAGTGGAGTCCCAGAATAAAAACATACAGCTGGAAACGAACATAATAGGTCCCCTTTAAAATGGCATCTACTCCTCCCTCATTGAAAAATCCAGAATCCATGAATATGCAAATATTCCAAACAAAAGATGTCTCATATCTCACTGAAAAGTCACTTCTGAAAGCTGCACACTGGACCACAATTGGCTCCAAACTTGCTGTGATGTCACGAATCATGCTCGTAGGTACGCACCTTAAACTCAGATTGTTGGCAAGCAAAGAGTAACTTTTTCCCTTTAGCAGATGAATGTGCAAACAGTCTTTGAGTGACAAATTCTGCACATACATCATTCTGCACAGTGAGGGTCAAACATCCACCCGAAGTGACAATAAGAAAAACACAATTTTAGAAGGAGGGGAACTGAAATGAATGTAATAGAGGATTTTATTCATATTACCCATCTAGACTAATATTTTCCTTGAGGAGCATTTCACACATATACCAATGCAGCATCAAAAATCTTCTTTTGCTATGTAAGCAATGTTGAGCTTTGCCATTTCTACTGTTTCAGTAGACGACATGTTGATCCTTAGCCCCAAAAACCTGATGGAAGCAGGATGTTTTGCGATCAGTGTATCTAGCGTATCTCATTCTTTACATGCACTGAGACTGCTTATTGATAGCTTGGGAAGTGTGTTCAATTCAGTAAGCTTAGTTTCTTCCAGCAACAGCCTTGCATCGAGGTCAGTGAAAACATTATGTGGCTTTCTTCTCTTTGCAATATCTTAGCCTGAAAGAGTACACCTTTGTCTTTTTCAGTAAAGGATTATTTTGAGTTTTGAGTTCTTTTTCTCATAAAGTTGAATTAATTGTTAGCTTTGTTGTCCATGAAGGCAAAAAAGAAAACAGATAAATCCTGTGTCAAACACAGTCGCTATGGTTACAGAGGCCTTACACAAAGAACTACACACCTACACACCAATTCTCTCCTTCCTGGTGATCAGCAATTGACAAGGTTTCATTATTTAGGAAGGATGTTGTGTCAGTTAAAAATCAGTCGCACTGTCGCCACAACAGTTGCAAAATGAGAGTGAAATGAGACTAAATGGTTTGAGTATGGAGCCTTGAAAGATCTGTGATGTTACATTGACTTTCCGTCAACTATGTTTAGTGATTTTCTGCTTTTCCCAAAACGCCTTTCAACAATCTAGAAAGAATGGTTGTTAATGAGTTGAAATCAGCTGTGGGTTAGGAAGAGAGAGAGAGTGAGAGAGAGAAAGAGAGAGAGTTTAATCTGTTGGGATTAAGCCAAGATTTTTACTCTTTGGTGAAGATTTTTGTAATTGCTACATTTAGCTATTTATATACTAGGCTAAATCAGATCGAATTTTTAAAAATGTAATGTATTTGCCAGGGAGGTACATGTCTTTCAGTTATTTTAGGACAGTCTTTGTGCTGAGACCTTTTCACACTTGCTTCCCTTCCTCAGACCATCATTGTTGTACTGTGTACTGTCCAATTGGCACCCAACAGTCACAATCACATCCTTTCAAGTCTGTCCGAGAAGAAGGGTCATTCTAAAGCTGAAGTACACCCACTTTTCCCGCTGCCTGGACAAAGTGTGATTGCTCAATTCAAAGGCTCACCCTCACTTGATGACAGCCTGTCCTCACAAGAAAAACAACAGTATAGGTCTAAAACTCAGGCCGGCAAAAACAGCCTATAGTTATGTTTACACCATCTGATGGCTGTAGTAATTATGACCCGGGGAAGTTCAGATGGTCAACATAAGGTGACTTGACGTCCCAGACAGGTTGGGATAGTCAGTTCTAGTAAGTGTGACTGATTTCTGGCACAACATGCTTCTTAGATGTGGACTTTGCTGCAGGAGACGACTGTTCGCTTCCCGTTTCCAACCGTGAGTCGTCAAACCTTAACATTGTGGGGTTTACTGTTGCCAGGACGGTGAAAGGTTACGTAACTTTAAGGAAGAATAAACCACGTTTCAAGTGATCATTTTAACCCAAACCATGATCTTTCCCTAACCCTAACCAAGTGTTTTTTGTGCCTAAACCTTGTCACACTGTAAAATATCATTATTTTTAACAGTGATTTGAACAATTGACCTACTTGGTTTGGTCGCCACCCATCTTATAGAGGGCGCTGAAAACACTCATATATATCATTTTGGGAGTCATTGGAAATAGACCTATTCTGACGTTTCGAAATGAGGACGTGTTGTCTTTGAAACGTGTCGGAGCATTTGGACACAGAGCACAATGCTCTTCTTTTCATGATTTCTTATGAGATGTTTCAGTGCCTGATATAAATTTTCAATGGGAAATGTGTCCACACGGATATGTCTCTGTGCTTTTTCTCAAGGTTAAATTTGAAGGCTGGCTGTGCTGGGCAGCTCCCAAGCATGAATAGTGATGAGTCAGAACCAGAGTTTGATCCAGGATCTTGCTTGAAAAAGCAGCTATCATGTGAACTGCTTGTGATCTTATATTTTACAGCCTATGGTTGTGATAAAAATCCATATTGCAGGTTTTGATTGTCAAGTGAATATATTCCACTTCCTCCATGTATAGAAACTGTCTAATGTTGAAGGGTTTGAAAACAGCTGAGAAAATGTGGTCTGGGTTTAGCTCGTTCTGTTTTTACTTTTTCCTCTCTGTCTACTTATTTTGTTGGGAAACACAAGAAGAGTGAGGTGACAAAATATGACAATTCCCTGGATTTTGTGAACAGAATCATTACAGTGTAGTTTGCCATGTTGTCAACTGTGTCAGTACAAGGCTAGTTATTTGTTATCGCTGTGACTGAATTTAAGCCAAACTCTTGAAAAGTTTTGGTATACGCTGTATAAATATGAAACTGTTTCCCTAGAAGAAGCCATTGTAGATGTTACAATCTATTACTTTTTGTTTTTCCAGTGATTGTGAGAAATCTGTAACCTTCTTTTTATACATGGCACCAAAAAGTTCACTTACCTTAATGTGCCTGGGACAGTTCATGAGCAGAAATGGATAAGTGGTGAAACATCTTCAACTGCAGTACGACAGTCCAGTAGATAGATTTAATTTCAATCTACCTTACTATGTAGATGAAGGTAATTAATCTACACAGTTCTGTGACATATATTAGACTACATGTACAATATGTTTGTGCAAAGATAAAGATGATTTTGACTCAAGACTTCACTTGGACACTTGGACACAACAGATATATATTGAACCAATCCAACAGCGGCCAATCGGCTTGCAATTTATTCCCTACTATAATGTATTTACTATACAGTGCACAACATTCACTGTCCGCCATTTTATTTGAGTGTCCAGAATCTAAAATAAATGTATTCGATTCATGTTACTTTCTGCTAACAATTAGCATTTTATAGATCCTAAAATGACCGTTGTGCGACTCTACACCTATCAATGATGATGCAAAATGATAATTCATAAGTGTCCAAAATCTCAATTTACTGAACTAGTGAGTCTTCATTATATAGAGAATAGTGAATGAGGGAATGAGGGGGGATTTGTCATGCAGCCAATGACTTTGTTTTACTTCTGCATGTAACCATAGCAACGATACTCATTCTTCATGCCAACCAAACTAGCGCAAAGCAAACTTTAAAAAATGGATGACAATCTTCTTTTTTCCTTTGTGGCCATGGACCAAGTACAATAATTCATTCCACGATCTAAAAGCAGGTTATCCTGACTGATAAATAATAACGCACTCTAAATGTGCTGATATACAAAAATAATAGGCAAGAACAGCATTAATTTCTGAGCTTGGTTTGGAGAACACGCCAGCCTAGGCTCGTGAACAAAAATTACATGAAGTTTCATATTCATCCTGTCAGGTTAAAGATTTTGACAGCAGTGGTCAAAACAGGCCTTTAGCTAAGCATGATGGATGTATATCCGCCTTCTCTGTTTTTTTTAGAAACAGATGAAGGAATATCTGCTACAGTCCACACTGCAGTTTACCCTTGACTGATTATTGTTCTAGATTTTCCAAGCATGAATAACTGCTGGCTATCAAATGTCAACATCCATCTCTTTCTGCCCGTAAAATCTCATGTTGGTTCAAGTTATATTTTCACCTCTTCTGTGCTGCAGTTCTCTTGAAAGAATAAAGCTGCAGGTATTTGGGGCCACCCAGGTTTAAATATTATTCTCACAATGCCAAAGGAAATGAATTAAGCAAATTATTATTCTAGCCCCACGCTGAACCTATGCTTTGCGTCCTGAGACCCAGTCCCCAGCCCCTCACATCAGACACACTCAGCTTCAATCAATGCGTCTTCCATTTTTAGAAGCAGTCAATACCGTTATCAAGACAAAGCAGAGAGCCTGTGCTGCACCACCTGACTGCCAGGCGTCTGCAGCTACCTGCCTCCCTCCCCCTCCTCCCCCTTCCCCCTCCCTCTGCAGGGAAAGCCTGGGAAGGAGAATCCCTTTGTATGAACTGCAGAGCTGTAACCTGCTCGGCTGGGTGGGATGACAAGCTGACTGCAGAGGAGAAAACGAGAGGAGGCGAAGAGAGAGAGGGGGAGAGGCTCTTCTCTTCTTTCATCTCTCGCTCTTTCTCTCCCCGTGTTACAGCATCTCTCTCTCTCTCTCTCTCCGATTCTCACTGTCTGTCTCCTTCTCTCGCTCAGTCATGGTCTCTCTCTCTCTCTCTCTCTCTCTCTCTCTCTCTCTCTCTCTCTCTCTGACTGATTGGTATGCAGTGCCAGGCCCGCTCTGTTCTGCAGTGTGGGTTTGTGAACGCTGCTGCATGTCAGGGGAGAGAGGGGAATCGCACTGCAGTGGCGGGTGGGGTGGGCACACATACAAGAAACCCCTCCTGTGCTGCACCAGGAAACCCTTTTTCAAACCTGACTCTGTCATGCTTCTGTTGTCATTCAAATTAAAGATCTGCATCTCTATTTTTTGCACATATGGAAACAGAGCGTTTATCGATCACTGTATTTTTATGGTAAATGCTCTGCTATGCAATCTCTTTTCCAATACAATAGTATAGAATGTCACAAAGGAAAATGTCTCCTTTTACATTACTGCATACCATTTAGAGGAGGCCATTGTGTAGCCTAGCTGGCTGCTGTGGAGAGATATTGCTGTACAGTAATTGCATGAACTGTAGATATATTGCAATATACTGGGAAACCGAATAAGAAATTTTAAACAATAAGCCTCGACAATGGAGCTTATATTACAGCCCATAATCCAGAATCCACTCAAGTGGCATCAAACCACCATCGGAGACAAAGAGTAAATTGAGTAGGACGGTGAACTGAGCTGCTAAGTATCTAAAATTATGGGGTGTCTTTAAACCCCCCCCCCTTCCCCTCCCCCTCTCTCCCTCTCCTCCCGCTATTATGCTATTTAGGTGTGTTCATTTCAGGTTGAGATGATTGGATGGCTTCATCTGTGCAGTAATGCCTCGCCCTGAGCCAGCGCTCTCTGCAGCAGCAGCAGCAGCAGCAGCAGTAGCAGGGATGTGGGAGTCACAGCGGATCAACAACCTGCTCTCCACTGCACCGGAGAGGAGACTTCAATGGATTCTCTCTCCTGGCGCTGGTTGAACCCAATTACACTTGAAGCAATAAATCCTTAGCAATGCAATTTCCCCTCTAGACAAGATCTGCCGGGCTTCCCCCCTCGCGCTCTCTCTTCCTCTCCAACACACACACACACAAACGCAGTCTCTCTCCTCCTCCTCGGTCTCTCCCTTATTCACTCTACTGATTTCTCTATTTCTTTCTTTCCCTCTTTGTCTTTTTCTTCTCTCTCTCTTCTTTTATCTTTTTTTATTCCAGCCATTTCACTCCCGTGTCTCTCACTCTTTCTTCTGTCTTTTTATTTTCTCCCTCCACTCTTATACGTCTCTTGCTCTTTTGTTACCGCACTCTCCCCGTGACCTTCATCTCCCCAGCCTCTCTTTAACCCTGCATCTTTCCTTCTTCTCCTCCTATCACCTATCGAGACCTTTCTCCAACCATCACCTCATCATAGCCCGCTTGTTTTCTTCTGCGTCTCATAACACCCCTTTTCCTCTATTATACCTCATCATCTGTCTTTGTCTATCTCTCTCTCTCTCTCTCTCTCTCTCGCTCTCCTCCAGGCATGCATCTCTCTTCACTCGTGCTTCCCTCATCTCTCGCTCTCTCCCTCCCTCCTCTTAGTGCTAAAGCGTTTTTTTTTTCTAGTTGGTCAGAAAATGACAGAGAACACGTAGGACATTTTTACCTGCTGTGATGTTTTGCGGTGAGTCCATCAAACATCAAGGGCATGTCATGTTCCTGTGGCTGATGCAAGGACAGGCCCTATAATGAGATAATTCACTTATTCAAATACAATTTGTCCTACAGATGAATGCATTTGTTTCCAGTGCTATTTATTGAAGACTTATGACTGGTTGATTTATATTGTATGAGTTATTTTCTGTAATAATATACTGTAATTAGACTTGTGGTGATAGGAATAATAGTAATTGTTGCAGTAATAGTGGTATTAGTGTAAATAAGCCTCGTTTTTCTCTGCCACATTACAAGTACAGTACGAGGGAGTAACCAGTGAGTCACTGCATGTCATTAATGCAGGAAAAAAGAACTGTACATGAGTTCGTGGCAGTCCGCAATGGCTGAACGAAGTGGTCAGCCAAACTTAAAGGATCTTAAATATTTAAAATCCACAGTTTAGAGAGGCACCGTGATGTTACATTTACACACTGTACATGGAGAAGTACAGAGGTTTGTATCCTGCAGCGTAATTCTGTCCAGCAGATTCAGCCTTGTTGTTACAGTTTCTATGTGACATGTCAGTGAAGCTGTAGGTGTTCTTACTTCAAAGACTATTTATTGCTTTACAGGAGTTGTATTTGTGGTCTGGCTGCTTGTTTTTTTATCTTGCTGGTTATTCTCTTCAAATACAAACAGATAATTGGATTTATTTTCTTCATACTGTGGCAAAATAAAAAACAGCACTGAGAGGCGGATACCCTCAAATGGAGCCATTATGAATTTGGTTGTTGAGACTAAATTGAGTGGTTAATGGTAAAAAATGCCTCTTTCTGTGGCTACTGTGCACCATCATCTATGTATGCACCTAATTACTGATCTGATCAGTAATGTCCATCCTGAGTTTGTGTTTACTGAGCCCCATATTAGTGTTTTTAAGACCCTATTAAAAGCACAACAAAGACTTCCACTATGGTTGGCTGCAGATAACAGCCATTTTCACCAGATGGTCTGATACTTCTGCAGAAGGGTATTGTATCCTATAAAAAAATAGCTCTCAGCAGTAATTCAGGCAAAAAAAATCTGCAACCTTTATTTGAATTTAGCCTCAGAAAACGATAATGCTAGATTATAGCAGGCTTGCTTTCTGCGTGTTGGCAAGACAGATGCCACCGGCACTTTTCCCCCCACATTTTCTTTAGGGTCAGATCTGTCAACTGTAGGTCAGGTCCCAGTGTGAGGTTTCTAAAGGGACTAGACATTGATATAATTGATCTGACATTCCAAGACATCAGTCATTTTGTTCACGCTGATGTCATGCAAAGCAGGTAAAGTCATTATGGTTGATTGTCTAAAAAACTAATTTGGTGAACGTCTCTGGTATTTAATAAATATCATGGATTATGAAGATGCTAGATACACAATCTTCTCATACGGTTGGAGTAAATCATGGTTTCAGGCTACGTTACTGTATGTGTGAAACCTACTGTATGCAGTCTTAAGCCATTGCTACATAATCAGGTCAGATTTAAACCCTCCAGCAATGTGAACAACCCCGACTTCAGCTTGTGTTCAAGTAGAAAAGACAATATATTGACTTTGAACACATACTGTGCAGGATACACTGGATGAGCAGAGAACACAGCACCATCATTTACTCCTGGCTTTCAAGCACAACATAGTTTATAGTGATAAACATGTGTTAAACCCCAGGACTGCAGATCCATCTCAAAGTTCTACAATCTCAGAAAAAGAAAATTGTTGCAGTTTTGACAAACTGCAGTCTGGTTTCCGTAAGAGACACCTCACAGAGACGGTTTGGTCCTCGGTTATTCATCTCATTTATTTTCAACAGTTTGAACAAATCATATATTGTTTTATCTCCTCATGTCTTGACTCTTGTTTAAGCCAAGAAGCTGCAGCAACATTTACAAGTAATGCAAAATCTTGCTACATGATTAGTGTCCACAGCGTCTCCATGTTAACCCAACTTTCTGTTGACTTTAGCGTTGAATTCAAAGTCGGATTCTTCTGCTGATTCTATATACAGTAAACCTGTTTGCTTGTCTTTGATTAAAATATGTATTCAATTGCTTTTTATTGTCTTTGTAAACTTGATTTGAAAATGAGCTTGTCAGGGTGGTTTGGGGGTATGGCCCCCTGAAAAAATGTTGATTTTCCTGATCTAAATATGTACATTTTAATATTTTGTGAGCAAAAATTGGATAATAATAGCTTATAATCATATCAGTGGACAATAACATAAATTATCCTTGTCCGTTGCTTGTGTAACAGATGCAGCATCTTGAGAGGACAAAAACCTTAAAAGTCTTCACATATTTCAGCTCCACTGTGATGGTTTATGCAGCGAATGCAGATAGACAGTTGTTCTGTCCCACTCATCTGCAAGGACTGTAAAAATAAAACTGTCTTATGTCCTTAACTATGTCCTCCTCAATCTCAGCTTCATTTTGAATCCTTTGCTGTCTCAAGATGATGTTTCCGTGTGGCATCGAATGAACTTTCTCCTGTCCAGTTACCACGCAGTACAATGTTCCTCTTTGACAGATTGATTATAACATCTAAGGTCGGAGAGGAGAGCTGTGCGATTCTCACTAACTTTCACAGCATATGCATCGCTTAGAACAGAGTTAATGCATTTCTGTTGCCGTTGTGCAAACTCAGAGGCCTTTAGGTGTCCTGGACTGCAGTTGTGGTTTGAAATGATTCCCAGATTCTCCCCAATGGCATTTTTCCCCATCTCAAAATCCTTTGTTTATGAAAATGGTGTTTGTTGTTTGCTAAATGACATACAAATAGCACAGTAGTTGCAATCTGAGCCAAGGATATTTCTCCTCCCACTTTACATTATAGTGTAATTGCTTTTCACCAAACTTTGTTTTGGGGGTAATTATTATGTTTATCCCACGTATTCTTGAGAAAGCAGCACTTTTCCTCATCTGTCAGTGGTTTAGTTTTCAACTCAGGTGGATCCAGTTCACGTAGAAATGTGTCTGTTTGACTGACATCAGCTCTCTCACCTTTCATCTCTCTCTCCTCGCCTCTTGTCACCTTGTTTCCAACCTCGTCTCCCCCAGTATTGCTCTGCTTGTCTGGTGTGTCTCTCTTGTTTTCCTAACTGTCTCCTGTGGTCTTTTGGTCATCCTCCTTTTCTGTGTTTTTTGTTCTCTCCATAACCTGCTCTCCCTCCCTCATATCCTCTTGTCTGTTTGCATTCAACATGATATGCTCTGTGTACATTTCTCTGTCCATCGTCATCACTTCGTCCTTTCTTCTCTCCTCCTCTCTCACCCCGTGCTCACTACCTGTCCCTTTCTTTGTGACTCCTAACTTTTGTCTCCTGCCAGTGTGATAAAAATAATTTAGTAAAATTAGATACATGCTCTTTATTTCATTATTTTGCTTGAGATTGCATTGTGTGCTGCATTTCCTGTCATCTCCATCACCTCCTCTCTTTCTCTTTCTCTCATTCACCTCTCATCCCACGTCTCCTCCTGTCCCAAAGCTTTGTCTGTCTTAATTTTGTCTCAGTGAAGAAAGTAAACGCAGGGTCAAATGCTGAACTCAAAGAAAAACATTTTGCTTAAAGTTTATCCATCTGTCATCACAAGACTGGCTACATTAGCTAGCTAAATCACTCAGGTGAAACTAGTCGGCATAAAACGTAATGGATGGCCACTGTCTGTTTCACGACCGCACAGAAGCTGATTGTTAAATGATGTCTGGGGATGAAAGACACTGAACAGTCTACTAGTAAAATTAAGTAAAAAATCAGTAGTTTGTCTGGTTACCCAACGTATGCTTCCATTCAGCGACTGCCTGTCAACACGTGTAATCAAAGAGCCGCCGTGTTGAGCAAAGATACTGTAGTAACGGCAACTATGACCCCCTTTACACCTTGCATTAAAATGCATTTTGAATGATCGGATTGCACACATGAAAGTACAAGTGTAAATGCACCCTAGACGCACTGAGGATAGATTGTGATCTGATGGGCCAAACCACCTCATACAACAACTATATGGGCAGAAATATGTAATTATGTGCAACTGTTCCAAACTAGCGAGGTAGCAACCATCAGCCAGTTAGCGAGCTAAGCTACTAGCAAGAAAGACACTTGTGGATGGAGTCAAGACAAGACAAAGTGTCGGCTTCTTCCCCAGCTTTTAAAAGCAAGCAAAAGTCCGTAAAATAGTGCAAACTCACGGATGGCTTCCATCTTTTATTTGGTTGTTTTAGCTGAACTGAGCGATCGGATCTCGATCGGATCTCAATGTGGAAACTGGAGACACATATTAATACCAGGTGTAAATCAGGTTAAATCATATTTATCATACAATCTGGATACGAGATGCATTTTAATACAAGGTGTAAAGGGACTGAATATCCACTTGCCCCGCACACACACAAGCATTCAGGCGAGGAAGTGAGTGATCTGTGTGTCTATATTTACCACTACAGAGCATGAAATTACATAATCTAGTATGTCTAAATAGAAATAATGTGATCTGTAAAAGTTTTAGTGCAAAGTACAATTTATCAGACAATAAATATGGATACCTCTAGAAAAACAAAACTTTTCTAACTCATATTCGTGTAGATGTACAGCAAATGTTACTGCAGAGAGTGTTGACATCAAAGCAAAAAAAACATAATCAAAACCAACCAGGGGTTTTCTTTATTCATTTACATTTTTCATTTCATGCAGCCAACTTAAAACTTTTTGGTCAGTGGTGTGTAAGAGTATCCCATTTTAAGCAAAAACATTAACAAACATAATTTGTAATTCAAATCATATTCCTCCCGGGGGCGTTTCTCATTCAAGCCTCACAGCTCTGAAATCAGCGAGCAGAACGAAGCATTGACACAGCTCTCCACTATCAGCCATGGATTGCTTAAGATACGGCTCTGAATATTTAATCGGGCCTCTTTTGAACGCCTATTTTTATCAGCTTGGCTCAATAATTCAAAGCACACTTCTCCTGTTCCCATCTGTAGCACCGTGTGTGTGTGTGTGTGTGTGTTAGTATGTGTGTCATTGTACTCTACATGTATGTTTGCCTTGGCGTGTGCATGTTTGTACGTGTGACAGTGTGCCTTTGCCTTTGATGCACACGAACGCAGCGTGCATCCATAAAACAGAGAGACAGCAAGTTCGAGTGGCACGGAGAGGCAGATAGAGAGAGAGAGAAGAGGAACAGCTGAAAGGAAACGCTTTGTTTTGGTCCGTGTCAGTCACAGATTGAATGCGTCTGTCCCCACACTGAGCTATCAGAGACTCCCAGCTGAGGAAATAATTTCGAGTTTGCGTGGTCCTGACCGGTTTGTCATCCTATCAAACTCTGTGGGGAGAAAATCTGCTTTCTTCTTCGGATCTGTAATCTTCAGAATGTTTCCAAAAACAACCCGAGATGAGAGGAAGACATAGTTAAACTGCCAAATTCTCACCATAGCTTATTAGTCCGACCCCGATTTCACACAAACTCAGTTCCCCCTTGAGCCTTAAATCTGTTCATTAAAAGGTCTGTTTTTAAATAATAAAACCCTAATCAAGCTCAGACACAGTCAGATGCCCAACACTTGATCTACAATCATACAGCCAAGCAAGCAATCAAAGAGTTTAGTCTTTTCAGTTTAAAAAAAAAAAAAAATCTGCGACCCAATCAAGACAAACAACAGGTCTGGACAAGAGGTACAGTCTGAAAACACCTACTTCCCAATGTTGCCACAGAACACATTTGATTTGATTTAATAAGCTGTATTTGTGCCAGCCCTGAGTCCACTAAAGAGAAATGATGTGAGGATGTTAGACATCCTAACTTGGCCTGTGGGCTTTGTCGTTTGGCATGATAACAACTTCAGTTATGAAAAATTGGAAGTATCCCTGCTTTTCTTGTTCCTCTGATTATTAAAGTCAGCATACAGTGGGAACTGGAAATGGGAACAGACTGGATTTAGGTCAAAAGAATCAGGTTATATGTAAGCACATATGAACATAACATTAGATCAGGCTGGGCGCTGAAGTCATATTTCCATTAAAGGATAAGGCTGATGTTGGTGATCCCCTGACTTTTCTTCACTGCCACCGTGAAGTTGAAATTTGTGGTTTTTAGTGAAATATCTGAACAGCTATTGGATGGATCGCCATGGCAATGATCTTTTCCTCTAATGTCACCAACAGGTCAAACTTTCACTTATAATGTGAAATATTTCAACATTTACAACATGGATTGCTATGAAATTTGGTGCAGACGTGCATCGAGCAGCATCAGCAGGTCTAATTTTGAATTTGTCCAATACTTTGGTTTATGACTAAATACTTGCAAAACTAATGATATTCCCATCAGCTTCAGTTGTACTTCGTTTATTGCTAATTACCAAATGTTAGCATGTTACCACATTAAACTAACATTATAACCTCTTAACATCAGCATGTTAGCATTAGCATGCTGATGTTAACATAAATTTAGCTTAAAGCAGTGCTCACAGAGCTGCTAGCATAGCAGACTCTTAGTTGGACAACAATGGAGGTGTTTGGTACAGATGAATGCTAGTTAGTAGAATCAATTAATTGTTGGTTTTCATCTTTTAATGGGAAAAAAATATAAACTTAACACTGACTGGCCTCTGACTTGCTTCGTCTCCATAGCAACAGCAGCTGCGGCTCATGGGTAATGCAGTATTTAGAGCTGTCCTCCATGCCAAACTGACAGACAACATGATTTCTCAAAAAACTAAGTTGAAATAATTAAAACTGGCGTTCAAAACATATAATGGTTAGTCCTATGTTTCTCTGTAATATTGAAGGTACTGTTTAAAGACCATTTTCAAACAGGAATACAGAATAAGGAAAAACACTTATGGAACCAGTGGCCCTTCCTACTTTGCAGCTCTATTACACGCTCATGCCAACACTGCTGCCGAAGCTCACTCAACCACCCCAACCTCCTCCTAATGTGATGTATTTTTGGCATTGTTGATCCAACTAAAGATTTAATGTTAATGTAGGTGTATTAAGGGATTATTAAGGAAGTATTAGTTCCCCCTCAAAGAGCAGAGCCTTTTCCACCAAATCTAACTGCATAACCATTTTGTAGTAAATGGCCAGATCCTTGACAAGTGTTTGACTGAAGTGCATGCTTCTGCATGTGAGATGCACTACTGATGTGTACTACTAAAGCAATACATTATTGCATTTATAGTTCAGCATTTTATATGCTTTTGTGTGCATATATGCCTGCATTATTTTTCATTGCACACACACAGTATATAGGTATATGTGCATTATTTGTTTCATGCATGAATCTGCATATATATGGACTCCTGCAATTGCATTAAACTGTATATGCGTGCACACAAATGTGTGTCTATGTAAAAGTGTGTGTTTTTGTGTGCAAGCAGGCATACTTTCAAACAGCCATGGAGACAGATGGCTCAGGTGCCCTCCACACCCATGTTTGAGCACTGCTCATGCCGGCGTATTGCGTCGCTCTCTGCGTGTGTGTTCTGTTACGGGTGTGTTCCTCCCTGCGTGTGTGTGCTGTGGCAGTGTGTTATTCTCCGCAGAGACCGGAATTGGTGCTGCGGCCCCTGATGGTATCAGAGAGAGGAGTGCCAGCAGACAGAGAGCCTCGACTCATGTGGGAACACCCCAGACAAAACACAAGAGAGGAGAGCACATTTTGTGTTTTATGGTATTTAGGTTTCTGCTGAACTCAAATTGATTCAGCGTGTGACTCACTACTGTTTTTACTGCCTGATCAAAGACACTTACATCTTCCTGAAGATAAACTACATTAAACCCTGTATATATGTTTTTTGCAAGGACAAGCCTGTGAATGTTACCCAATAAAAAATATACCTTTTGTTCACCTAATGATGTACATCTTTCTTCAGTTTATTTTTCTGTATTTAAAGTGAAAGTGTTGCTTTCTCTTGTGACTTGTTCTATAGTCTGTAAAATCTGAGATACTCATAAGAAAGCAGAATGGGTTCATTGCCTGTGATTCATTTTACCGACTCACCGTGTACTCAGCAATCTTTGTGGTAATCTTCTCTTCACACAGTTCTTCAGTGCATGTCAAGGATACTTACTTTTGGGTTTGTCTTCTTATGAAAGGCATGTATTGGGTTCTTGTGATGAAATGAGATAAGTTCATTTTTTGTGTCTTGACCGCAGTCAAGTGACAGTACAGCTAAAGTAATGTTAACATCACTCATGCTGTTTGCGTAACAACTAATGACTTTTTTAAAGCAGCCATTTGACATTTTGGGAAATATGCATATTCGTGTCTTTGCAGAGAGTCATATGGGAAGATCGATACTGCTCTCTCTCTCGAGTGGTATCGATCTTCTCACCTAACTGGTGTCAATAAAATAAAGCAAATAAGCATATTTTCCAAAATTCATTTTAAGTTGTGTTAAGTTGAGTTAATTTAAGGATAGGTTGTTGGTCACCAGAGGCTACCTGCTCCCATATTTTTCTGGTAAAAGAGGAACGGTTGGTTAGAGGATGCAGCAGAGAGAGGGAGAGTGGGTTTTGTTGACTAAAGTGCATAATTTATGTGATATTGTTTAAATTTAGAATCTGATTTTGTCATCATTTTCCATAAAGTGCCCGAGGCAGGTTTTAATGAAAGGGACAAGTGTGCTTGTTGTCATCCCATTGTTTAATAGATCCCTGTTTAAATAATAACCTGATTTCCAGGGAATCTTTTGTTTATGTCAGAGCTCCTGTATGTATAAATACAATCAGCACTGTAGCACATGGAAAGCTGGTTACATAACAACAGATTGGGGGGTTGGCAGAGCGAAGCAGACAGAGCATCTTATCAATGGGGGATGACAGTGAGGTTTTCAACTTTGGACACAGTAAACAACTCACTGAACAGACATGGGCTGAGCACAGCTTACTCATGTTGTCTCACTGGTATCTTTCTGTTATGCTCATAAAGCTTCATCTGTCTGTCAAAAAAGAAAAAAGAGACCGATAGACGTCGGTTGTGACTGCTGCTGCATCATCAGTGTGATTTTGATTGAAGTTATGGTGCATCTCAAGCATTTAAAGCCCCCACACACCCACAGTACACCCACAAAGGTGTTTTCAGTTTTATTTTACTTGATTGACATTTCCTCCACTCTTATTTAGTTTTGTTGCACTTGTTAGGGCCCGATTTCACACTGAGCAGACGTCTAATTAGCCAGAATAACTGAAAACACCTGTGTGGGCATGCAGGGTCATTAAAAGTGATACTGACAAGCCTTTTTATGGCACAGATTCGGACGTGACATAAAGAAAAGCACATGTGTCTCAAATAACATTGAAAATGACTGCATTGACTAGAGTGCCAGTTCCAGGGCCCTGATTTTACATGGCTTACTGGGTCTATTTAATGCAATGCTAGCCAGCATAAATTAGTTAAAACTCTGCTTTTAGTGTTAAGACAAGTCAAAATGTCTGCCATGAAAAATGTCAATTGCCCTAATGGGGACTGAAGAAGGCTGAAATATTCTAAAGCCTTTAAGTGCCATCACCTGTCTATATTAGACATCTTCGGGGAAGATGCATCGTCAGTAATTACCCAAAAAGTAGGAGAGAACATGTTTAAGTCTGGTCACACCAGCATTCAAAAGGGCAAAGTTTTGAGGCAACATTAATTGATTTCAATGCTTGTGGGGGTGATGCTTAAATCTTTCATACTGAGTTCAACTTTGGAGAACTTTGACAAACTAATTCGGGCCGTTGAACAAGAGCAAACAGGCAAACACTTACCTACGGTAGCTTGTTTACAGTGTTGCACTGTCCTCTTCTATGTAATAGGCCTACTCTTGTGTCTTAATCGCACTGCTCCACAAAAGAGGCATGGTTTGCAAAGAGTTGTGAGAAAAGAGGTGCATGTATCAATAAACTCTGTGAACTCACTGTATGGTTAGCAACCAAGCTTGCCAACTGAGAGTAGGAAAGCTTGCTAGCTCAGAGCACTACTGTGACTGATAGTTATGAATGATATGAATAAAAGATGGCTTACTCGCCTTGTTGGCCAGATTGTTAATATCTCTACATAGTAGCCATTGTGGTATTGCCATGCTTGTCTGTTGCAGTGTAACCTTGCCTTCTCTCTTCGATGAGTGGACTCAAAAACTTTTCTACTCTGCCTGAGTGTCTACATTTCTCTCTTGACTTCTGTTGCCAGCGTTACTGCACCGTGACAGATTGAATACCACTTTAAGAGGGTTTTCTGTAACAAACAGAATGCAAGTCCTGGTGTCTGGTTCAAACTTGTTTCAGCTTTGACAAGCTCTGTTTATCAAGTGGATGTCTGAATACTCCACTTGACTAGTCAGTAATTGACTATATGATTCACAGTGTGGAGGGCCTTCCTTGTGTGTCTGATGAAATAGGGTTCAGTTTGGCATGTTGTGCTTTATTCCCACTGCTGAGATCCTTGTGTGTTGGCAATGTATAAGTGTTAATGTGCATTCAAATAATGTGCATTGCTGTTTTAATGAGATATTGAGCCTCATATTGTCTAAACAATGTATTTTATAAAGCTTTGCAAGTTGTGTCGTTGTATCCCCAAACAGATTGCTGATACAATTTTCTAGAAAACACTGAGTATTATCTAGAATTTATTTCTCCATTGTTGCTATGGAAAAGAAGCCATGGGTGTGAATCAGAGCGTAATGAATTCAAAATGCTCGGTTGCTCAAGTTGTAATCAATAGCCATAACCCTTGATTGTAAAATCAGTTTTCTCAACACTGTAATCTTTAGCTTCCACCCACCGCTGAGCACCAACACCAACAACACCAAACAGCAGAGAGACAAAGTTTGCAACTAGCTGGTGAACAAAGTGGAGCACTTAACTACTAAAGAGCCAGATATTGTTCTCAAGAGTTTGTGGAGACCAAAACAGAGCTAAAAGCAGAGTAAATATTGAAGATTTGATGGGAGCAAGCTAACATTGTGCAAGTGTCTGCTGGGTGTAATAAGCAATAATTTGATAAACACATTAGCCATAAAAACTTTATCTTAACTTAATTTTGGGTAATAATATGTCAATGTTGTATTTGCAGCTTGTTTCTGAACTGTAACCAAAAGACAAAACAAAAAATTTTTACTGTAGCATTATGCGCACTTGAGTTTGGCAGTGTTCTGCTAACAAGCTGGACACAGACTGTCCCTGACAAATCCCCAGGTACAGCCTGATATATGCAACATTTAAAGGACCAGTGTGTAGGATTTAGTGCCATCTAGTGGTGAGGTTGCAGATTGCAGCCAACTGAATACCCCTCCCCCTCACCCTCGTGAGCATGTAGGAGAACCTACAGTGGCAGCGAAACTCGAGAAAAATGTGAAAGGCCCTCTCTAGAGCCAGTGTTCGGTTTGTCCGTTCTGGGCTACTGTAGAAACATGGCGGTGCAACATAGCGGGCTTCATGGAAGAGAATCCACTCCCTACATAGATATAAAGGGCTCCTTCTAAGCTAATGAAAACACAAAAATTCTTATTTTCAGGTGATTATCCACTAATTAAATCATGCTTTTGAATATTAAATTCCATTTCTGCCAAGTCTGTTCCGTTAGATGCCACTAAATTCTACATACTGCACCTTTAAATGGACATGGACATACATAGAGATGAACACTGCAAAAAATCTAAATGCTAATGCTGGAGTAGCCTGGGGAGATGGAAGGAATTAAATTAAAAAACAGCGTTTGCAACATGGGACTGTAAAATGAGTTCTGTACCTATAAACAATCTTCAAGCTCCATGCACACAAGCACATACAGTCACATACTCTCACATACAGCACGTTCCCACATTTTTTTCAGTCTTTCTTAATTATCCAGCAGTATAGATAGATATTTTTGTGCCTGTATGTACATGTGTGGGCATTTCTGTGAGCAATGAGCACAATAAAGTGCACACACATGTATTTCTGCTGCTGGTTGGAATGGATGGATCTGTAATGGTTCACTGAACGATTCCTCCTCCATCCTCCCTTTTCTTGCCATCCATCCATCCATTCATCATTCATCACTCCTCCTTTCATCCCTCCCTCCCTCTGTAAAAGCCGCATTTATGTAAGAGATACTGTAGTGCCCGAACACTAAAAGCCAAATGCAGTGAAGTGGATCTACATTATGGCCTCTGTTATGAGAGGACTCCAAATGGCAACACTGCTCACTTGGAATTAATGGAGTTTGTTACAAAGACAAGAGGGAGGATTTATGGTCAATGGAAAGACTGCAGTGTACTCACAGCCCTCATTTCCATCACCGGGCATCACCAATTTCTGGATGCATAATGTGCATTGCATTTAATTGCTTTATACATAATAGTTGGAAACTAGTCACAATGCTTTGAATTGTCTAAAGCAGAAATTGAGCAGACACCTAGCTGGTTTTAAGCACATGAAGGTGACATTTTCCTACTGAACCGGTGTGACTGTCACCCAGTGTTTTACAGTTACTCTGTGTGAGTTGGGTATATTTAAATCTGCCGGCTCACTGAGCTGAAACTCAATACAGTGCGAATGTACTATCAACATGAAATTGAATGCAGCTCTGTGGATGATAATGTCGGTCCAGACTGAAATATCTCGACTCTTCGATGGACTGCCATGAAACTTGGTGCAGACGATCATGGTTCACAGACGATGAATCTTAATGACTTTGGTGATCCCCTGACTTTTCCTCTAGTGACCATTTTGTTGTTTAGTGAAATATCTCAACAACTATTGGATGGATAACAATTACATTTTGTACTGACGTTCATGTTCCCCTTAATTGTAATCACTCTGGATTTCATCCATCACCATCATCACATCAAAATTGTAATATGGCCTCAGCTGTAATTTGTGTTTAGTGCTAATTAGCAAATGTTAGCATGCTAACACACAAAACTAGGATGGTAAACATTATGCTATACATCAGCAAGTTAATGTTGTCATTGTGAACATGTTAGCAGGCTAATGTTAGCAATTAGCCCAAAGCACCACTCTGAAGTGTGACCAGAACCATTATCTACACATTAATATTCCTAATACAATGTGCTGAGGGAGCCTGAGCACCTGCCCTTTGCCCCTTGATGTCCAAAGTGCCCTTTTGTCAAGGCATATTTTACGTTTGTTTTTTTGTGAAGGCCTGCCCTTGGCCCTTATTAAGAAGAACAGTCAACAATATTAATATTTAATAATTATTTAGCTATAAATAAAATGAAATGCCGCTGGTGAAATGATGACCTTTCACATACGGCAGGTGAACAGACGCTCAGCGGCGACGTTTAGATGGTGAGTTTCATTTGTTGTTTTCTATTATTGCTTAGGGTGGGTTTATTATTGATTAGGTGCAAGAGTTGTTAATTATAGTTAATAAAAGAATATTTAATGCTGCAATAGCAAATAGTGCCTTGTACCCAGATGGAGAGCCAGTGGAAAGTGATGGGTCAGATGAAGAGATGGAGACACAGCAAGGAGAGAAAGAGGAAGACGTTGAGTCACAACCAACAGAAAGTGTTCAGGCAACAGAAGCTCAGGAGAAGGAGACTAAAGCCAGAGAGGGGTCATTCTCGAACCTACTTGGACTACACCACCCAACTGATCCTGTGGATGCCCTACAATTCAACATAAAGTATGATGAGGTCTTCATCCAAATGTGTAATAAAGTTGGACCCTACCAACCAGTACTGTCATTTCCAAAGAATGTAAAGGGACGGTCATTTCAGAAGAAGTGGTATCAGAATAACCCATGGCTAGAGTATTCTCCTAGTACTCATGCCATGTTTTGTTTCAGCTGCCGTCTTTTCTTAAATGATGAAAAATACATGAGTCACAGCACCTGGAAAACAGTTGGGTTAAATCAATGGAGAAGAAAATTAAAGAGCACAGTGCCTCAGAGTCTCATATGTGAGGTGAAACACATTTAAGAAAAGATCATTGGAGGCAGGTTTTGAAGTGGTTGACCTTGAGTTACAAGCCACAAAAGAAAGAGAGAAGGAGAAGAACAGAGAAATTTTATTTTTTAATATCGTTTGATAGCCATTACTCTTTACCTGGCAAGACAGGGTATGTGTTTTAGGTTAGACGAAGAAACCTCGTCAAGCCAAAATCAAGGGAATTTCTTAGAGTTGGTGGATATGTTCAGCAAGTATGACAGTGTAATTAAATTACATCTTTAATATGGCATATAAAAGAGAAGCAGTGAGCTCAAAAAAGACCCCTTGTCTCGCTACCCTCGAACAGAACCCAGAACGATTTCAACAGAGCTTTGGCCTTATCAGTAAGACGTGAAGAAATTGAAGAGAGCAAAATCTTTTCCATAGTAATGGATGAAACCACAGATGTTTCCATTGTTGTCAGATATGTACACAACATGAATATCAAGGAGCGCTTCATTCAGGTGCATAATGTGGCTTTACTGAAAGAAAATGTTCTCAAAAAAGACGACATCCGTGGTCAAGGTTATGATGGGGCTGCAAACATGAATGGGCGCTATAAGAGACCTCAGTCAAGTCTTCTAAAACAAAATCCAAAAGCCTTGTATGTGCACTGTCAGGCACATTGCCTTAATCTGGTGTTGGTAGAAAGTGCACTGTTTTGTCAGTTTTTTCAATTCAGTTCAAATACTTTGCACTGTTATGACCAACCCATCAAAACAACAGTCTGCATTTCTTGAAATGCAGAAGAAAATGCATCCTGATCAGCGTCCACAGGAGCAGCAGAAGCTGCCGGACACTCAGTGGGCCTGCAGAGAAACTGCCCTTAAGACTCTGAGGGAGGTCCTCCCAGCTGTCATGCAGCTCTTTGAGGAAATGACACAGCAAGATCCCCCAGACTCTTCAGCAGGTGATGCAATGATCCATCTCAAGAGCTTCAACTGTGAATTCGTCTTGCGTCTGGAGACTACCTATCCAATCTTCCAGTTGACTGCAATTGCCTCGGATGCATTGCAGTAGAAAGACATGAACCTGGCTGCAGCATACAAAATTGTAAGTTTTGAGGAGGCTGGCCCACAACAGAACAGAGAAAGAGAGTTTGAGGAATTTTATAAACAGGCTACAGAGAAGGCTGCATTAGTGGGCCTGGAGCCCCCATCTGAGGTCCCTGGAGGAGGAAAATACCAGCGAGGTTCAAGTCACAAGAGCTTCAGAGACACTTTAAAGGAGGCGATAATTCCACATGGGAAATCTTAAATGTCTTCCATTGCCTGACAGTCCCGGAGAACTGGAAAACAGCAAGAAATCCAACAGAAGCATTTCAAGCTGTGAAGAAGCTCTGCCGATTCTATAACATTGAAGAGGAAGACAAATTGCAGACAGAACTTAAGGTCTTTCATACCTCATACTCCCCCCACCAGTCAATGAGACATCTATACCTTCAGTGGTCAAAGAAAACAATGCACATCTGGTTTTCCATAACATTTGGCACTCCTCCGATGTCCACAGCAACTGTGGTGAAAACCAAACTTTGTAAAGAGGAGATTTTGTCAGAGCTTCTTTTATTGGGAATTGAGGAGGATGTTCCAATCAACCACAGTGACGTCATAGATATTTTTCGGGACATGGCCAACAGAAAGTTGCTGTTACGAACCAAGAGTAACCAAGAGTTCTACAACAACTCAATCCAATCCTGTCCACTTGTTAATAAGATTAATGCTACTCTGTGATGTTTAATAGATGCCCACAGCACAAACACACACACATGTACACACACACACACACTCTGTTTCTGCACGGCCCTGATTCTGATCCACAGAACATCTAAATGCAATCAGTAGATAATAAATTGAATGAATCCAGCTGTGATAGACTAGTGTAGTATTAAAGGGGAACCACTATGAGAATCAGCGGCAGTAATTAAGTAATGAACCGGAGGAATAAGTGTCATTAAGTTAGAGTATTCCCTACTGTGTTTCCAAAGGGTTGTAGCTCATTAAAATGCAATTTGACCTTATCAATAGTAGCTATTTAAAAACACACCACATACGTTTTCTTGTCTAGATATCCCAGGAGTCACTGATTATTAGATTTTTTGTTTAATATTAGTCAATAACCAAACATTTTTCTTATTCACAGTGAGACCAAGCACCGAAATATCATAATAAAGTATATAGATCTAAAATAAAGACATGGCTACATTATATGCACGTATGTTCTTCATACATAAAGTGCAATGTAAGATAAAGTTGACATTGCTTATGTGGTGTCAAGTAATATCTATGTACATTTAAAATGGATGTGTGATGATGCTGGAACATTGTCTCTTGTTCTTTTTCCAGTTACTATGATATACTGTACGTCCATATGTGTTTCATTTGATTGCTGTCACGAAAGACGGCTCTCCCTGCTCATGCCTTTTCACTGCATCCTCTGAAATTAACTGTTCCCTTTTTTCTCACCACAGTGGAGGCTTTTCTAGCTTTTCCATACGCTGCTTCATGTACAAAGACTAATAATCACATCCGGCGTACAAAGAAAAAGATCTTATGTCTTATTTTGTATAGATTTTTTCATGCTGCAAAGTTAATTGCCTGCTCTGGGACGCAGAGACATGAGCCATTTCTTCCTTTTGGACAACTGCAGGATACTGTGAGGATAATTCGCAATCATCTCCTTTGTTTTATAGTCTCTTGACCGATAAATCAAAATTTCATTATGCAAATTAAATTAAGTGCAGTGTGTTATCATCCTCATCTGTCATAGCGGGAAGAATGCAGCACAAATGAAAGCTGTGACTTTAATATAGCCTTTGCAGAAACATTTTCCCCTGTTTTCTGCAGTTGTTTCATTAAAAATAGGCAAAATACATCCTTTTTGAAATACATTGTTCTGGACCCTTCAGTTACGCAACTATGCACGCGTAGCATTGACATTGGCTGGTCATGAATGATATATTTCCCTCTGTGATTGATCAAACCTTTTAAGTTAATTTGCCAATGCAGGAAAAAGGGTCTCAATCGTCATGAGTCAGGCAACCACAGCAGCAAATATCAATTTCAGTTGCTTTAATCTCCATTCAAAGCAATAACTCACTCTTGACGGGACAGGAAGTTACAGTGTTAAACTCATGTGAATGATGTGTAAGAGTGTGCGCACTGTATACCGATATTGTCACAGTGTAAATGTGTGTGGGGGAAACCGGCCGCCATGCGAGACAGCACAAGCCTGTAGCAGTAAGTAGATATTCTCCATTTACGCTATCACCCACACACACACACACACACACACACACACACACACACACAGCATAATCCTCCAGGACAACCTGTTCCGGTGAATTTGCAGCTCTATTTGTTTCAGTGCAGCTGGCTGAGAGCCCGGCTTCCAAGGCCATCAGGGCCCGCATTTGGCCGCGAGAACCCAAGGGACTGGTGATGCCGGCTGGGCCGCAGAAAGAGACAAGAGCAGGTTGGTACGTCCATGCCAGCGCCCGACTTAAATCAAACACAGGCGCAGACACGCACATCCCTAAATAAAGACGTTAAATAAAAGCAATAAAACACGTTAGAAATTACATAGAATCTGGTAAAATGATTTGCTGAAAGACTGTGAAATGAACCGTTTGTGTCATACATACAAGACTCATCCACTGTGACTATAGAGGAAGATTACTGAGTGTTTTGGTAGAAAACACTTGCACTGGGTCAGTGAGTAACATTTTTCTTGACTTGATTGAGTGGAGAGGCCTAGTATCAAAATTTAAAAGGTTTTTATTCCGCTTCATATTGATTTTTTTTTTTCTGGTAAATTCAGACCATCAGCGAGTCAACACCACAACACACTGATTTACACTCATTGTCCTGGTTCTTCAGCTGCTGATTGACTGCAGGTTGACAATAGAGTTGTGTCAGTGCAAAAATAGATAGAGTATTGATTTTACTGTTGGATCTTATTACACATGTCCTGTTTATCCCTGCTAATATCTTAGCATTTGCTTGGCAGTGTATTGGTCGTACTACTGTATCCTGGGTAAACAAATATCAAATATGTGTGCGTACATAAGAGAGAAAGAGGTTGAACGAGGCTCTTGGTGGCTGTGAGTGAATTATTTCTTCAATCAAGCAAGCCTTAACTTTTCAGCTACATTAGATGGAAAACAGAGAATTTGTGACATGCTCCAAACTGTAATTGCAGTTTGGCAGTGTGAGGGAACCTATCACAGTGGCATCGTCTCATTAGCGTTACACTGTGTTATGTTGCTGCTGTTTCATGTGTTGGACTTAAGAAGTAAATTGAAGCGGATTTACTTCTTAATTAGCTCTCTTTGAGGTTTTGGCAATGAAAACATTTCATCAGTTAATAGCAGTGGTGAGAAAACTTTATCTTGTAAAACAGCAATCAATAACAACACGGACTTTCTTTCATCTCAACTTATTAGAGCATTGAAGTTGAACTCTGCACACAGTGCGCAGCGATGTTAATGCATTATGGATCGAGTGTGATGGCAGAGGAAAAGCATAGAGGAGCTTATTGCAATAAGTGAGTGGGTGAGCAAGTGAGAGAGTGAGTGAGTGTGTGAGTGAGTGAGTGGGTGAGTGGGTGAGTGAATGATAAAATGTTGAAAAATGAAATGACTGAGTGGTGCAATTTGTGAGTGAGTGAGAGATAAAGTAATTAAGAGTGATTAAATTAGTGAGTTAGTGAAATTAGTAAGTGAGTGATGCAGTTAGTGAGTGAGTGAATGAGTGAGGAAGTAAGGAATGCAATTAGTGAGTGACTGAATGTGATGGAATAAGTGAGTGAGAGTGAGTCAGTAAGTGATAAAATGTTGACAACCAGAAATAAGTGATTGAGAAAGTGATACAACTAGCGAGTGAGTGAATGAGTGAATGGAAGTAAGGGTTGCAATTAGAGAGTGTGTGTGAGTGAGTGAAGTGAAGTGAAGGGAAATTACTGAAATTAAAATAAAAGCAGGTTTGAATAAATAAAGGCCAGTTGGAAATAAAGGTCGCAATAATTATTCACATGGTTGATTCAGCATAATGAACATTTCCACAGTTCTGATTCAGTACAACAACAGGTTCATGTCATCACACCATTTGATGTTTTTTTTTTTCTTGATCAGTATGAGTGGTACAAAAACTTTGTGGGGGTGGAATTACCAATTATTAAGTGCTGAAATGGTAAAACCCTTCGCTTATACTCTTACTCACTACTCCACTCTTACTAACTAATTACTTCCACTCTCTTAACTTGCAGTTGTTTGGATCTGTGTTAAGCCGCTGTCAGCGAAACCGAACACCCCTTGCAGATGCTTCACATTAAAAGCCCTCCAAGAAAAGAAGGAATTATGCCTTTTAAACCACTAAAAGGCTTTTAATGTGCAGCATATGTCAACTAAGTGTTGAGTTTATTTGATAGTAGCGAGTAAGAACATTTCTAGTATAATGAGAAATTCAGAGGAATGCAATAGTGAGTATGAAATTAGTCTATTGTTGTAGTGATTGAATTAGAGCTTTGGAAATGTGAATTATTCTCAAAGACAATGAGTGAGAGAGGAAATCAAGGGAGGCAACAACAGAGAAAGCACAGAGAGCGAGTGGGTGAGCGAGTGGGTGAGCGAGCAAGCGGCAGAGTAAATAAGTGAGCGAAGCAGCGAGTGAATCACGGGAGACCAACAAGCCATGGAAGTTGAACTCTATTGTCGACCTGTGCAGAATCTGTAAGTCATCACCTACTGAGTTCACTGTGGGCACATCCAGCTGTGTCATCCGAGCGCCAACCTCCGGGGCTGAAAAACGAAGCCAATGCGAAATTGCCAAGAACTGCATTTCCTTGACTGGCCCCTTGAGGCTCCAAAAGCGAGTCAATCCCCATAGATCCGCATGTTAAAATGCCCAACTTTACAGCAGAAATAAACATGTTTGCAGCCTGGTACAAAAAATGGTTTTGGTCTCTATAGCTAATTTCATGACAACTGTACGGGGGGTGAATTTTTATATAACTCACCTGTTTGAATCTTAAGGCTTAAAGTTTTGCATAATTAAAGGCGTGGACGCTTTGAGTGACAGGTGGGTGTTGTCACAGGCAAGTCGCTACCACAGCAACAATGATGGTTAGGTAACGTATGGTGTAACCCCATATTCATAGAGTATCGGCGTAGCTGTAGTTGTTGCTATTTCAGTGTGTTTTCAGTTCATAAAGTAACACTTTAGTCGCCTAAAAAAAGTCTTGTTCAGTGTTTGGTTGTACTAAAAGACCCTCTAAGGGGTCTTATGTTTTTTTCCAGCAGGTACATTTTGTTTTAATGGTTTTAAGCCTGTTTTCCGCTAGCAAAAATTAGCATTAGCATTATCACAGTTAACCACAGACTGTAAATGCACCACAATAACCAAGCTAGCAGGTCAGCGCCACCCTCTCGTCCAAATATGGTCACTTCTGGCTCCAAAAATCCAAGATGGCGACAGTCAAAATACAAACTGGGAGTCCACAAACCAATGGGTGACATCATGGTGGCTACATCCATTATTTTTTACCATCTATGGTGTCATCCAGCTGTCAACACAGCCCGCTTTGGTGAAGTTCCATGTTTGGATGGAAAAACCTGTCGTTTTCCTGCAGGTACACAGAAGGGATGAGATATCAACACGCAGTGGCACTGATAGTGTTAAATATTTATCATTTTCTCCACAGGCACAAAAATATAATAAAAGTGTGTGTACAATTTGTGTGCATTTGTGCATTTGTGTGTCTCTCTCCATTGAGTGAAATACGTCACTAACCTGTCTTGTCAAGGGCAATCTACCCTGTCTGTTTCCTCAACTGATGCAGAAAGAAAACGAGCAAGAAATAGAGAACGAAGGAAGGTAAAAGAGGAGAATAAAATGTGAAAAATAAAGAGATGATGAGGGAGAGTAATTGATAGATAGGAAATAGAGAATTAGATAGAGAGAGAGTAAGACAGAATAAAAGAAAGTCCATTAAAATTATTGAAAAAGATACAGACTGAGACTATAGATAGGCTACTTTTGATGTTTTTTAGGAGGAGAGCAGAGGTGGCTCTAGTTGACTGCACAGCAGAGAATAATACAGCACTAAAGTAGTTACAGCATCAGTGCAGGGTTATGTAAGACTCTGTCATAGATCTTTCTACTCTTCCATTCAGGCCAAAGCTTCAGAAAAAGCACATTCATATTTTTTTTTTGCTGCCATTGAACAGTGAATTTAATTTAACTTTGTAATAGATGATCAAAAAGAAAGTTTCAGTTGAGAGCAGTGTTTTCACATTAATCATCTATAAGTAATATGACCGTCAGAAACAGGCAATGAAAGGAAAGTGAACACGGGGACACAGTTTTGACTTTAACACATTTGACTGTCATTGCAACCTGTCCCAGCAGAATAAAACTATCAATGAATGCACACTATTTGTAATATATTTCCTGATCTTATCAGGATTGATCTAATTTTTTAGCTTGCTAAACATTTCTGTACAAGATCTGCTGTTTGTAGTTTTAATTGATCTATTATTGCATTCAGTGTTAGTAAAACTCTCGATAAATGTTCAGGAAAAACAAACAAACACCCAAAACACTTTAAAAATGCATTAACTAATTTTTTAGTAACCAGCTGACAAAGTTGATATGGTGAATGTGTTAGCAAACACTTACCTATTTACACATCGAACACACAAGCTGCAACATTAGCAGTCCTTTGAAACTCCATCACTTATCTTCACCTTTAGCTCTGTTTTGGTCTCCACCAACCCATGAAAACAAATGAGTCATTTGGTGCTAGATGTTTGACTTTCATTTGCTTTTCACTAACTTTGCTTGTTGTTTGGTACCTGACAGGTAGCTTACAGTTGGTTTCTTCACTGCCTGCTGCTGCTTTAAAGCAGAGATACACTTGTTTTTGCCCACTGGGGACAATGGAGCAACCTGCATATTGAAATATTATCACCATCTAAAGATGTTATGGAGAATGTGTGGCAGAAGCCCAATACTTTCCCTTTAGCTCTAATTACTATTTCCTGAGGCAAATATCTGGCTCTCCAGCTGCTAAATGTTCCACTGTGTTCACCAGTTAGATGCCAACTTTGTCAATCTGCCATTTGGTTCTGGGCAGGTAGCGTGCAGTTAAAACACTAAAAAACTGCTGCCTGCTGGTGCTACAAATGACGTTAATGAGAGCATAACATTTTTTTTATTGCTTTGGAAAACCAGAGCAATGGATGAAAGAGGCTAAAAGGCTTGTGTTGGTTGATGATTATCTGTGGATTTGTCACTACAAGTGACACCTTTCACATTACTGTAGCCATTTGATCTATTTTAATATTTCAAAAAATATATAGATTAGCTTTAACTTTAGCTGAACAACTCTTTACACTAGAATAGGCAAAAAAAAGACATGACTAAAATGTATTTAAAGTAAGACAGGTCTTAAAGATGTTTTTGCTTTCTCTTCCTGCAGTGCTCTTCCACCTATGAAACCTCCAGTAGTGTTGAACAACCCTCTGTGCACTACTGATACTGTATATGCTAAGCCAACAGAGCCCAAAAGGAGAAATATATTCTCTATATTCAGGTTTGTTTTTTTGTAAGGACACCAGAGAATTCTTCTAACTTGTAAATGAGCAACCTGCACCCAACATGCTCAGTGAAGCTGGAACTTTCAGCGGTAGCAGCTTTGCAGTCAGCCAGAGCACAGGAGGTCTATTGTGCTGTTGGCCCTCCCACACACACACACAGCTAAATGCTACAACATTAACATAATCAGGAAAAAAAAAAATCCTGGCATATAGCAGCTGCAGAATGGATAATGGACACAGAGTCATTTCAAATTCCATTTCTGCAGAGCAGAAATACCAATTTCGCATTGTGGTGGGTATTATGCTAAACGTGCTTTGTATAGCATTAAGAAGAATGAGTGGATGTTGACATACAAGGTTAACAAAGGAATATGCACGGTTGTGAGGTGAACACTCAGGGTGGGAAATTACCAAGAAGAGTCACCACAGCCTGTTATGTGGGGTGGAACAGGTGAACCCAAGCGCAGACACTCAGGCTCAGAGGCAGATGACGTTTAACAGATTTATTGTAATGCGCTTCAGAAGGGGACGAGATGACCGGGGATGGCTGGAGACGGCAGGAGGAATGGAGATGTCAAGGCGGCGTTGTTGATGGAGTTTGTGAGGGAGAATGAATAAGCAGGCAGATGAGCAGACAGGCAGGCAAGCAGGCAGTCAGACAGGCTGGCAGGGATCTTGAAGCACATGGGACAAACAGGCGTTAATCAGTTGCAAACACGAGGAAACTAAATTGGAGAATATCAAAAAGAAAATAGCAAAGCGAGCCAGAGTATAGCACACTAGCAGAAGCAACAATCTGGCGATGAGTGGGAGAAACGCCAGAGTATATTTAGCGGAGAGGTGATGAGACAGGTGTGTTGGCTGAGGAGGTGATGCACTGATTTCAGGCAGGTGTGTAGGATCCAGGTAAGCGGCAGGATCACACACACAAACACAGAAACACACAAACTGGGGACACGGAGCACAGGAGGAATGGGGAACACATGAAAACATAAGAAGAGACAGGGACGCAGCCCAATTCTGTGCCTCCTACTACTGCCCTCTACCTTGACAGGGATTTCCAACTGAAACCCGAGTAAAGCTTAGTAGCCTGAAACTCAAGTATTACAACCACCCTGAGTTTTAAAATGGACACAATGAGAACAAGGGAAACTGTAGAATAATTGTGCCACTTTCAGAATAACTTCAGCGTTAATTTCACAATGTTTGGGGAAGTACAGAAAAGAAAAGATTGATAACACCATGTATGTACGTTAAATAGGAAACTAAAGCCAGGAGATGATTAGCTTAGCTAGCTAGCTTGAAGCAGAGGAAAACTGGCTGGCCAGGCAATTTTTTTTCTTTTCCCCAGAACATAAACCCCCGCAAATCTTAATCTTTATACTTCTTAATTTTGTTACTGTTGGACAGAGCTAGGCTACTAATCTTTTTGCTAAACTAGCTATCTTTAACGGACATATATGAAGAGTGGCATCAATCTTCTCATCTAAATCTCACAAGAAAACAAATATAATATAGCATATTTTACAAAAATGTTGAACTCTTCCTTTGTGCAAAATGTCACAGGAATTGTACTGCGTTGGTTTCATTTTAGTTATCCAGGAATTAAAGTAGTGCTGCAGTCAGTGTTACACTGCATGGTTGTTGGAAAAATCCACCTAAACAACACTTTTAATCTGATAATGTATTGTATTTTTATACCTTTTTGCTCTCTGCTGGTGGCTAACTTGCTAAACTTAGTCATATGCTGTCAGTTTTCTTCTGGTAGCAGCAATTCACTTTGACAACATTTCAATATTTGTTCAGCATCTAAACCATCAATATGTCCCTCAGAATCCAAGAACAAAGGTTTCTTTCTACACCTGCAGTTTTCCTTTTAGCAGCAAGCATTCTGACATTCACATGCAGGGGACTCAGAGCTCCCCATTTCTTCACTGACAGAGGTTGAAACAGATATAAATGCAATGCAGCCACAGCGTTTGTTGCACATTTCAGCAAGGGCACGATTTGCTTTCTCAACGTGAGAAACTCACGCTCCGTTGCTGTTACTATGCTACTGCTATTGCTCCCTCCGCCTACACTTACAGCCAACAGCTATAATACTAAATAAGTCCTGCAATGAACATGAGCATCACAGACACAGAAACATAGCAGTTTTATTTTTCATTGAATATGTCACCGAAGAGGTGAAGCACCTGCTTTAAGGAGGCAGGGCATATGTGGAAACGTGTTGTCAAGGCCAGTTACGTCTACAGCATCACGTTGTTTCATCAGCTAGAACACGCTTGTCAAGTTTCATCCCATGAAAACACATTGTGTACTTTATCCCTTGAGTTTTTGTGTAGGCAGCCGTCATGTCCCTCCACTTTACCGCGACTGGAGTGACAAAGCTTTCCCTCTCTGGCATTTTACTTTGACGTTCAGCACCAAACAGGCTGCTGAGTGGAAGAACATGCTGGGTTTTTTTTTTGTTTTTTTGTTTTGCTTTCATTGAGTGTGTGTGTGTGTGTGTGTGTGTGTGTGTGTGTGTGTGTGTGTGTGCGTGCCCTTCTGCTCCTGTGCTGAAAATAAACCATCACACAGCGAGGCACGCTCATGATTTTAATATGAGCAGCAAAGAGAAAGAAAGGAGGGAGGGAACAGAGAGGAAGATGCAAAACACTCAAGTTTGTTGCAGGATGTTAACACAACAGGACACATTCCTATTCAACTCTGTTCTATACATTATATATACGATCCTCCTGTACATAGAAAAAGGGAAAGGGTGAGTGTATTTGTACTGTGTCTTTATTGTGTGATGTAATGGAGGGAGGTCATGGACGCGAGCACCGCTGGAGCGATGGAGGTCAGGCAATCAAAATGTAGCGCTGGTGGGGGAAACTCTCTGCTGCTCTGCACTGTGCTCACTTGAGCCTGTCTTCCTTTACTGCATACACACACACACACACACACACACACACACACACATACACATTCATAGGAGTAACAGATGCATGTGTACACACAAACACACACTCAGTGGCTGCGATGAAAATGAATGCTGCGCTGGCCTGAGGGGCTGAATTGTTACTGGAGAGCCTGAATAAGAGGGTAGGCTGTATTCTAGCATTATAATGTTGATCTATTAGAGCCATTAAAAAACACAACACAGCATTTGGCTCTCTATTGAGGGAGTTCAACATTTGCAAATTCTCAATTTCTAATGATAATAATAATAATAATTTCTTCTTCATGAGGCAGAGTGAAGGCAAAACAACTATATCAGCAAACATTTAGTTATGAGAGCAGATTTGCACTGTCGAATCTTTACAGCTGCAAATTTCAAAACCATATTCATGTCAACAAACTCTCAAACAAATTTTTCTTTACAGTAAAAACAGCACGACAAGGCAATGATGTCATCTTCGGTTTAGCTGATTGGTATCAGCTGTTTCATACACGCTTCACAATGACTGGCTCATTCACAGCTGCATGACAATCAGCTGACTAATAACATCCAATCATATTCATGCCGGTGTTACTGCTACTCTGCCGAAGATGTTTGCAGCAGAAGCTCCTTCCACCACCCCGAACTCTTTTGTATGCGTTAATTAAATCAATAATGTCAAAAAAGTAAGATTGATGATTGCTTTCGATTATGTTTAGAGCTGCATCGGAAAATTCATTATAAATTCATTATAAATGCTGTTTGACCTGCTGCTCCCTACATAACCGACTGCTCATGCTGTCAGTTCAGAAAACGGTTGTGCTGATTTTACTAAATATAAAATTTCTCTATGAAATTGATATAGAAAGTGGAGATATCCACAAACAAAGCTGCAACTGAAGTCTGCAGCATGTTAATAGTATACTGAGATAGAAACATCTTATTGTACAACCACTGAGGGCACATCAAAAAAGTGAATCAATACAAGATTTAATTTTTCCGTTTGAACTCGAGAAAGTAATTCAGACCGGTGTAAGACTTAGATTTAATGATATGAAGTTGATCAATTGTACAAATAAACCAAAGTACCTCTTTAATCCGAGAAAAGACTTTGTACAAGTGTGTTGTGTGGAAAGATATTCAAGCAAAAGTTTGCATACAAACTCCACTAAGGAAAGCTGGTCATGCATATGTAGAGCTGATTATGTTAATTCACCATGAAAACTTTTTAAACTTTGTTCTTGACGGGTCAGCTCCATTAAAAACCAGTGAGGCTCAACAGCAGACAGCTTGATAGATCAATAGTGAAATTTTAGAGAAGTTTTAAAGTTCAAAAGAACTTTCTACGCTCAGACTGTGAGGGGTTTATTAAGGTGGGAAATCAAGTGAAATGCAAAGTGGATACAGCAAAGTTTCTCTATTACTTAAGCATAAAAGATCATCAAAACTAATTAAAACCTGTGAACTTTTATGGGTTTCTGGAACCAGCTACATAAATTCATGTTTGGCTTTTGTTGTCGTGTCTTTCACTGAGTTGATGGTACTAAAAAAAAACCCTAAGCACGTTTTGTCTGATTCGAGTGATGGAGTGATAACGATGAACAGGTGGCTGCTCTGAAGGTCCCTGACGGATTTGTAAAGGACGGTGTGGGCTCATCTTTTGTTCATTTGTCCTATTGATTTCCCAGGTGTTTTAATAACTCCATCCATGAAATATTGCTGTTCAAGGCAAAAATGAATTTTTTATTTAAAGTTGATATAAATGTTAAACTAGTTTAATTCAATGTGGAATGGCATTGATTCACTTGACATGCAGGGACTAAAAAAACCTTGCAGATGACGTTGGTGACATGGGTCAACATTTCAGCTTGTCTAATAGTTGAGTTTATGAGCAGCTATTTGCAAAACTAATAACATTCCCAACAGCTACTTTGTGTTAAGTACTAATTAGCAAATGTTAGCATGCTATCATACTAAATTAATATAGTTAACATGGCAAAGCATTCCAAATATCAGCATGTTGTGTATGGACACAAACTCATGTTGTTTTCTGCACTGACAGGTGCTGTAAGCTAAAAAAAAAAAAAAAAAGGTTTTTTCAAAAAGTCTGTAATTAATTGTGAGCATGCTGAGATTAGCATTTAGCTCAAAGCACTGCTGTGCCTGAGTACAGCCTGACAGACCTGCTAATGCAACTCTTAGTGGGGCGTGTTGGTTAGATACATGTGAGACAATAAAATATGATCCAGTCGGACAGATTGAGTGTTTAAAGGCTTATCAGATGTGGTTTGTTATACTCATTGACAGGATTTTACATCTCTGCAAAGTTATCACAGCAGCAACTATGTTATCTTTCGTCACAATCACTGAAGTATAAATACAGTATTCATGTTACAAAGTAATCTACCAGGAATGTGCACATGCATGTATGTGGTTGGCCAAAGCAGTCACTATGCATTGCAACAAAAGTTGAGTCTTTTTCAACTTTTTTTGCTGCAGCCCTTCGTTTTAGCATCCCTGCTGCATCGACGGGCTCCATTCAAATGACTGAGGGGGCTGCATTTTTTCCACGCAGAGCTAATGTCAGTCTGAATGCCGCCTTACAGCCAAAATGCACCAGGCACTAACACGGCGCGACACATCTGCCGTGGCATGGCTGCAGCACAGCACATCCATTATAATTAAGTGAAGCTACTACATTGACCACGCGTGCTTGTCCTGCTGCTCATCTCTATTTTTATCCTCCAACAGGCAAAAACTACATAGAACTGTGTAAAAAATTATTACAATCTGTTACAAAATGATTAAAATAAATACTTCGTTGTACCAGAGGCAATGCAACGCAGCAGTGCAACCTTTTTATTTTGTCATTGCACATTAAAATAAATCATGTGACCCATGATCCTGTAGTTAAAATGATCTAGTTAATAAATTCAGTACCAGTTAATATAGCCTACACTCCCAAACCCTGCATAACCAACTGCATTATCATCTGGCAACACAATGGCTGGCACAAACCCGGCTCCGCTCTGCCTACATGACTCGTCACGTCCATGCCTGGTGTATTTCACATGTTAGTCTTGTTATATATTTGATGCCACATGTGCTAGCTGAACTTGTGTTTATTACAGCTATCATTGAAAAATTAATATAAGTGCTTACTTGAGCACAGCTGTGGGTATCAACAGAATTTGAAATATTTCAGATAGTTTAGTTTTTAATTTTATTTCTGTGTCATGCCAAACATTTGGCTCATCAAACATGAGATTGCAAGACACCACTATTCAAAAAAAAAACATGCATCATCGGGTAGCACATATACAAAGAATATACAGAAGCATGATGACAAAATATAGAGCAAAAATCCCTGAACTGTTCACAGAAAAGAAATTCAACATATCTACAGATCATCTCGATAAAGTTCTTTTTTCCTCTTCTCTCAGGCTTTCCACAGATAACTGGTTAATTTATATGTTTCATATGTAAACAGCCAACTCAGTCTTTGTGCATCATTCATATTTACAAAATCACCATTTTCCTAAAAAAGCACTGCACAGTTCCTGATAAAAAGGACATTAGAAAACAAAATGGAAATCATTTTCTATATAATTTAGACGGCACATTAGACAAATCCGCTTTCATTCCTTTATATTAACACAACAGTCAGCGGTAAAATACCAGATCTCAGGCGGGCACACAGAGATCTTTGCTTTTTAGACAAATTATATACAAAATAATTCTCAGTACCACTTTTTATCATCGTAAAGATACGCAGTTTTAGTCTAGTCCATTTATCATTGGCCCACTGATCTTTGTTCTGAGCAAACACAGATTCTCTGAACAAATGTTGAGCTTTTCATTATTGGAAAAAAAAAAGCCTCAACAAACCCAGAGTTGCAGAACAATGCACACACATCTTTTAATCATCTGTTTATCCCAGATGAATATCTGTCTTGTCAACCTATCTTCCATATTAAGTAACCAGTTCCATAACTGAGCTGTACATATCTTCCAATGCGCCTCACATGGTTCCCATCATGTGTCCCCCCACTATAGCCAACTTTGGTGCATATTTGTGCAAACACAGGAAATAATCTTATAGCTCTATTTTGCACTGATTCAACCCCAGCAGTATAATCAAGCACAGGGTACTTTTGAGAACTCATATCCTTCATCTTTTTACTTTTACCAATGAAACTCGACACCTTTTTATGAGATTCTTGTGTTCATTAATATAGAAACAGAGATATGTCTATGAATCTGCATAATTCAGCTTATGTGATCCAACTTTAAACAGACAGTATTAAAAAAAGGTTATGTAGTGAACTGCTCTGAATCAAAAATTAAAATAAAATACATTTGTTCAACTGGAGATAATCTTTGTCAGGAGAGGCAGTTGCTCCAGGATTTGGATTGTCTTTGAGAACTTCAATAACCCTCTACTTTCTCGAGTGAGCGGGATGGTAGTATAATGATGTGTACTAAAAGAGATTAATTAAAATTATGTTTTACAGATGTCTCTGGTGACCTTACAGAATTTTAGATTATTCTCAAATTTGTACCTAGTTTATAAAATTTTAAATGGTTTGGCCCCTCCTGCACTACGTGACTTTGTGTGTACACTCGCTCAGTAAGATCCTCCAGAATATCTTCTACACAAGATTTCACCAGACCATTTCATCACACTGCAATTGGGCAGTCAGCTTTCTCTGTGAAAGCCACAACTCAGTGAAACGTCCTACCTGATGATATGAAGAGCTGCAGTTCTATCAGTACGTTCAAAACCAAATTAAAAAATCTGCTCTAACCACTGACTCTTAATTTACATCTCCTGGTCTTCTCATGAACACAAATAATCTTGCTTTAATTTGACAAGGCTTACGTTATTAATTTCTAGTTGACATTGTGAGTGCATGTGATGTGCTATTGTGTGTAGCTTTGTATTATGTGTCCTGTGTTTTTTTGCTTTGTACTGTTTGTTATTGAGCAAAGATGAAAATTAGCTATAAGTTAACTCTGGTTCAGTACATCAAATGGTAACACAGTCCCAATGAATAAAACAACAACGGTACAATTTCTGCTAACCTCCTTAAACATTAAACTATGATCCATAAACATCAAGACTTGTTTTAGCTTTACAACCAGTCTCCTGGTTTTGTTGTCAAGAAATAACCGCAAACCACACTTAAAATATCTCACATGGATTTGACCACTTTAACAATATACACTGTTTATTCTGCAAAAGCCTACAGTAACAGACATTAAGGAAGCTGGCACCAGTGACAAACGAGCTCACCAGTGGGTGGCACCTTTATAGCTGATTTAACTTACTTAAATAGATGAGTCAGTGAGGAACACATTGTTATTGGTGGTTTGGGGTTTGTTTTTTAGATCCAAAGCTGCAGCACCCAAGGAGAAATACTGGATGTTGACATTTAACTGAAAAATCTATAAAGAGATGACTCAATTCTGCTGGGTTGTAGAAGTAGTTTTGTGTGTGATATGTAGTAGAATTTTTAGGCAGACCACAATTAGATGTAATTTTTTTTTTTACACCATAAATAATCTGTCTTTTCCAGTCTGCTGCAGCACTGTAAATAATAGCAAATAGGAGCTCACTACAACAAAGGCAATGTTTTACTCAGTCATTCCTACTGTGCCACTTACTGTTTTGTTTATTGAGTATGTTTGTATTGTCTTTCCTCTAATTTCCCTGCTGATCCATTGTCCTGTTAGGTTGCTCATAAGTAACTGAAAGCCCTTTACTGAAGCAGTTTTTAAATTGTAATGGGAACAGGCTATGATATAAAAACGATACCTGCAAGGGCATTCATTACTGTGATTATGGGCACCACTGTGAGGCTGTCAGCAGCTCACAGTAAAGAGCGTCTGTGTGTGTCCTGATACGTTTCAGCCATGTTTCATAACCATGTGGAAACAGCCAGGGGCAGCTGTGCGCCACCGCCGCCGCCACCTCCACCCCCAACTTTCCTGCCAGTCTTCCTCCCTTTGTGTCTTTATTTCTCCGTTTGCCAGAGTACTTTTTCAAAATGTCACCGTCTCATTCTGATGAACCAAGGAAGGACTAAAGTACACAGCTCATTATGATGGAGGATGTGAAAAAATACAGATGATGGCTGGAAACAGCGACAATACCGTTGCTGTCTTCTGTTTTTTTTACCCACTACATTACACAGTGCTTTACCTTTTCATCATTTGAGTTAATAATCCATGAACTGAAGCTGTGGCTCGGTCTACTGAAGTATGTGCAATGCAACTACAGCATCCTAAGTCATATCAGCCTTGGTGGCGTGTTCACACTGGCTGTTTTGCATGCTCAGATCAAGTCATGCTTAATTACATGAAGTCCACTGACAGCGATAATGTGGTACAATCAGCTGTATTGCAATATGCTGCTATGCAATGTTTTTGCTTTGTCAGTAATTGTCTCCCCGTAGAGCTGCAACGTGAGAGGATGTTTCCGAGGTCTGGGGTACCGGAGGAAGAAGCCCTGTTAGTTTCCTGCACAGACATGTTGAAGGAAAGGAAGAGTTTTCACATGGTAGATGACTGATGGAACATTTCCAAGACATGAAATTCTCCAGATTGAATAATTAGTACATAAGATGAGCAAGGACACATACTTATGTAGATAACGACATTAGGGGGAGATACTAACTATGCCTTCCAAGGTGCATTTCTGTAACATCCCATCACCAAGCTCAAAACTGTAGTGCATGTGCTGCTAATGGAAACAGAAACTAAAGATTACTCTTCTTTAATCAGCAGCTAAAATACGTTCATTTTTCGAGTCTGTGTCACTTTTGGATGAATTCAGTTATTACAGCCAGTGTTGAAAAATGTAATAATTGACCCATTACTTCTTCAAAAGTAACCACATTACTAATTACTCACCAGTAAGAGTAAATACTTACATTACTTGTTATTTTACTTTAGTTACTCAACCAGGCTCCATCAAATGTGCCTTTAAACAACTTCAAAACCTCCACATCTTACATCTTCTGTGTTCTTTTTGTGTAGAAAACAAAAATGAGACGTTGGGGTTTAAAGAGCAGTCAGCCTACAGTTTGGAGGTAGTTACTGACCATCAACAGCTAACGTAGCGTTACTACTCTAGTGCAGATACTGATGCAAATGCTGAAGCATATCAATCTTTAGGACTTCTAAAAACACACGATTAATAATAGGTCTAAAATCAGCGCGGTTATCTGTATCCAAGTTACACTTCAATGCCAGATGTAAACAGTGTTTTTGGTTGTCATCTTTCATTCTCTCTCTCTAAATATTTCCTGATTCTCCACTGTGAATAATTAAGAAAAAGGCCAAAACACATCTCCAAAAATAAATGTCCATTTTCATACTATGTTACTGATTAATGCTAAATAAACATGATTCATCCTAGTGTATCTTGGGTTCATTAAAGCTCTAACATTTGCTATTCTAAGCACCGAGATTCATAATCCTCCACAGTTTGTTTTGTGGCTGCAGCCACTGGAGTTTCTCCAGAATACAATGAAGAAAACTGTGTTCCCAACATGAATGGGAATATTTGCTGTGTGACAAAGAGCGCCATTGGCAGAACCTCAAATTGATAATCAATGCAAAATGATGTGACAAATACCTTTGCAGACTCTGTATTACTGTAAATGTGCCCTCTATAAAAGTGCTGTTTCTCGCTCTAGCTTGCTGTTAACTGCTTTTTGTGAAACCTGCTAAATGCACCGTAAACTACTCAGATTTTTTAGTCATCTCTCACTCTCTTCATACAATACTAATGCCAAATGTACATTGAAAGAGTTATTGGTCGCTGTAATCATTCTTCTTCTCCACATTCGCCATGAAATAATCCCTCCAGCATGTATGGAATAGGGGACAAAAGCACAGTAGACGTCTACTACTGGACCCAGGACATTCAGTTGCATAAAGCTTCGGTCTCAAATGTGATTTAGTAAGACATGTCTTCAGCCGAAGCTAATATGAGGCTCCAGCAGTCTGAGTCTGAGCCAAATCAAGTGATTTTTTTGTGTCCTGACAGTAGCATGTAGGTTTATTGCCAGTGTTGTGTTCCAGCAACAAACCTACATCCAACTATCCCTGCACCACAGCTCAGCAAGGAAGCTCATCAGGGAATTTAACACAAAAAATAATTAACTTGGGGCATTTTCAAACCTATAGTTTGTTTGCTCTGATCTGAATCAGTGGATGAGTTGGCTAACTTGTTTAATTTTCCCCTTGATTTGATTTCTTTTCACACAAGCAAACCAAAAGGCATCACTACAAACTCACTCTGCTTCTTGGTTAGATGTTTTCTGGGGCGGGAACAAGAACGTAAACACAGGAAGAGGGTCCTATCTGCCAAATATCAAAAATGCTGTTTAATTCAAACAGAGTTTGCATTGTAGTTTGTTTGGATCGAGGTCGGATCACGTTCCCACTGCAAACGAACTGCTCTACAATTGGTTTGGGACTAGACCGAGACCATGTCCACAAAGGGTCTTGGTACAGTTGTTTTGGTCCGTTACTGAGTACAATTGCTGTGTTCAGACCTGCCTAAATGAATCACACCAATGGGGAAAATGAACCAGTCTGATTCAACCAGATTAAACAGAACAGGTCTGAAAACGCCCTTTTACTGCACCAGAAATGTGTTGCTTCTGGGCTAAAGGAGAGAATTACTACAGTGAACAAAAACTTTTTAAACTTACATTTGGCATGTGTCTGTTGTATTAAGATGGACTAAAAATCTGCGCCTATCTTTTAATAAAAGATGCGGCTCAATCAATATCCATAAATCTAGTCAAGACATAATCGCTTGAGTAAAAACTGAAGGATTTCCCGAGGTACCCGGCAGCACTGAGGCAGATTGTGTGGCCCTATTTTCTTTAAACATTATTATGATACATTACAGCTGTCAAGAGTTTGAACTTGGCCCCTTTACACATACTTTCTCAGATTATTAAAAGCCAAATATATATTCCCCCTGCAGCAACATCTAATAGACCTTTAGTCAAGGCAGGTAAAGACAACTCTATGATATTTATTTCCTCGATAAAAACACTGTAGGGGAAGGTCTCAGCAGGTTTTTTTGAATGCAGACAATACAACCCTAAAACAACAGAACCAGATCTTTCTTCAAACTCCAGAAATGCCGGTCAACAAGACGTCAGTGACATTTACAGCATCCTGCAAACAGCCCCGATCGAGATAACAGGATCCCTTTTCTCCTGCATGGCCACTAACCCAGACCACTGACCCAAACCACCTTTGACCCTTCTAGATCTCCAAGAGCCAGCAACATGGAAAGACCAATTCACCTCCTGCCCCCCCAATCTTCTGGGCAGGCAGACTAAACCTTTAAAATAATCTCTTACATGAGAAAGCGGGCGTTTTTTACCCTCTTGCTTTTATCTTAGTCTTTTTGCTTTTTGCCATGCCGGTGGAAAACTTGCTCAAAATGTAGAGTCATGAGTTAAGAATCACAACTAGAAGAGCTGAAACGAGAGGCTCTCTTCCAATGGGAACTTTTCAAATCCAGATTGGCCGATTTACTCATCATTATAAGATCCACATCGAACTCCACAAGAGGCCACCCCAAGGAGCAAGCAAGTATTTCTACAAAATCTTCATCAACTTGTTTAAACCCTGGTGCTTTCATAATTTGAAACCTCAATTGGCAATTCAGAACTAAGCTGTTCTACTATTGATTTGACTCGCTGCTTCTCAGGTAACAGTCATCTCATCTGTTTATCAGGTCTCTTATACCTACTACACAATAGATAACTCTGCATCATTCTATTTGTATATGTGTATATGCTTAGTTATTCCATATTCATCCCTATCCCTCGATAGTTCAATAAACATTGTTGTTGTAAGTTATTGTATTTGTGTATTCCTATAAAAAAGAGATGAAGATCCCTGTATTCAGAATCCATGACTTTCAGATATAAGACTGATTAACTTAGTTTAATTATTTCTCCTGAAATTAAAGAGTGGTGCCCCCAATAATTTTAAGAGTGCAAAAGATTTAATTTCTACAAGTTTTTCTTAAATTTTTGATGGTCCGTCTTACAGGAGGTGGGCGATGCAATGCGCATTTTTGAAGAGGTGCACTGGCTCTGCAAAACATTGTTTGTTTATGTATCACCCCTCTGTTTTCTCCAAGATGCCCTTGTATGTAATTGGCAGGGCGCTCAGGTTTTTATTACTTGTAGGGCTGTAATGGGGGTGTGGGTGGGCAGTGGCAGAGAGGTGCCTGCGAGGGCTGCTGATGTTAGCAATGGGATGGAAATTACCTTTCATAACAGCAACAATCGCACCGAGATCTCCAGGAGATCATTAATATTCATGGAATGCAACACATCACGTACAAAACACAACACTGACTGGAGTGGTAAAAAAAAAAAAAAAAAAATCATAAATTTACATGGAGAACATCAACATAGGTGGTGGGTGCAGATCCATACTGAGGTAACAGGCCGCCGTGTTTTTATTCTGGGAGATACAATTGCAGCTCACGAGTCGCAGCGAGGGCCAGGAGCAAGAGAGGACAACAGAGTACATGTTACTCTTCAGTGCTTAGATTTATATGTGAGTGTATCTAGCCGAGGGCCTTGTATCGTGATTTCAGTGGTAGCGGTGCTCAGTACAACCTGATATGCTGGTCTGTCTGTAGGGTGAAGAAACGTGGAGGGAATTCAATAAGGCAAATACATAAAAAAATACATCATGTACTTGATATCATGTTGAACATTTTACATGTGGAGATTCCTGTCTCTCACTCACAGTTTTTTCTATCTCAGTCTTTCTGTCATTTTCTTCTTTGTTACTCTTTTTTTTCTCTACTGTTTTGCAATTCTTGTCTTTCTACCCGTCCGTCTATCTCCGCAGAGGAAGACTCACTGGAGGCCTTTCTCAATCTCCATTCTTGTCTGTACTCATGTTCTTGTGGACTTGTGAAACATCATCAGTCATGGACAAAGTACTGTTCAGATTTCCCCTGACCACCCATTTTTATTGAGGATGCTGTGGGAGCTGACTTCTGTTAAGTTCCAGCATTTATTTAGCATCATCATGATTCACAACTCACAACTGTTTTTATTTTTTTGTTCTGCATTGTGTCACCAAATTAGGTTTTGAGATTTCTATTAATGAAACTTGGCTCAGACATGTGTAGACCTGCTAGCTGGACAAGAAGCCTTTTCATCTCGGGACCTAGCTGGTAAACTCCACTCTTTCTTAAGCAAGGCTTTGGGTTAATTTAACGGTGGCACTGATGTCTTCATTTTGTTTTAAACACAAGATATGATTTCTTTTGGAAAATATACTATCTTCGGTCAAAATCTAATGTGTTTTTCTGGCCAAATGGGTTTCATTTAAGGTTTGATGATTGTATCAGGCACTTTTACAATAGCATTGCTTCTGTGTACTTTTGACTCCTTATATTCACAGATCTTGCCACATTTCAATAAAAAGTTATAAATGTACAGAAATAAGAATAAACATAGGCAGCATGGTGTGAGATATACATTTTGTTTTGTTGTAAACATACAGTGTATTACAGTGAAGATTACAGATCTGTTGACTGTATCTCTCTGAAAAAGCTAGTTAAAGGGTTGAGATTATTTTGTCACACAGCAGGTGTACAGTTATGATGAAGTATAATCACAGAGCCCAGCTGCTTGTGATATCAGCAGGAGCGCTGTTGTTGTTGTTGTTGCTGCAAATTTAGCTTATTGTGTCCTCCAGTTCCTGGTGTTCACTTCACTTAGGTGTCCCCCTTGTGAAGTGAAGTCTCTGTTTTGCTTTTTGACACAAAGAGATATAGCTTTATGGTGACAAAGAAGAAGAGCTCATAAGATAATTTTCAGCTAATGAAAATGGAACTAATAGGTTTTCACTGCTTGTATATTTATCTGCAGTATGTGTGCTGACGTATGCAATGATGATAATGTAAAAACATAATTATTAATGCATTTTGAAGCCAAAATCAAATCTTTAATCTCTACTACTCTACTCTCTACCCTACTTACATGGCCACCATGGTCATCTGTGGCTCATTAAAAACACAATTTGTAGCAATAGTTTATATCTTCAGACTATCTCCATTTCATATGACATCCCGTGACCTTTGTGCTCCGTCTAGCTAAGCCCTTCTTCGGTGTTTTAATTGGAAATCCAAAGTCAATGTGTCAGGACCGCAACTCCCCCAACTCCAGCAATTAAAACTTCTAATGACAAATGATGTCCCATTGTACCTGAGAATCTCTCGTTTCAGAAGGTGTCGAGTCGTGATAATGTTATTTCACCTCACAGATCTCCAGAGTCATTTCACATGCGGATGTGAGGGCTCGAAGTTCTCTTTCATTACTTTTCAGTACACACTGCACTTAACTCAGCAAAACTCCTCACACCCAGCCTCATATTAGCATTTTGACCAGAGACAAAAGAGCAAGAATCACTGCTAGGTAATCATAACCAGTGTTGTGCAAGTTACTGAAAATTAGTAATTAGTTACTAGTCTAAAAAGTAATTGAATTACTTTACCAATTACTGCATATAAAAGTAATTAGTTACTAGGAAGAGTAAGTTTTGCATTACTTTTAAATGTGTGCTTCAATTCTCCTATATTATTTTAGTGTTGCTGTGGCACAGTGTGGGACAAAACAACTGTCAAATTTTATTTATCGTTGTAGCCATTGTAACTATGATGGAAAGTGAGTAGTGGAACAATAAAACACAATAGATATGATTTGATAGGTCTATTTATTGTAGCCTTGACAGGCCTACAAACCATGCACTAGTATACAAGTCAGTTTTAATACTCTTTTAGCAGCGTAAAATGAAATAACAACTGTTCCTCAGACATTTGACAGTAATTTCTTATTGCAATAGGCCTGATAGGCCACCTGCACATAGACTACAACTCACCAGTATATTTTTGTCCTTGATCTTGAGGAGGGAAAAATAATGTCCATAATTTCAGGACAGCAAGCTCACGTTGCCTTAAGTTAGTCTAATGCTGACTGATTGATTCACTTGCGCCACCATTAGATCATAAAATGGAAAATCTGGGGAATAGGCTGCGTTCGTCTGCTATCTTCTGCAGTCGTCCACGATTTTTACGAAAGATAAAAGTAACGAATAACGAGCCCATTTAAATTTCAGTAATTTTAATTGCGTTATTTAATTTGAAGAAGTTAAGAGTTACATTTCTAGTTACCGCCAAAAGTAGTGGAATTATTTCCAATACTGATGATAATGAAGGCGTTTTAAGCATTAACACTGTATTTTGGCTAGCTTGTCCGTCTCCAGGTCAGTTTTTGGTCTGCCAGATTTTCTTTTCCCTGGAAGAGTCCATCTCAGTGCAACTTTTGTTTTGTGATCTGCCTCCATTTGCAACACATGGCCCAGCCACCCTGTTGCTTCTGCCTTATTTCAGCAATGATGTTCTTGCTTTTGGTTTTTCTGTATAATTCTAAGGTTGAGATCATGTTAGATGATGCAACATAACCTTCTTAGCATCCATTGTGGAACACCTATATCTTTTTCATATCAGTTTTGGCCTCCCACCCGCATTCAGAACCGTACAGTAAGATGGATTTGATGTTGCTGGTATAGTAGACCTTTGTTTTTAGGTTTTTTAGGGAAAATACTCCTTCAGTTTTCTCCAATCGACTGCCTTGATGTCCCTTTGTGTTCGCAGTCATTGCTGGTAAAGCTGCCTTAATAAGTGAAATCCTCCACAAACTCACCAAAAAGTAGCTCATTTATTATATTGGGGTGGGGTTATGTATTATATGTATTATATGTGATTGTTTGTAATTCTGTCATGAGCACACTGAGGCAAATTCCTAACAGCTAAATTGTATGGCAATAAAGTATTAAATCTTAAATCTTAATCTTAAATTAAAGCTGTTGCTGGAGGTGTTGTATTAATGTACATCATCTGAGATTTGGAGGTGTTGGTGCTGAGGCCTGTTTGCTTGGCAACATGTCTGTTTTTTCTTGTTTACTATGTTAGTTCATGGCAAGGATGGTTAGATCATCTGCAAAGTCCAAATCTTTAAGCTGCCTATACAATGTCCACTGAATACCTTTTGAATTTATCTGTTGTGGTTTGGGACATGATCAAATTGATGAGGTGAGGAGGAAATGGACCACAGAGCAAATATAATCTGGTCTAATACCACACTTATTAAGCAAAAAAATAAACCAAAAAACCCCTCTGTTTCCATTTTGCATTGCATTGAATGACAAAGTGTCCATCACAGCACACTAAAAAAACATATGAATTTATTATGCATACTGTCAGTCTACTAAATTTTGGCATTTTACCAGCGTGAACTCACGACATACTCAAAACGCGCATTAATTAGTATGTAATAGGGAACTTCACTGCGGAGCATCAGCAGTGTTTCTCTACTCCTTGCGGTTCAAACTGCAGTTACTGTGTTTAACTGAGCAGAGAGCGGCTGTGTTGGTAGCCTGAGAGATTCTTCACTTCAAAGTCATGTCTGCTTAGTTCAGCACTCCAGCACCTGGTATACAGCTTTACTGCCTTATCACAGAAGAGAGATTTTCTCCTGAGTGTGTGTGTGTGATCCCATATCATAAAACATCCCAACTCCAGCCTGCTTCTCTGCAATGCTCTGAAGAGTGCTCCATTCACTGCAGTCAGAGGATACAAGTCCTATAATAATCTGTTATTTTACATATACACTTCTATTGATTATGCACGTTAATAGTTTCAACTTTATTGTTTCACGTTTGTGCTCTCACCTGCTGCGAGGTGATGAGTTAGAAGCAATGAAATCCTTCCAATATCCATTTTGTTATTTGATAATTGGTGCATTTGGCACTAAGACCATTTTGTTAATCGTGGAAAATGTGCCTTAATTGAGATGCACTGTTTTCATCTATCACCATCATTTCATCTTATTGCTTTTTATGTATTACCCCATTGGTTTGTGTTCGCTGTCATGGGGCCAAATCTAAATTTTTAGTGTGAATACATGCTGCAAATCTTTTTCAAACTGAATTGTTTTTGGACTCTAACATGATTTCCCTTAAGAAGGAAAAGGTCCCCGCTGACTTTTATGCAGTAATTTTCAGCAAAGTGGCTCAGAATATAAATGACTACTGAATCCATGAAAAGGCATTATGCTAAGCCTGTTCAATACTGCTTGAGAAGAGGACACGAGAACAGGCTGAAATAGTGAACTCAAGGCTATTACCTGGTGTGTTCATGCTGCAGTGGCAAAAGAAAACAGAGGCTTCACGCTGCCAACTAGACAGCATGGACACTGACTGAGGTAGGAAAGTGTTATTTTTAAAATCTTCAATACATTTACTTTATTTTCACTGTACATATTAAAATAATGTGATTCTCTATTGATTATATTTTTCTTTGCCCTTCAACTCTCCTGCAAAAAGGTCAGAAGTCATGATCAGATCAAAATGACAAGTTTGATCACAAGTGGCATTTTACAGTACAATAATACAGTGCTGTATGATGCTGACCAAAGCTATGCTATAAGAGCTGCCTGCTGCTGTCAGAAATGGGTTGATCAGAGCAGTGAGAGTGAACCAAAACAGTGAATTTACAGCCATAAAAAAACAGAACAATAAGCTGAAAGATGCTAAAATGCTCTGTAGAGATGACAGGAACAGCAGAGTTGGCTTATTATTCTCTGTGTTTGTCACTACGAGCGACCCCTTTCACATCATGCATTTGATCCACTGCTAATATAAAAATATTTATTTAGAATATTAATGCAGCTTTAAGGTCCAGATCAGTTCATTTGATATTGTGCATTAGTGATGCATATTCCCAAACAAATTTTCAGTTAATCAAATTACCACAAACCAACTGACACACAGTGAATCTGGGACCTTTTGGGCCCCTGAAGGTCTGGGCCCCCGGAGGAGTTGCCTGCTTTAACACACAACAGTTTCATAAGGACTGTTTGCTCAATATAAAGTAGTTCCACAAAAAAAAAAAAAAACATTACAGGGAGGTTTGTAGATCATCCAGAGTAACCAGAACATTGACATAGAAATATTTGGCAATTCATGCACTAATTAGTGCAATTAAAGGCCTCATCAGCACAACTGATTGTGTTTAATACATCATGGTGATTATGAGGAACATTAGGCAGCTCCAGTCCCCCCAGTTAATAAACACGACATGGCTCCAATGAACTGTAATGTGAGAAACACTTCATACTAGCTTGTAAGTTTAAATGTACTGAAAAAATTTTTGGCAATCAGTAACTGTAGGCTAAAAATATCTCAGCATCAGCCTTTAAAAATCCACACCGTTTGAACTGTGGTGCTGTTTAATTTTAGAAGCTGGTCCCAGCTCGGATCAAACACTGACGTGAGCTTTAGTTATCAGCATCCAACACGGTGTTTGTACGTTCTGACATTTGCTAGCATAGCCGGTATTTCCAACAACATCATTACTGATCATTAAAGACTCATCAGGCGAGGATGTGAATGTGTAACTAAAAGGAAATGTATGAGCGCGGCAGATAAGTTAATTCTTAATGAAGTTTGTCGTAAAAGTATGCATACATTAGCCAGTGATGCAAATGGCATATGGGGTGCTTGCTGGAGGGCCTGAATGATTAATTGATTTTTTCGCACAAATTCCTTTGCTATTGATTACCATGAGTGCACTTTTAATTGAGTTGTCCCACGAGATATCCCTGCCTTAGTTTACATGTGTAATACGGGATCAGAGCAGTTTGCAATCTGCGCTCACATTTTTATCCAGATTAGTAACATCCCAGAAACACACATCAGATCAAATTTGCTCACTGTACATGTGTCAGGAAAAATTACTCATGCCAGGTATTAAAATCTTTTTAATGTGAAAATGACAGAATGTCAGAATAAATCCACATAATGACAACGTATGAGATGAAGATGGGAGAAATCTATTTCCGTCCGGTTAGGAGAAGCCGTAACATTTAAATTCTGTTGACTTCCTTCAACTGATCTTTAATCTGAAGCTAAGACACTGATAAACACACACACATCCCCTGGACTGCACTACAAATAAAGGGAGATGCTAAACCTAGCGGGCCTGCAGCAGACTGCCACCCACAGCACCAACTGATTCAGGGCGAGATGTGATGAAACGCTGGCCAGGGCAAACTCACCTGCTGCCAAAAGATGTGAACATGGACCAGAGGGATTTTATGCTTTGAGATGAAGGCAGGGAAGAAGTTTTCCTACTCTGCTGTCATAAATCTTCACTACCAGTGTGAATGCGGGCTGACTCTTAATTTGCTTTGGGGTTCTCCCGGCTCTGCAACTAAATCTATACATACATGAGATATATATGTGTGTGTGTGTGTGTGTCATCTGTGAAGCTATTTATCTCCACATTTTTGGAGTTGCTGGAGGAATATGCTGCTTTTCTTATATGCTTCTACCCTTCAGGGCACTCTAATGTGGTCTGTTCCACTTAACACTGCAAATCTTATATGGGATTGCGGCACTGTTTCCAAAACACTGAGGTATCGTATCTCTATCATTGTATTGTCTGTGTATCCAAAGCCTGATCAGACTGTCAGACTTATCCCTCAACATACACACACGATACAGATGGCCCTTTATTAGATGTTTGATGACACTACATTAAAATTCGTAAAAAGTTTAGGATGCTTAAAAAGGTGCAGCTAACCAATCTGTTAGCATTTTGACATACATTTTGGCAACAGATTATATATTAAACCTAGTTTTACCTGGAAGATACACACACACAGGCTCTGTTAAAGTAAAGGACAGTCTGGTTTCAAATAGCAATTTTTAACATTTAGCAATGTGTCATTATTCATACCTACATCTCCTCTAGCTGTTCAGATTCAGTATTGGTTTTTGAGTGATACTGTCCCCAAAGTGACGCTGTAAGAAGAAAACAGATTGCTTGGTCTTATAACTGAATAAAATAATAATATATAAGAAAGTTGTGCATGACCCAGAGGGTGGGGGGCGCAGATGGGAGAAGTTTGTAATTAGTTTTACACACATGCAAAGAGTAATGACTGTTAGCTTCTCGGACATGCTGCAGGTCAGAAGGTGTAGTAGATTTATGCTGTCTCATTCCAAACTTTTTTCTCTTGAGAGAAGTGAGAAAAAAATGCCTCAGAAAGACTGAACATTACACTTGGCGATAAGAAGAAGTATCATTATTTACACAGGCTGGATCACTGCCTCTCTCCTCCCACCAAGGTGTTGTCCAGTTCATGGTGAGTCATCAGAATATCAAACCGACGGAGGCAGGAGAGAAAACGTGTATGACAGACGAAAATGCCACTTCACTGGCGCCATGCTACGCCATCCAGCATGCGTCATCAAGAACTCACAGCCATAAATGTTGTGTTGGAAATATAACATACAGCACTTTAACCATCAGGTGTTTATAATCACTTTTTGGAAAATTATCCAAAGATAGTGATGGACTACTCCTCAATACCCTTCCAGGATTCATTCTGCGATGAAGTGTCAGCTTTTTCATATAAATAAATGTCTGTTTGCTACTCTCTTTCCCTGAGTGATAGCAGTGATTCAACTTTCAGCAACAGCCAGAACACGAAAATGAGCTGTCTGCGTGTTGTTCTTTACACCTTTAATAGAGGATCATCTTTCATCTGTTGCACAGAAAGTGATATGTTTTACAGAAATAATACAACTATTTCAACCTTCATTTTCATGCGTCTTGTTTGGATTGCAGAGCTATCAGACATCAAAAAAGCAAAGTGTAAATACATCCAAGAAGCACCCCAGGCACACTGAAGTGTTTTAGCAATGGGATTACAATGTTAGCATGCTGATGTTCAGCAGTTAATGTATTTCAGTATAGGAAGTGAGTGTTTGCTAATTAGTACCAGACACAAAGTACAGAGGTGGATGGAAATGTCATTAGTACTGGATAAATTAACATTTTGATATTAGTGTCAGATTCAAATTTCATGGCAATCCATCCTATAGCTGCTGAGATGCTTCACTCTGAACCAAAAACGTCAACCTGCTGGTGGCGCAGCAGGAGATTTCCAGAATTATTAGGATTCATCGTCTGGAAACCATGAATGTCTGCACTAAGTTTGGTGCCGATCACTTGAGTAGATGTTGAGATATTTCACTTGATAAGTGAAAACTTTGATCTGGTGGTTGCACCAGAGGAAAATTCAAGGGATTACTAAATTAGGATTTGGCCTCTGGGCACCATGAATTTTGAAAAAAAGTCAATCCAGTCCAACATTTGTTGAGATATTTTGGTTTGGACCTAAGGCCTAACCAGCATACGAACACTGCCTTTCACAGCGGCAGAGTCATGTAGTCTTGATTATATATAAAACTCAAGTCAAACTTATTTATAGAGCACATTTAAAAAACAACAGGAGGTGAGCAAACTGCTTTACAGAAAAATGTAAAAATACAGTAGAAGAATTTAAACAAAACAAAATAAATATACGCAAAATGTAACAGGCAAAATTAGCAATTTTAATATGCTATAAAAAATGTTCTAAAAATTAGGGGGACTCAAGTGAGTCTATAAAGGTGGGTCCTTAGCTGGGATATAAAAGTTCTGATTGATGGGGAAGATCTGACGGTGAGGGGCAAACTGTTCCACCGTCTGGGAGCAGCGATGGAAAAAGCTCAGTCACCTTTTGATGTTGACTGGATCATTGGTGAAGGTGAAAAGTGAAACAGTGTAATACCTATAAAACCAGCTTCTTCTGCTCTGGGTATCTGCCCCTAAGTACTACAACAATTAGATCATGTAACTTCATTCTGTATTACAGAATGTTACTAATGTTACTTGACAAATGCAAAGAAATTATAGTGCAAGCCACCTAAATGGAGGCATGGCTGATTAATGACAAAAAAGCATAATATTTATTTGACTTAACATAACTTCTATCTTTAAAATCCATATTTTTCAGCTTTCAACCAGCTTTCTCCAGTGAAGCATCCCAGTTGGCAGAAATGTATATACTGTTGTGTATTCACAACATCGTTATATCGAGTCCAATCCATGACTTCAGTCTAATTAGCCCACATCCATCTTTACTATCACTCCTCAGTGTATACTGCATCAAAACGCAAACATAACAACCTTTAAGCACAAAAGCCCACACAGATACAGCCGCAGTACAAATTTGTAAATTGTTTGTGCCTCTACTGTGCATCCGTAACAGCTGCAGGAATAAATTAACTGTCAGCCATCCAAGATGAATGGCTGCTTTTTCCCAGATGGGGTGTGGGATCCATGGCAACAGCTTTACCACCTCTTAAAATGCTGTTGTGTTTTTGGGTATGATTTACTCATTTGGACTCTATCTTCCTGCCATTACAGTCTAATTAGGTTTTAACAAAATGTAACAAAATGTGCCCTATCCAACTGTACTGCTGCCAACATGCCTGTCATTTTCTCACCCGTGGATTAAAGTGTATTTGTTAGGTTGTTGGATCTGAATGTAACTGAGAGGGCTATTGTTTAAACCTTTTACAACAAAATGCTGAACGGGAGGAACTTCTTTTATTCCTACTATAACTTCCCATATTAAGGCTGTTTGTACTCACAGTGTAATGAGATGCTTTCAAAGGTAAAGCAGTCAAATGGCATTATGTTATATATTCTAAGACATTGATTAATAAATCCCTGTAAAATGAGCTGCTCTTGTGTGTAAAAGGTAAAGACATTTGCTGATTTGTCTTGATTATATTGAGATGCTAAAATGCAAAACCTGGAGGGCATCCAAATGGACTGGGGACTTAAAAGGGTTTGGCCACAGACAGAAATGGGTGGAGTGAATGCTGAAGGACGGTAAAATATGTCTATACAGATAGGATGGAATGATAATGAGTTGACTATTCAAGGTAGGTGTTTTGAGATAAACAGATATTTTGATATTTTGGGAAACACAATTATTCACTTTTTTGGAGAAAGCTATATGAGAAGATTGATAGCACTCTCCTCCGCCTAGCACAATGTTTATGTGGCTTCACAGTGATGACAAAAATGCTGTTGCTCAGTGTAACTCCCCATAAATCCACACGTTGTTGTTTTTACACTTCAGTTTGTGTGTTGACTATACAAATGAAATATGTTAATCAATGAGCTTTGAGGGGCTGACTAGCAGACAGATTTTTTTAAACTTTGGACAGCTGGATTAGCTGGTTTGCTAATGTTTCATGTTCTTCTCTTATTACATGTCTGAAATGAAACCGCCAGAGTGATAGCAGCAGTCATGTAAAGCCTATGAACTGTCAGTCGAAATCTTCCCACAGCAGTAAGTGTGCAAGGCAGAAAAAGCCCATTATCTCGAGTTTCCACTTCAGCTACTGCTGCTATAAAATATGTTCAGTGTTATCATGTCAGCTAAATTGACCCTCCAAACAGAGGTTAACTGGTGTTTTCTGATCTTATATTCTGGGTTTCAAGTGCTGTTGAATGCTCATAAAGTAAAAGTAATTTCATGCACTCCTCTGTGAGAACTTTCCAGTCTGCGGCTTGTGGAATAAACTTTGTAGAAATGCATGATACCGGGCAAATTGGCCATGAAATAAATCACATCAAAAGCTGATTGTTTTACTATTTGTTTAAGAGTATTGAATTGACAAATGTGCTGCAAAGGCTTCATTCGGGGGGATATTCTACGGTTTATAAACACAATTTGTGGACATATTGACATTTTTTTTCAGCATCCAAGTTGCATGCGGACTTCAAAATTACCCGTGCGATTTATAGACGAGTCAATCAGTCTGCAGAGCAAAATGCAGTACTTTATCCTCTTATTGCAGAGAAAGCTGAGAAAAGCTAGGGGATTTGGGTACAACCAAAAATTAATAAAATTATTCAACAAAATAGCAACAGGAGTCTCTAAACCCTCATCTCTACAGACAAAACCTTCACAAATGACTGATTTTCTCTGACCATCAGTGCCTTTCTTCCCCAACAAGTGCACCTCTGAGACTTTCTGTTAAGTGGAAAAGCTTATTTGCCTCGACTTCTGGCCAAAGATCAAAACCCAGAGATTCAAGGAGATTGTGTTTCCTTAGGATGGGATGCAAGCTGACTGACGATCTTTTGCAGGCCCAGAGGGATTGATGGAAGAGAGCGATGAAGATAGAGGGAGCAGGAGGGGAACAGATCGATGGTTAGTCGACCCTAACAAACAGATCAAGAGGTGACCTCTTAGTACAAGCCAAGAATACCTCTGCAGCAAAGAAAGAAAAAAAAAGAGAGAGAAAATAGAGCGAGAGAGAGGAAGAAAAGCCCACACAAAAGCCAGGATGTAATGAAGCAGGAAAGAGCTGACAAAGATCTTTAGACACTAAATCACTTCACATCTTTCCAAGGGTACCTTGAAATACTTTGATCAAGATTTTTCAGTGATCATTTCATGGCAACAATAACGTAAAGGTAGAGTGTTTTTAAACATCGGTGTGATATGAAGTCGAAGGGAAATTCTGAAAGAGTCCAAAAGACAAAATCCAAAAATTTCAACAAGTCTGGCTAGCTGGATTACTCGCCAACCAAACATTTAAGACAAGTATTTGTACCATCGACTTATAACTTGTCTGTAAACCACATCTGTTTTGCGGAGCAGTTTATAGCGTGGTTATATAAAAGTGAACAGTGCAAAGACTAGCTAGATAGCCTCCTCTGTTATCAACTCTGGCTACATTTACCATATAGTGGTCTATTTACCATTTGTCATTCTGAGTGTCTGAATGCTGTGTGTGTAAATGAATCCACTACTACCCTCAAAAATGCCACAGTGGGAAGATAAGTAGGGTCCATGGCATGTACTCTACTCTCTGCTAACGATTCCACAACGCTCCACATTACCGTTGCGCGTCTCTACAGCTGATTGTGAATGCACAAAATTAAGATGATTGTGAGTGATGAATGAGAGTTCAAAATCTCAATTTGCTGCTCACTACTGACTAAACTATTTAGTGCTTATTATACAGGAAGTAGTGAATGAGTAAATAAGGGAATGATTTCAGATACAGCTTCTGGCTCTCCGTTCCCTCAAAGGTAAAAAATGTCAAGATCGAATTTTGCTGTATTACACGCTGGTGTCTAAACAATGTTACATTACTTCTGACAGAAAGTATTGACATGGCTGCAAGAGGTGGCTGTCAGGAAAACTTAAACATCTACAAACATACTTTCCCATTGAGGAAGTGTGTCCAAACCTTTGACTGGTACTGCAGGTGATTTCAACTGTTTGAACAAATGACTGATGTTGATGTTTTTTTGTGAAGACGTCATGAAATGTAGACAACAAACATAAAATTTCCCCTTGTGGATCATCTAAATTTGAATTTCCTTCTTCTTTTCTCTCTCTGTCTGTTCTTCCATCTTACTCAGAGCTCCAGGAGCTTTGCAGAAGACAGAGGTTAACAGCGTGCTGGCCTTCCTCTTCCACTAAATTATTTATCCAGCAACTGACAAGCTCATCAGTTAAATCAGGACGGGGACAAATCTGACATGACACTTTTACCTCATCTTCGGCCCCACCCAGAAACAAAACTTTGGTCTGAACAGGAAGTTTGTGGGCTGATAAAGGCAACATGTTTACCTGTGTGACCAGGGCTCACTTCTTTGCTGTTTCTCCATGCTAGCTGAGTGACAGTTGAAATACGCACCTCTGGGCACGCTCCAGCCAATCCCTATTTCCCCAAGCCCCTGAGACTCTGCATTACCATGCGGCAGCAGCATAACTTCATTAAAGTTTTATTGTGTCTTGGAGCAAGCTTGACGGGAGCTCTAAGCTGCCTGCCTGCGTGCCACTGCTGAGTGAAAGTACAAACGTTCTTCTCTCTGACTCACTCTTCTTCTCTTCCTCTGACTCTCTCCGTCTCTTTCTCTTCATCTCTTCCTCCTCTCTGGTCAAGCCGAGCGCTTGTTAAATAACATGCAGGCCCCCCTGAGATTTGCCTTTAAGTGTGTTGTTGAGCAGACGGGCCAGAGGACTCACTTAGTCACTTATAGCTGTCTCTTCTGGTAGTTGAATCGCCATTAAGATGCAGGAGACAAATGTAAGGAACCATGAAGCAGGCAGTTGCCTCCATAGATCAAACTGAGATGGAATATGTGTTGTTTTTGCCTTAAAATAAAGTCACCTGTGATGACATGTATATATGCAAAGCCATATTTTAGATTTAGATATTCATCTGATGCTTTTATCTCGTGTGACTTTCGCTGAGTACAACATTAGCACCACTGCAGCTTTTTCTGGAGCTTCCCAGCAGTGGGTGTGTATGCACCAAGTCAATCAGTCGATGGACTTGAAAGGATCCTTTTGTAAATGCAATCTTCAATCAATTGGGTTTGCTTGTGGCTGGATTTGTAGCACAGGATTTATATAGCTGCTCACACTCTGTGTACATTTGCTGCAAATGGGGTTTTGTTTCACCCACTGAATATCTTCTGAGTCAACAGCAGCTAGCGGGAGATTTTCGGGCAAAGCGTATTTCAGCAAACATTTTTATGAGATCAGATTTATTGTTTACAGTAATTTTGAACCAGATGTCAATATTTCTCTCCGCTGAAAGCGTTATTGTTGCACTCGCTCAGCTTTTGAAGCTGCAGTAAGTCAAGGATCAAGAGATTCACTGCTCTATTTTTAAGCGCTGATGAATCCATCACGGCATTCAATGTGAAGTTATTATTTTTTTACTTGCTGCCAGTAAAGTTAGGAGTTGAAGTCTTTATTTTGTTATATTTTATTGATACCTGATGTGTTGATTTTACTGCTTTTCACAGCGATGTGCACTATTCTGCTAATAATTCTGTTACTTCTAGCAGCACTGCAGTGATGACTGTGTTCAAAGTTCTGCTGGTTAACCTTGAATTAAATGACTAACATAGGGTAAACAATAAGGGCACAAGGCATTTCTTTTGATATTGCACTTCTGTCAGACATCTGCTCTCCCTCAGCGAAGATTACAGTGAAGTCCTGCAGAGGGTAAAGAAAGCCTTCAAAGAACGCTTTTGCTGAACAGGCCCCTCTGTTATCATGGCAGTGATATGCGACACCACTATCATTTCAGGCATTTTTGAAATACCTATAATAAAGGTGAAAACCGAAAAAATTGCTTCAAACACATGGTTACTTTTGAAAAGGTTTTTTTTTCAAAGTAGAATACATACGTAACAAAAATCCTTTTTTCATACCTGATCATTTTGAGTAACTTAAAACGTTTTGGAAATATTTTGACCTTTGAACTCCTCACACTATTAAATGTTCCTTACAGGAATATAAGCATATTCTACTGCTGCACTCATCTTCAATTTGGATGTTTAACAGTCTCAAAAGCTTTATAAAACATGTTTGGGATGCCTCTGTAAGGTATGATATTACTCTGTTAAATAGTTTACAGCCATGCTAGGAGTGCTGTAAGTCTATACTTTGGCACAGTGGTGCATTGAGCTAAATGCTAATGTAAGCATGCTAACATGCATAATGATGGCATTAAATGAAAAATTAAGGGATCTCAAAAGTTATTAAAATTCATCCTGAGATTAACAAATATCTCTATCAAATTTCGTTGCAATCCATCAACTTATTCAGACATTTCACTCAAAACCACAAACGTCAACGTCATGTTGGTGCTAGTGGAAAAGCCATAGGGATCATCAAACTCATTAGGATTCATCCACTGAGAACCATAAATGTCTGTACAGACATTTGTGTGAATCTATACTGTACATGTTGAGATATGTCAGTGGATAAGTGAAAACTTTGACCTGCTGGTGGCACTAGATGAAAGAGAGGGACATCACCAAAGTCAAGATTCATCGTCTGGGAGCTATGAATGTCCACACTAAATTTTTTTCAGTCTGGATCAAAATGGTGGACCAACAGTGCCATTCTTCGAGCAACACTACAATAAAAATAATAAATATATAAGTATCTGCATTATTTTTATATTTGTCTCTTTTTAAAAAAATCTGATTCTGTCTTTTCTTTCAGCTGTGGCACCAAGCTGTTTATTCCAGTCATAGGGAGCAGTTTTGTCAAAGTATTGCCTGAAGGACACCAGATCAAAATGTCAGTGCCTTCAAAGGAACGTCCTCTTGAAGGTCCCATAGCTCACCAGATACTCAGTCCATAAAGTCAAGACTCTAATCACTAGAACACAGCTGTATTTCATGCCTGGTTTACACTGGTCACCAGGGAGAACATATGGAAATAATTAACATTACCAGTGATTACTCTGAGCCCACATTAACTGGTAAACAACATCCTATCAGGAATATCCTGTTGAAATTAGAAAGGCTCCCCTTGCAGGTTTTGTCCATGTTTTAAAAGACAAACAGGCCAAAAAAAATCAACAAACCACACAGTGATGACTCTGAGCCCACATTAACTGGTAAACAACATCCTATCAAAACCATCCTGTTGAAATTAGAGGCGCTCCCTTTGCAGGTTTTGTCCACAGTTTCAGAGACAAACAGGCCAAAAAAAAAAAAAAAATCAACAAACCACACCGTGATCATTCAAATACTCAGTGGGGAAATAAAACATCCACTGCCAGGCTGTGGTTCAGCTCGGGCTCTTTTCCTTCCTGTGTCAACATGTAGTTTGATTTTGCTGAGAGAGAGTGAGAAAGAGAGAGAGATGCGGTGGCAGATAACGAGTGAAAGAGGGATAGAAAGTGAGACAAATACAGAGACAGAGGGACTGTTAATTAGAGGGTGTGACGTGTCCCCTGGATGTTGCGGTGGGGAAGGTTTGAGCCGAGTCTGTCACCTCGTTAATATTCAACATCCAAAGGGGCTAATTCTCAGACAGCAGCGGTGACAAGAGAGAATAAACCAGCGTCATCTTCCATAGATGAGTGATGGCTGTAGGAGGGTAGAGAGGAGGGAGGGAGGGCGGGAGGAGGTGCAGATGGGAGGTGGTGTGGCACATGGCCTGTTACCATGGCAATGAGTCTCATGTCGACCTGCAGAACATAAATTAATTCCAGTTTTTCTCATGGTTGGACATGAAAAATCCTCTCTCCTGCTCTCTCTGCGGCTCCTCTCAGTTGCTCAACTTTGTCGTCCCCAACCTTTCACCGGCTTTGTGAGGCGGACTTGATGCTGCCAAACAACAGAACAACGTTTTAAGATCTGCTGTTTACTGTACGCTGACAGTGTGATAACGCTTAGTCATAGCACTCATTTATATTCATACCGCTGTAACTTATGCTCATAGACACAAAGTAGGATCCTGTGCTGTTGGGAGAAACTAGTTTTGGCACTTGTTATAAACGTGCTGACATGATTTTCATTGCATAATACGCCCTGATTTGTCTGACAGGTTGGTGGCTGTGATTTACGGTGGTAAAAAAATGATGCCGATGTTGAGGAGATGAGAGATTTCTGCAGGTGACGAGGGAGAGAGAAGCGAGAGAAAGAGGGACAGAAAGGCACACGATGTTGTAGACAGACAGTCCTGGATCCTTCAGTGTTCTCATCTTTGGTTGACAGAACTTCAGTTTCGCTGTAGTCTCACCATGTTTTATATGTTAATTTTGAGCAAAACAAACACCTTTGCTAATTTCTCATTAGCAAATCTAATTAATGAATTTTAGTTGAGATACGCATTAATTATGTCGCTAATGTTTTTACAAAAACAGTTGTTTCTACATATACACTGACTTTGGGCCAGGTTGCTTGTTAAAAAAGCTCAAATTCTCAGTGTGTGGTGATGTAAAAGTGGGCTGAGTGGTATTGATCAGCAACACTGGTGAACCCCCAAGGTGACTTAGCTGCTCAGTAGCATCATCTAACATTATGTCTGTCTCATTATCTCCATATGTTGTATCATTGTCATTGGGCTTTTGGACAAAGTTTAATAATGTTCTTTGGGGTGTTTTTTTCCTAAATGTAGCTGTGTGTCTGCACAATTAACTAGCTGCTAGCGTTTAACTATACCAATCTAGAGCTTTGGTCTTCAGAACGACAGCATGGCAGGGGACTTTTGTTCTTCGAGTTTATGCTTTAGACAGTGTTTCTCTCCAGGCCTGATGCTACTTCAGGGGGGGTACAAATTTAGACACAGCATGATTACATTTTAAGTAAATAGGAAGATGTTAGTGGGCTCAGACAGATGAAAATTCACCACGTGAACATAGCTGAAACTGTGCATATGTGAGTTGAGAATGTTTCAACTTGAGTGGAAAATTTGGGAGGAGAAACTGGGGAAAATAACAGAACAAGTTCCTTGTGAGTTCTGAGATCAGTCAGAGGCTGAGTGATCACACAAAAACAAAACCAGTCCACACTTTACAATAGTTGGTTGCTGGATAGCTACAGTTCAGGTATGTCACACTCTGCCTGAGCACCCCTAAAACAGCTATTATTGATATTTTTATAATACCAATGTATCAAATGACAATGTGTAATGATAGAGGCTGAGCTCATGGTGATGAACCTACAGAGAATTATCACCTTCACTGAGCTTTAGAGTGAGTTTCAGCTCATTCTTTAACTGTCTGGCCCAAAACTTTACTGTTTTGGTTTCTCTCCCAGTGCTCTCATAGCATCGTTTGTAGTCGCAGCAGGCAGCTGTTTTCAGAATTTAAAAAAAAGCTCTAAAAGCCCACTGTACACTGCCAGCTCAGCACCAAACTACAAACAGAAACAGTCAGCGACTATCTGGTGGACAAAGCTACAGGGCCAGATATTTCCCTCACAAGGTGATAGACGTAAAAAAAAGAACTAAAGGAGGAGAGTGAATACTGGACTTAAATCACCAGGTGGACAGAAACATAACTTCAAAGGAATGATAATGTTGCTCTGTAGCTCCTGGAAGTGGAAATAAGCAACTGTTCACTAAAAGTTTACAACATCAACTAAGAGTTAAAGCTAAAGTTAGAAAACTAAAGTCCCCTGTTAGCAGTAAACTACAGATTACATGAAAGATTGTAACATGCAAGATGTACACTGATATTTATATCTGGTCATTTTCAGTTAGGTCTACAGTAAATCTCCCTGCCCAGAGGTGGTTATATGCTGCATAATTATGCACACTGTACACACTGCTACCCCTCTGGGTGTTTCTCTGTATTCCATCACTGTGTGGACTGCTACCACAGTGAGCGCTGAGTAGGGGGAGACACATATTGACTGTATCTGTGCACATGTAAGCACGGCAGCCTCTGCTGACTGGGGTCAAGGAGAGAGCAACTGATTTTTACATGCAGCCTGACTCTCGTGCCCTCCCAAGAGCTGGAAATGTCAGTCTAGTTTGGGAAAAGGAGGCTGTTAGGAGCCATCAGCAAGCTTGAAGGTTTGTGGATTAAGGGCTGAGAAGATGAAACACATATCTAAGTCTGTTTTATGCTGCTTACCATGATGTAACTCACGAGTTAGCCTTCGGATAAACCAAATTATGGTGTGTGCCGTCTATTTTCTTTACCTTCTCTTTGGCTGAGCATTGCATGTAAGAGTTTTCACGTTTGTTGTGTAGGATCTGTATGCACAATATATTTGAAAACTGTGGTGCATCCTTGTGTGGTTGGACAACACCTGTGGAAGTGAACACTGTAGGTGGCAGATTTAAGAGGTGCTTTATCACACATGGACCTTGAAGGGAACAAAGGACAACCTTAAACTAGACCATGCCACAGCACAGACAGTATCTTACATTAGTGAAACAGTGCAGTGATTTGAAACGGTGTTCAGGTGAATTGTATAAGTCAATATTTGCCTTTTGGATATAATCTAATGTCACAGTCATTGCGTCGGTTCCCTATCTGCTAGAAGAGAGACTACAATATTACGAAAATGCATGATTTTGTGAAATGGGAAAATAGATAGTAGTTACCTGGATGTGACTCCAGTTCTATCAGTATGTGCGTAGCCCTCTAACGGGCTTCACATCGGTTTACCCTCTGCAGCACCAACTCGGCACCCTGAGAAAAGATCTTTATACTCACCGCCCAACAGGCGGGAAGGAGGTATCCAGTGCCCCCCCCCTATAGCCTATAAGCCCCACGCATGCGCAGCTCATCTCCCTTTGGAAACTCTGCTGCAAAGGAACTGGGACCAGCTGGGCTTGTAGTTAGTGGGCTACGCACATACTCATAGAACAGGAGTTACATCCTGGTAACTACTATTTCTATGTCCGACATGCTCCGCCCTCTAACGGGCTTCGCTATTGGTTAAAACCTGCAAAGGCCGCAGGGATAAGATGTACCCCAAGCTGGGACCGAACCAACACTAGTCCGAACCCACCCAAAAAACACCTTAGTCTGTTCCAGATGAGGTCCCAGACAGTGCACCAAGCACTGAATGAGACACTGACCCAGCAGTCATGTCCCTGAGATATGACTGCACAAAGGTTGAGGTCGAGGACCAGGAGGCAGCCTGGCAGATGTCCTCCACGGAGACACCGTCATAACTCCTGCAGATAGCATCACAGATCCAGTGAGTGAGCTGCTGTACAGACAGACAGGCTCCCTGAGTCCAACCGCCATGGCAAACGAATAGCTGGTTGGCCCTCCTGAAGGTCGCTGTGCGATCCATATGTGTGCACAGGACACAAAGTGTGAAGACGCTCCTCCTCCCTGTCAGCGTGAGGAGAGGGGAAGAAAGCGAATAACCTTTGACTTGAATGAGATGATGACCTTAGGCCTGAAGGCCGGATTTGGTCGAAGTTCCACCGACCCCCTATCATCATTGAAAGACAAGCAGGAAGGGTACACCGACAATGCACACAAGTCGCTCGCCCTCTTAGCCGATGCCAGGGCTAAGAGGAGCATCGTCTTGATAGACAGCACCTCTAGGTCTGCCTGATCCCCAGGTTCAAAAGGTGGACCCACTAGGCCATCCAGCACTGTTTGGAGGTCCCACTGAGGAATCAAGCAATGAGTGGGAGGCCTCAGCCTATGGGCCCCTCGTAGGAAGGCGCCACAGAATCAGGCACAAGAGGATGGAGCCCCCTGCTTGACGCAGAGTCATGGGTAGGTCCAGTACCGGCCACTGGTCCAACACTGCTAGTTAAGGCAGGTCTGCGAACCACCTAGTGATTGGACTCTCCGGTGCCACGATTATCACTGACAGATGCTGCATCCGGTGAAGCAGTTGCATCATCATCGGTCACATCAGGACCGGCAGGCCAGAGGGCTACATTGGGTGGGCTACTTCGGGGGGGGGGGGGGGGGGGGCTCAGTCATCCTCAGAGAAAAGACATTGATGTTCTGTTTTTTGCAAACAAGTTGGCCACAGGCCTCCCAAACCGGATCTGTGCAGCTAACTGCTTGTCCTGAGGAGGAAGCAGCTGGGTAGGCCTGGGATGGTCACTCATGGGCCGGAGGTCCGACCCGAACAGCGACTCAGAGGAGCGTTGAGGAGGGGGCATTGCTCGCGGTCCTTTGCATAGGCCAGAGGTGCCTCTGCCCGACCTGAGCGGTAGACATGGCGGTGGTGGCTTGGATGCCGAGGTGGTGCCTCCAACCAATGGCAAAGTCCATTAAAGGGCAGAGCACATTAGACATAAAACTAGATTTTCTATCAAGTTTATGAAACAAACAGTTGCAATCTAGAAATCCCTCATTACCAAAATACACAAATATGTTGCTTTCATTTAATCTTCCAATCTCCTTATTTAGCATGTTCTTTATTTTAACGTCTGACCACAGAGAGCCAACCAGAGAGGCAGTAAAGTGAAAATGAGAAAGAAGAGAAACAGGGGAGAGGCTACGTCCCACAATCACATTCACTTAACAGATTCTCGCGATTTGTTTTGCTGCATTGCAGCAGTGGTTCCCTCATGGCCCTTTCTCTGGAAAGGAGAGAGAGTAAGAAAAAAAAGAGAAAGAAAACATGGCAGTCTAAATCTCAGTTCAACTCCTTGCTTTAAAGCACACACATTGCTCTCTAAGCGAGATTGATAGGGTGTTCGCATTCTGAAGAAATACAAATGTTGAGATAATCCTGGAGTTGTTTTTTACTGTTTCTTTCTCTGACTGGGTTGCAAAAAAAGGCTGCTTTTTCAACTCATCTCTCCACTCTCATATCCTTTTATCTTCTCTGATCTTCTATCTCTCCAGTCCATAAAGCTTTCATTTATACATTCCTCATATTATTTCATCAGTAGCACTAATCCCTCTATTTTCCCTGGCATTGCATTACACTGGCCAGATCAAAGCAATTTATTAGTCTCTGTGCCAACACAGACATCAATTCCAAAAACATCAATATTATTCTGTGGAAGGTGTTGCCTGCTTCTTGATGGTTTAGACAGATTTTTTTTTTTTTTTTTCTATGATAAATCAGCTAATCATTGTGAGGCGCCTAATTGAGGAGGCGTGATCCTGGGTCAGACTATTGACAATCCCTCCTGCAGAGGTCAAACCTTTTCACATCAGTACAGTCCTCATGACAGAAAACCCTACAGGGAAGTATGAGGAGAGAAAAAAAAAAAGAAACTGAGGGGAATAGTTATTTTCTCCTGCATTCAGGGAAGAAACCTAGCCATCATGTTGATGAAAAGAAACAAATCAACACATTACGGGCCCTATTTTCACGCAGAGGCGCAGCTGAGGCTGTGTTTATGCAGATTAGGTGGCGCAGTGCAATTTTGGTGCTCATTTTGGCACGACATTGCGTTTGTGATAAAACCTGCTCAGACCACCTCTTATCGCACACGCAGGTTTCGCAATTTTTGTGGCTTCAGTTCGCAGAGGTGCACACACACACACACACACACACACACACACACACACACACACACACAGACAAAACACCTTTCATTCATGTTAAGTTCGGCTCCTTTCAGTTTGCTACATGTTCTTTCATTTACTGCAGATTGACGTTCAAAACACAATTTTATTTTTAAGGAAGATTCTTACCAATAATATCATCCACATGAGTGTAATACAGTGACTCAGAGTTCAGAAATATGTTGGAATACTGTTGGACTTCGTTTTCCACAAGAATTCATAGAATGTCAGATCTTTTACATGCTTATTAAACATCTGTAGTCGTCACACAGCATCATACGTGTATTTCATCTTGTCTCTGATTTGAGAGGGACTGTGCTTCAGTGTACACGTGGACGGCACAGCAGAGGAAACTTCATTAATTATTCAATCTTCCGACGTGATCGGGATCAACAGGATCGGTCAGGATCTACGGTAATTAATGTTCTGCATTTTCTAAACACCAGACTGGAAATCTGTTACTCACAGATTCCAAGTTTAGCAATAAAATAATTTGAAGTAATGCTGCTGTCTTCAGGATGCGTCCTGAGCTCCATCGAATCTGTCTGGACATTTTTATTAAGTAAAAGTTGGAACTCAGTTTAGATAATCAAAATATTTTATCTGTCATGTCACGCGGATCATTACAATGAGTTTTTAGTTATGTTACTTTCAGTCAAGTGTCAAAATATTTGCAGTAGTCAGTTCTGCTCATGGATGTGTATCCATATAACCAGAGTGTAAAATAGCGTCTAACAACCGGAGGTCCTGTGCCGTGCGTGCTCCTTCCTCAACAGGGTAGACCTCCATCCATCAATATTATATATGACGTGAACAAATAAAATGTGTGCGAAAACATGTAAAAACAGGTTTAAACACAGCCCTGCTTTTACACACAGCTGGCACAGCCTGGATACCTTCATTCATCGTTTAAATATTTAAACGAAACAGTGATTGACCTTGCTCGTTTTTCAAACACTAATTTCCAAATCTCATTTTGTATCTGTTCATTTAAGGATATTGTATGTATGTAAAAGCATAAATGACTTCAAATGTGCAGACGAGGAGTAGAACTGCGGAGTTTAAATGTATTAATCATCCTATATTAATTGTTTGCACAAAATAAGCGGCAGTTTTATCTTGACCTGAACTCATTTCTCTCTCTCACTCAGTTTTATCTTCCTTCTACCATAGCCGGCATATTTGGATTGATGTATGTTAATATTTGGGGTGTCCTGAATGTATGTTTTGGAACATCAGGGGCTTCACAAAGCTGAACTCATTTCTCTCTCTCACTCAGTCTCTCTCCCCCGTTTCACCTCTTGCTGCATTTAAAGGTCATGTGATTGGTCATTATTGAAGTCCGCCCCGTCTCCACCTGCCCATAATGGAATTAAGACTTGGATCTGCACCTACGCCCTATTTCCTATATCTCATTTATTTAATCCACACAAAAACTTTAGTGAAAAACGACACAGCGTGGTCTGGAGTCATGTTTGGCAATTGTCTATCATAGAAAATATAATTGCAACACTGTCTCCTAAAACATTTACATACTACTTGTATTTGCAACAGCAAACATGTTTTGACAGAAATGTGATGCTACCTGGATCATGTTTTTATCTGCAAAATGAGGAAACATTTGTAATGAACCCATGTGCAAAGTTGCAAAAAATGTTCATGATGGAGATGTGAATAACGTTTCTTATGGTTATGTTTCATCATGTCAAAGCACTTGAGAGGAAAATGGGTAATTGCTGTCTGGATTATGTCAGGGTCGAGGTGGATTTTGGGTGTTCAAAGCGTTTGGTGATGTAGCCTGGCAACGTAGAAGGAAAGTGTCTCCCATTGGGGTTGCCCAATCGTTAAAGAGTCAAATGAAAAGCTATTTTCTGCAGCAGTCAGAGGCAACACTTCAGTTATAAATTCTGATGTGCACATGTTAAATTATCCGCTCAAACCATAGATTTATTCTTGGTGGTTAGATTTCCTAGACTGATGCAATAATACAGCACCAATGTTCCTATTCTCACATGCATCAGTCATCTGCACCTCTCCACACTATCTCACTGTCTCCGCTTGCCACCACCAATCACCTGATGATTTATGTGAAACAGTACAATATATACTGTATCCATCACGTCTGTCTGTTATCACGTGTATAAAGAGCAGGAGGCAGCTGCAGAAACAACCATGCAGTTTCCAGAGCCGTTTCGTCACGACTGTTGTCGAACGGCACCCCGGAGATCAATGAGGGAATCGGCATCACGTGGTGAACTGGAGGGGGCTTGTGTGGAATGAGAATTAGTCTGGAGGATCAATGCGCTATAAACTATTTCACTGACAATTCCCCTCGGCTTCCCCTCTCTCCCACAGCTTAAATAAATACACCTAATTAAGTACCAGAGGGAATGCTGACTCCAAGACCCCCAGCCAGGCAAATTAAAACAGAGCAACAGATACTGAGGTGTAGGTCTAAAAAAAAAAAAAAAAAACAACAAAAAAAACCCAATCAATCATCATTGATCAAGACCAATAACGCTTCTTAATTGTGCCAGCTCAGCACCTTCTGGATCAGTACTGATGTTGCTGAAAATCAAAGGAAGGTTACTTTTCTTTGATGTGACTCATGCAGCAACACTGATAGCAGAGTGAAATCTAGTCTTCTTCTACTGTTCCTGAGCTGCATGTCCTGTCGGCCAATCAGCACAGGCCTCATCTAGAAACATTATGACACACTTTAAACACGTCAACCCCTCTGTCTGTCCCTAGAAGTTTATATTTTCTATTTATGAACAGTACTTGAAATTTAAAAATGCTTTTAAATATATACACCACAACTCTGAAAGTTGTACATTTTCTACTTTGTTTGTTTCCACTATCACGTAGACGACAATAAGAGGAAGCTAAAATTTGTTCAAAAACATTATGATTTCTTTTGGTCCAACAGTCTGTCTGTGTACATGCAGGAGCACACACACACACACACACACACACACACACACACACACACACACACATACACACACATAGACCCAATGACCTCTGACATAAAGGCATGAAGGACGTCAGGAAAACACAGTGAACAGAAATAAAAACCCAACCTTTTCCAGCCAAGAAGGGAAAACGGACAGCTGGAATTAACGAAAACTTTGTTTTTCTTGTCAGATACTAACAGACTGCCCCAACCTGGATGGACCATCCTCTCTTCTTCTGCTAGCTCACTATCTCTAAAGTCCTAAATTTTGGGTCCACATTCCTCTCTGGGAGTCGCTCTCTGTCTTACTATCCTCTTTTTATTCACAATGAATGTCTAATGAATGACCTGTCTAACCAATGTTGACTTTTATTGTGTTTCAAAACCTTTTGATATTATGGAAATTCAAACTCTGCTTAAAAGTCTGGTAATTTACCAGATATCTGAGTGTATTTGATATTAACCAGTATAACCAGTGAGTGCTAGGATCATGTATTACTTTAGATGTGCTCCACTGTTATTTAGTTCTTAGCTACAGATGAGAAAATAAAGGTACTGATGTTATTGTGTTTATTTGATTAATTAATATCTAACATATATATATATATATATATATATCTAATATCTATCTCTCTCTAAGTGTTTCCTGCTGGTTTTCATGATATGTCACATTGACAGAACGAGTGAGTATCCAATCTGCAAGCGCGTAGCTTTCAAATGTTCTACAGGAAAAATGATTCCCCTTTAATTTGAAGGCCAGATTTCTCTTCACACTAAGAAATCAGGGCGTTCAGCAAAAAGAGCACCAAGGATCCTATTTCTTCCAAAACATGCCTCCTCGACTATAAGAGGTTTTTACAACTCTTTGTCGTGGCTTTTTGGCTTGTTCACTGGCTTGCTTCTTTTGCTTCTTCACCTCTCTGCTCCTCTCGACCCAGCCAGCCGTCAGTCACGGCCTGTTCGTCGTGTTCCCTTTTTTTTCCATTTCTCTTGAAAGCTGAGTCTGACACTGGATCCACCGTCCTGGGAAGCGGTGAAACAAAGTGCTTCATTGAACCTGCTGCAGCGATTCTCATCCGGCTATCACCCTGGTGACCTGAGGATTACAGAGTCTGCCCTCCTCATCAGCCCTTCATCACCACGGAAACAGTAGGAAAACCATCTATCAGGCTTCTGTCTCAGTTGATGCAAAGAGTTACCCAAAATTTAATTTTTATTGGCTTTAGTTGGAGTTAATTGCCCCTTATTGCGCTCTTGACTCATTTTACATAACATTAATTAATTAATTCATTCTGTCAGCAATAACTTGTTCATTTAATTTACCCATTAATTTATGCATTCATTCATTCTAGTTGTATATATGTATATATGCTTAGTGTTCCCATTCATCCCTTGTTAGTTCAGTAAGTATCTTGATTTATCATCAAGTCGTTGTATTTGTTCCTTTACAACAGAGACGAGGTTCCTTGTATTCAGAGTTCACCACTTTCACTGATTAATTTGATGTAATTAATTTTCCTCCTAATTAATTAATTAAATAATCAATGGAGGTGGTGCCCCTTTATAATTTAACGAGCGCATAACATTAATTTCCAAGTGTAGTAACCCCTGCAGTCATCTGGCTGGATGTTGTGTGTATTGTGTGGATTTTGGCTTCGCATTAAAGGTTCTGAAAATGTATTTTCTCAACAGGCTCCTGAGAAATGGTATCGTTCATGAACACACTGTTTTCTATCAACATTAGAGCAGCTCTGGTTATTTGAAATGAGAGATTTCTGTGTTTGTGTTTTCGTTCTGGGTTTTCTCACCAGTTTGAAGTGTACGGGACTAAGCTGCAAATGCAGAGGTCACAAATTTTCTTGACTAATCAAGAGTTTAGCAACATTCAAATCAAAACGTGATGACAGTTATGGGGTTGTTTCCTCAAGTTTCTCTGCTACTGTCAATCAAATGTGACCAAAACACAACCGAACTAAGTTAAAGGAACAGTGTGGAGGACTTAGTGGCATCTAGCTGTGAGGTTGAAACCAACTGAATACCCCTCCCCGTCCACCTCCCCTATGGTGGCAGAGAAACTCGAAAAAAACACGACCTAGAGCCAGTGTTTGGTTTGTCCGTTCTGGGCTACTGTAGAAACATGGCGGTGCAACATGGCGGCCTCCATGGAAGAGGACGTGCTCCTTCTGTAGATATAAAGGGCTCATTCTAAGGTAACAAAAACACAACAATTGTTATTTTCAGGTGATTATACACTAATTAAAACATACTAATGAATAATATATTCCATTTCTGCCAAGTCTGTTCCACTAGATGCCGCTAAATTTTACACACTGGTCCTTTAAGTGCTGTTGGGGTCACTAACAAAAAGTCACTATATCATCCACCAGGACAGTAGCGTGTGCCTGGCAGTCTTGTAAAGAGCGCACCAAACCATTTCAAAAAGTATCCAGTTTTAAGAATAATGCTTCACAGTGTCTGAGGAGAAATAAAAATCTAATTAAAAGCTGAAGGGAAATAACATGTCTTTTGTGTTTGCTAGCACCGCTAAGCTTCTAGACTGCAGCACTTACTGGCTGGTAAACCAGTCACACAACCACAATTAACAGATTAATTGTTTTCACTGTACAGTGAAATGGCAGCCATGAAATTCTCAATAATACTGTCTTGGAAACGTTCATTGCTACTGTTCCTGAGGTTTAGAGAGCTGCCATATCTGCTTAGAAAAGGCATCAATTTTCAGTTCAATCCAATTTTCTTAGCGTGTGCAGCACGTTCCAGCTTTATCCAGCAGTTTCCCCAGAAGAAGCAAAGCTCATCCCATTTAAAACATGATCAATTTCTATGACATTCAGTCCACGGGAGCTGCTCTAAAACAGATCGACTCTCCAGGACGTGACCTGCATATTTTATTTCTAAGTGACTTCTCTTTTAATATCATTTAATATTAGCAGCCCATTAAAGCAGTTGCTGTTTTAAAACAGATTAAGTGCAAAAACTACAGTCATCTAAGACGAAGGAACAAATTCCCTCAGCAAGTCCTCCGCAGCTTAATGCCCTCTCCCATCATGCCTGTGGGGTTAGCCGAGAGGCAGACGGCGATTAGTCCTTGGGTGCGGTGAATTTATGACAGCCCCTCATTTTCATGTCAGCTCAGTGGATGTGCTTTAGCAGGAACACACACTTTGAATATCGTCTTGTTTAATCAGCCAAAAGGGAATGTCTTCTAAAATCTGTGTTGAGTTTGCTCATTTATACGCCAATCAAAGGCTCGAATTTCCTTCTTCCTCATAAATTTTCATGTACAACAGCGTGTTTTTTTTTTCTTTTTACATTTTGCATATCTGAATAGCAACGTACAGTATTTAGCTTCAAAGCTTAACTCTGAAGACAGTTGGGATACAAAAGGCCAGTGTTTAGTGTGTGGGTGGATTAAAACGGTACCCGCAGCATGTACGTAATGAAGTACCATAATGGAATTATGAGAGATTTTGGCACTTGTTAATTCTGGCCATTACTAAATGGCCCCACCTACGTTCTTTTAGCTGATAGGCCCTGGCCCTGATTCAGGCTCCACACACTCATCTGGACTTCGCCTCACTAAAATAACCATCCGCCTCACCGCTTAGCAGCAGATTTTCCTGATGCCCACAACAGCACTTGATGTTATGGACTCTAATGATGATTTATTGTATGGCAGAATCTGTCCTGTTCTGCCCCATAAAGTCAAAACACTAAAGAAACACTTGCAAAACCACATCTGAGGTACATTATATGACTTACAGCAGTTATAGCTGTAATTTGAGCTGTAAGGAAATCTTAACCCATCACAACCTTTGACATTTAAACCACTAAACAGTTTGTGGCCTAGAGAAACAGTGCAGGTGCTGCACAAAAGGAGTTTGGCAGGTGTGTGCAGATGAAAGTACACTATTGCAGGGTGATTGATTAGGCTTCAGTGAAACCATTCACCATCTGTACATGTAACTATCAACATAATTAACCCATACAAATGTAATTAACTGCAACAAATCACATTTATATGCTACTGTTTTGCAGTAGCAAAATATAAATGGGTAAATCAAAGGACAAACTGGTTTGATGAAATTATTAAACACTCAGACAATGTTTTCTTTTCATCTGTCATCCATCTGTATGTTTTGGGGTAAGTACTGCCACACAGATTGTCCAACTTGCACAAACACAATAATTCACCAATGATGAAAAACGGTGAAATACAAAAGAAAAACTAGTAAACACAGACGGACTCACAAAGCTGCTACCACCAACTACTGCAATGCTTCAGCAGGGCCTAAAACTGATTCCCTCATGTGATGTAATCTGACACGATGTCACACAACCAAAAAAGCTTTTCTTAACAATATCAATATGACTCTGCAAGTAAAGGAGTTAACCAAAACTAATGACTCTGTGCTCTCTGACCCGTAGTCGTCAATCATCCCACAAACCAGTTTCAGGTGTTGAATACCCAACATTATAAAATCATACATTAACTTCAATAATAAACATAAATTCAGTAATAAATTAAACCTGCAAGTTGTTGTTTTTTTACAGTAAATGTTACAGAGTGGATGTAGTTTTAATGTATTTGGATGGAGTGTAAACAAATTAAAGAACACAAAATCCAAATTAAGTCCACACAAGTTGGCAATGTTAGTATTATTGACCACTCCATGTGAAGACCTTTAATTAAACCTCAAGACAGCTGTCTCGGTCACCACCTTATCCCCCCTCTAACACCAGCGGCTCTCCAGTTCTCATCCAGTCTATCACGAGTCAGCGAGGATCCTGTTTATCCAACCAACACCGCTGTTTGTCGCTCCGAGACGCTCTCCCGTCCGGTCCACGGCAATTTAATTACAGCTTTTCAGGAGCGAAGCGAAGCAATAATGCAAAGTTGTGTCATACACTCGACTGTGAAATCCTCTTATTGTCCTTTCTCTCGGCCCGCTACCCTTCATCTTGCTCTGCACCACAGCAAGCAGCGGTGGGGTGTATTTCAAGTGTTCACAAATGGTTCACTTCGGAGGTTATTTAGATGTTTGGTGAGATAAATCAAGTGTTATTTAACAACTTCAAACTCATGAAACCCCCCCACTGAACACCGTTTTTGTCCTACAGGCTCTCTGCCACAGCTGCGTCTCACAGTGATAGCCAATCATAATAAATATTAAGTGTCTAATGCGCTTTTGATAAAAGTATCCATTTCATGACATTTACATAATCAAAAGCGTTTAGTTCTGGTTACTTTCGCTGCATTACAGTCCAGCATTAGTGTGCGGAGGCGATGGATATTCGGGTGTATTTTTAGAGTCCTAGTCGATCATCTGATTCTGCTATTGTGGCCCAGTGATTGCTATTGATCCGGCAAAGGCAGCAAATACATGCAGGCTAGGTTTGTGTATGTGTGTGTGAGTAAGAATAAATACACTGCTGTAATGTGTGTGAAAGGCAAACTCTTAGCTTAAGTGCTGTTTGTTTGCTTTTTAAAAAAGACGCTGTACAGGCTGCTGCAGATAGTTAAATACCAAAGCTCCTCCTTTGATAATAATGCAGAGATAAATCAGCTACTGTACTGAGAACGCTGTCAACAATATAAACAACCTTTTGATAACCACAGATACCTTAAAGCCCTGGTGTGCACTTGATATAACAGCACAAAGAAAAAGGTAACACTGTGTTTACCTTGCACAGCAGAACAACGCCATTATCTTCATTTTTGGCTTTTTGCATCGTTCACATTTTCCCTTTATTCACAATCTGCATAAAGCCCGGACCAAAGAGGAAGTAGAAATTCAAAGCTGTATAATAACCGTTCTCGGTAGCCGTTGAAATATTGAAGCTATATCAGCTGATGCCCATTAATTATCCTCTGGCTTTCCAGTAATAAGCTTTCTAAGTATAGGACTCTTCATACATAGAGGAACCATGCAAATGATTCAAAAGGCTTAAAGGGAGGAGGAAGTGTGTGCGCTCCACATCTTCAAGGTCTCTCCACGAGCATAATAACGTTACTTGGACTCTCACGCTGGGATAATACCCGACTTCCATTCCGCCTAATGAAAATAAACAAATGCGTGCAACCTAATCCCCTTAATTTTGGTGGTGGGGAGGAAATTAAAAACATAGAAACGTAAATCACTGCCAGGTTTCATCTCGGATATTGTTTTACATCTCGGATCCCTCGGTTATACCGGGAACTCATAATTTGCAGTAAGTGAATTATACAGTGAAGTTTTTGTGAGAAGTTGGGGGAGGAGTAATTTTGTAAGAACTTGTAAGAAGAAAAAGAGAGATAACTTCTGGCTCCACTGGAGCCTTTGAAGTCTCCTTGCTGTTTCTAAAGCAGTAATGTCTCTTTCATGTTACACTCAGAAGCAGCAGACGCAAATTTATCTAATATCACATCAAGTGTATAAAAAGGAAAAGAAAATTGTCAACCTATTTTTTGGATGATTGCAGCCTTCTCATAATGTATCAATCAATCAAAATGTTTTTATTTTATGGACACCACTGCAACCATTAGGCAAAAAAACCAACTAATTATACATTTGAAAATATGTAGAACATCCATATGGTCCCTTGTTTCTTTATGTCATAACTCAATATGTCCTTCCAACACATTTTATGCACATCGGTCTTCCTTTCTTTGGTTTTTTATTCTATGTGGAACATCAAGAAGTTGTTTTTTGGCCAAGAAAACAGAGATGAGCATCACATTTTCTGCATTCTGCCTTTTCATAAGAAATACTGTACAGCTACATGTTATTCTTTCCTTCCACCTGACGCTTCACAACATACTGTACTATCATAAATATGGCAAATATGGATCATTTTTGGTTTAAGAAATATCTAATTCTATCAGGACTATGTGGTTTATGTGTGGCTCTAAACTAGTGAAACCTACAGAACTGCCTCTCCAGCCTGATTTTAGATCCATTCTGCCTGACTGTACGTTCCCTTAAGCAAAAATAAAATAAAATATGTCTTTAAACCATCAATAATACTTTTTAAAGGTGATAAAGTTATTTTTTCTTACCCTATTGTGGCATTGTGCCACATGTTGCCAAAAATGTAACATCATACTCACTTTTGATCCTCATTTGATTCATCAGATATTATAATGTAAAGAAATTGAAATATTTATAAATAAGAGGGTGTAAGAGTCTAAAAGGGGCCTATTTCCTGCAGTGCAGCAATATGCTATGAAAATCTAAACTTTCTAAATAGGTGATCTCACAATTTTTTCATCCGTCAGCAGAAGCAGCAGTTGGTGTATTTCCAAATTCCCAAAGTCTACTTTCAGTTATACCTTCAGTATGTAGGCCAAATACATTTTTAGAACAGACCAGACTTCCTCATACTAATAATATTAACAGTCTGGTTCATTATCTGTAAAAGTGTCTGGAATTAATTTGCCACCTTTATTACAACGTGTGGGGCAACACCTTGCCATGAAATAACAATGAATGAAATACTGTTCCAATGAGTGGAACACTAAGTTGTTATAATAATAGAAAATTGATGTATGAATAATGTATTAAGAAGTTAGCAGTTTGTAGGAATGAGAATCTGTCATTACGAACAACTGAGTAGAATAAGTTTTCAGCTAAAGGGGTAAAAAACATCCATGTGAAGATTAAGCCCTGCAACAAATATCATTCAGACACAACTAGCACTGACAAAGTCATTATCAACTGAAAAAAGAAAGAAAAAATCTAATTCAGCTCCCCAGCCGTCACAGACTGTGCCTGATTAAAAAGGCAGATTGAATGTGTAGCGTCTGAATCCAATTATTTTTGGAAAGCCAAACCATGGCGTTGTTTCTTTTTGATTTGTACTTGCCTGTCTGCCAGCTGAGGCACCTCGCTCATTGAAAGAAAATGCTCCCAAAAAAAACTCTTAGATTTACTGGACAAAACCCCACGGTTTTGATTCAAAGACATAATCGGGGTGACATGAATAAAGTTTTATTCCAAAAACATCAGTGAATACAACATTGGTCAAATTGCTTTTATGAAATACACTAAGGGGACTCCCGCTAACACAAAGGGAACAATTTGAGCTAGCTTCAAAAGAAAAATACTGATCAATCTTGATGAAACAAAACGTGTCATGTCGTTTTTATTTTCGCTCCTTTACAAAGAGGAGTTCAAGGCAACAAACCAAATTCAGTTTCATATTAAAACAGTTCAGTGGGCAGATTTAGCAGGAAAGCTACTGGCAACTGAATGCAAATTGTCCTTAATTTGATTCTAACTTCTGTTTTATCAATTTGAAACAAGTTGCATTATAGAGAACACAGTAAAAGCAAAGTAAGGACTGACAGTATGCAAACAGGTATGTTATTGAACCAAAAAAGCTGCAGTCAAGCTGTGTGTTTTCCTCGCTTCAACGTGTTAGATATACAGCATGTGTCAAACATGTCCTGCAAAATACAGACTGACTTAAGACTAAAAAAAAAGCTTAATTTAAGAAGCTGTGAACGGCAACTAAACAAACTCAAACATCTTGTTATAACTTGAGCTGAGGTGTTACTTCCTACAGCGTCGACATCCAACACAACAGGTGTTTAGACTCTATGTTAAAATCAGTCCAGTATCTCTCTACCTGTTGTATTTGGAAACCAGTGAAGCATTTATTGAGTTATATTATGATTTATGAGCTACAAATCAGCTTTTCAGACACCAGTTTAGTCTACCCAACGGTCTTATCAGAAGAGTTTAAAAAAAAATGAATTTGTAATGAGTTCTTTAATATTAATTATTTTGTTGCGCTCCAGTAGTGGTAGGATGTTATTAAAACTGTAATGTGTTTGTCTGTTATGATAACAAAGAGTACATTTAGCTGGTCAATTTGTTGAAAGGCTGAATGTAATTATGAGTTAAAAGGTACACCTTTAATAGAATAAACAAACAGGTTTCTGCTAAGGAAGCTTTTCAGTCATGCCAAATAGAAATTATCCACAGCTGACAATTAAATTAGACATGGGTTTACGCTGAATGTCTCTGGTTTTTATAAATGATGGAATAGTGAATAAATGTTTGTGATGCTGTTTCCCTGTTTCTAATAATAAAGAGCACCGATCTATGTTGTGCAAACTGTATGAAATACACATTTTATACACAATTATGTTATTTAATTAAATGTTGAAGAGCGCTCAACACTGGAATTCAACTCCAGCTAACCTCCCACAGAGCTGCTCAAGGATATGTTGTATACATGTGAACCCTTTTTTTACTGGTAAAAAACAGAACGCAGCAGTAACAGTAAGTAAGTCAGCTCATTTACTGCATACGCCCACACAAGACAGGAACAAGCTGCATATTGTATCAGTACACCTACAGTCAAACACATAACATCCAATTATATGTAGCAAACCTGGATAAAAAGGCGAATGTATTTCATTCAGTGCAAAATATGTAAAAACTGGTTCATATAAATATTAACTTATAAATATATAAATGCATGCAAGTGAGACCAACAGGAATGTATAAACATTACAATAATCAGGGTTGGAAAGGACCAATAAATAAATTAAATATATAAATATTGGTAATCTTTTTTAAAAACAGAATATTTTTCCACTTGTGCAAATTTCTTCCATTAACAAAAAGGTGTTCTTGGGCATATCACTTATTCCCCCACTGCTGCAGCTGCAGCTCAGGGGGCAAAAAGGCAACAGCCTGTTATTATATGAGAACATCTCATGAGAGGATGTGTGTAAATATAAAATATGAGAATGTGAAACAGGACACTTAAACAGTTTACAAAATGTTCAAGAACCAGAACAACTCCCAAAAACACAAGAATAACATTTCAGTTATTCAGAACACGGCAACAAAGAAAACTATTAAGAGCTTCAAAACATTCATGCACGCATCACCTTAACTGCTTTTCGGGTGTTCATTTGTAGGGGTGAGGACGGTGTAGGTGTTTGGTCCTGGCTCTCTTTGAAAGTCCGACTCTGATTGGCCGTGTGCACGTTCTCAGAGGCTCCAGTCTCCTCGCCTGACCTGCCTGTCCTGCACACAAAAACACTGTATGCATCAGTCCTGCATGCATCCTGTGTGCTGAGCAGTGGGTGTGGATTTGTTTATGCCCAAAGCCCCACTTAGCGTTCAGGCTTTTGTTTTATATTTAAGGTTATACAGAAACATCTAAAAAAAACTGCACATACTGCCTTTCCTGATGTTTTCAGCATTTTTACCAAAGCTGACGAGATTAACATAACGCTTCTCAAAGTGCGGAGAGAGAGTAGCCGCACTATTAGACTGATGTTTTTGCCCTGAACTGAAGTGACAAGGTGAAGACATTAAATTTCCAGGTAAGCAGGTTGTTAGACTCTCTTCTTAAATATTCAGAGGCCAGCCGGCTTTACTCCCAGCAGACACACTTGGGTTCATAATGCAGTGCAGACCAGCAGAATGAGGAAGAGGAAGGAGAGAGTGAGACTGGATGAAGTGTAACACTGTGCACTTTTATGCTTACTGTCTATTGTTTATCTGTCTGTTTTTGGGTTTTTTTCTTAGTTTGGGGGGTGGCTGGGTTATGTGGTAGCATATAAAGCCAAAATGAATAACTTTAAAACCAGACTGACTCATGACATTGCACACCGGTCATTACAATATGTTCAAATATTGAAAGGTCCTTTCTTTTTTTAATGTTGAATGGGGGACTCTTACCCAAAGAGAACCCACCATTTTATCAATAATAAAAAAGAGGATTTACATTATATTACAATTTAAAACTCACTGTGGCTCAGTTGTTCCAAGAATGGTGGACCCAGTGAGGACGGAGACCACATTGTTCTTCTCTGCTCCGTCTCCCGAGGCTCTGAAAGGAATGCACCGACAGTCAAGAGACAGACAGGAAGGAATCGGCTAATTTTGTCTATTTTGTTGCTCCGTTTACCATTAAACAACGTTTTTGCATTAATGACGGTGTTATCGTTCCGCCGCAGCTTATTTAGAAAGGGAAATGAATATGTAATCGTTCATGAGAGGAAGCTGTGGCAACGTGAAAAGACAAATCAATAAAAGTAATTGTATTTCCTCGCTGAATTAACCTAGCTGACCTTTTAAAGTCTATCACCCAGTGCTGTTTAAAAACAGCGGTAACCACGCAACACTGAAAAAAATGGAATAAAACAACAGTTAGCTCCGACTAAACTGCTTTCATGTGATGTTTTTCTGACTCTGATGCTTGTCGCTGAAGCTTTTTTTGTTGGTTTCTTTCAGTTTTTGGACAGCGGCCAAAAACTCTGACTTAAAAAAGAAGTAAACTGGTTCAGTTGACAGAATGGACTTTGGGTTAAAACTGAGTGGAAGATCCTACCTCCTTCAAAAGTATTTTAGCTTTGTGTGAGTCAAAGTCATAAGAACCGCTATGACTTAAAAGGAGAATCATGAACACAAAAAAAACATTTTCTTTTCATTTCCTGTCTTTTACATCATGTTAAGTATTTTTCTTTACCTATTATGACCCCGTCTGTTATCCTTTGGTCTGTTTGTTCTGTTTTGTCAAAAATAACAGTAAAGTATTAAAAGAAGAACTATGAACCTCTGTGTTTCTCTGCAGTGTACACAGATGCTTCTTGGCACAAGTGGCTGCCAAAGGGCACCTCCTGCTCCCCGTCATGGCTGCCAGCGATACAAGAAACCACTGGATCACCTCCACACATTTCCAGGCTGTGGTCTTCATCAGCATCATCTGAACACCAGGCACACAACGATGTAATATCACACAGTGCAGATAGAAGTTAGCAGAGACACGTAGCAGCGTTTGCTTTGTTATCCATAAAGAAGATCAATCAATAACCTGACAGCCTGCTCTTAAGCCTCATGGTCAAATTTTTTTTTTCTATGAAATATTTCATACTATACAGTCAAGTGTTTCACCTTGATCCAATCATCTAACTTAAGCTGATCAATGCTTCTACACAATGTAGTATACTTGTTTTGTCAAAAATGTGAAGAGGAATTTTTAAAGAACGTGTTCTCTAAACTATTTCTGACAACTTCTCACGCCCAAATTGTTTTACAGAATTTGAAAATTTAAAGAAAAAACCCTAAACTGACTGAACTGAAAGCCACTGCGAGGTGTAGGGCTACAGCAGTTGGCTCAGATGCTCAAAGAGCTATCGCAGTTTGGACATGTACGCTAATTATATTGTATCTTGTATCCTCATGATATTATGATACTGTACTTATTATATATATATATATAGTTTGTGAATAATAGGCTCAGATGACAAATCTTTGTCCTGCTATTTTAACATGATATGTGTCTCATGGTGACGGGCAATGTTACTGAAAAAAGCAGTAATAATATCTCTCTATTGTGATTATTATTTGGATGGTGATACAACATCCGGCAACACCAAGAGAATAATGTCCTTAGGGGTATTATGGCCTTTATATAATCCTAATAATGTACAGAAAAGGTGCTTACAGTGTTCATACTGGGCATAAACAATAAATATTACAATAACATCAGTAAATGAAACATGAATAGCCAATTAATCTGAATGGGACATGAATGTTTTTACTGTAACTGTGCCTAAAGGGCGCTATTAATGCTACTGGAACTTGTTTTTTACTAATGAAATAAAGTGTCTGAATGTATTGATTGTGAACTGCAGGGTAAAAGTGAATCTTATTGTTTGTAGTTACTTGATGATGTGTCTCTATGGCGTCCCAGTTCTGGGCTGTTGAGGTGTTCTTTACAGGCGTCGCCCTCCGAGGCTTCGGTTATATCACCGCACTGCTCGGGTGACGATTCTCTACCGTCACCTGCAAAATCACTCGCACTGATATCGAAAAACAACTTCAGCTCTTTTAAGACCATGTCGAATTGTTTTTTCATCTCAAATTCAGGGGGTTCGTTCACGTCAGAGGCTGGACTGTCGCTCCCGGGGGGAACGGCAGAGGACATTGACGGTGGGTCTGAGTCCTCCCGGATGTGCTCGCGGGAATCGTAGATAGATTCACAGTTGGGTTGTTGCTCTGGCCATCCTACAGCCATGATATCTGCTGCTGAGATGAAATTTGCAAGTTCATTACAATTTGTATCACTGTTCAGATATCCATTTGCCATGTTCTCAGTGTGACACTCATATCCTTCCACCTCCTCCTCGCCTTCCTCCTCCTCCTCCTCCTCCTCTGGTATCTCCCCGTGCTCGTCACTCTCTGCCACTGGCATGGAGTAGTAAACTTGTCGCTGGGGTGTTTTCAACAGCTGTCCGGGCAAGCTGGTGAGGAGAGGGCTGTTGCCCAGGCCGGTATGATCGTCGTCGTCATCATCTGGTGAGAGCTGGATCTTTTCGAAAGTGTCAAACCCCCCCGGCACACAGTCGTAGAGGGCAGATGGCACCGGGGAAAATCTGTCATTATAGTTTAGAGCTGTGGGGTAGTTGTCAGTAATTTTTGAATGGCATCTCTGGCTTAAATCATGTGGACTTGGCACGACTGCATCACTTGTTGGAGGGAAACTGAAGCCAAAAATGTCATCTTTATGTTCAACAGTGAATGTCTCAGTTTTCAGTTGGTATTCAGATAAGTGACTGCGCTTGTTTCCTTCTTCATCTTCACTACCCAAGGTCAATTTGTTGCCCTCTGTCTCATCACTGATGCATTCATCAGGTGATATTTCAGTCACGTCTGCTTCGTGTTCATTTTGATGCAGCAGATCGTCCTCAGATTTCACAGACACCTCTGAGTAATCGTCGGTTTTCATTTCTCCTTCAACACTTTCCTTTTCCTGAGTTGTCCCCTCCATCAAGGAAATATCAGCACTGTATGGGTGATCAGACAAGCACTCCAGCCTTTTCCCCAGTTCGTCCTCACTAAGTGTTAATTTGTTGCCACGTGTACTTATTTCGCCCTCTGTCCAATCAGTGACGACAGCTGAGATTTTGATCGTGTCTTCTTTTACGTCATTTTGTTGAGACCGTTTTTCCTCTGGTTCAGTTTCATCTGCTGAGTTCCCAAGTTGATCAGGTATGACTTCTTCTTCTCCAAAACTTTCTTCTCTTTCTTTAAACACGGTTGTCTCATTCATTCTGACAATGCCAGTCTGTGAATATTCAACCTTCTGTGTCTTCAGGGGGTCAAGACTGACAGAAAAACAGCCTGATTGATCCTGCTCTTTCAACTGATGTCCCACAGTACCATAGCTTTCTTGTCTTTCATCCCCAGCAGGAAGGGGCTTTGCGGGCCTGTGTGGACTACTGCTGGGACTGGATTCCCAACGACAGCTGCCTTCATCGCCATGCATGCTGTGTGTCTCGTAGGTGGTGAAGGAATAAGACTGGGGTTCAGCGTATGACTGACGCAAGTTCTCTTTTTCATCTTTGCCCTGCTGTGTTCTGCTCTGGTTATAAAACTGCCCGGCCTGGTCAGAAGTTGAAATCTTCTGTAATGGCCTGACGTAAGAACAGAGTGGGAGAGGCGTTTCCGTCTCACAGACTCTTATTGATTGAGATAATTCTACACCTGCAGTGCTCTCTGAGTTGCAGCATTTCTCTGCAGCCTGCCTGTCAGTTTCACTCCATAGTGCAGGGTCAATTACACTGAGAAAGCCTGCATCATTATCTCCTTCAGCAGGCTCTTGAATGATCCTTGCAGGCATTGGAGTCTCTGTTGTGTGATCAACTGTTTCACTCCAAGCTTTGGCTATCATCTCGCCCGCAGCATGCTCTTCATTTGCCCCACAGAAGTCATCGACTTCAAGACTTGCACTCTCAATTGCAATATTTCTGGCTAATGCCACATCATAAGAAACATCTGATCCCTCAAAACTAGCAGCAGAAGAGATGAGGTTTTTACTCATGCTGTTCTCATTGACTTGTTCTTTTGTTTCTCCATCACAGACGGCACCATTTTCATTCTCTCGAATCTGCAATTCAGATTTTTTTAGGTAATTTTTTCCACCTTCTGTCAAGTTCCCAATGGGGTCCTCTTCAGGGTTACAGCAGAATGATTTAGAGTCTCCATAATCACTGGAAGACATGTGACTCTTACCCTCTTTCTCCTCCTTGCTGAAAAAGATATTCTCACTAAATCCTTGCTCATCCCCCTTCTGATTACTCTCTTCAACCTCAGCAGATTGGCTCCATGTATCACAACCAGCGTCATGTAGCACATCTTCATAAGTGTAATCAGACTGACATCTGACCTCCTCATCACTTGAACTAAAGGCGACTGCTTGGATTTGATTGACACTATTTTGCACCTGTCTGCCATCTTCGTCATTTCCAAAGGGAAGGCTGCAACCACCAGGGGGCTCGTCTTCGAGTGATTTCCCCAGCTGCCGGCAATCAGGATGGCTGGACGTGTCAGCGCTGGAGTCTTTTGGAGAATGAGACTCTGCTAATACCCCACCTGCATCATCTGCTGGGTATGAGCTAAGCTTGTCAGTTTCAGTAACCGAAGGCTGTTCATCTTTCTCCAGATGCAGGAAGTGTCTCTCTGCAAATGATCCTGTGTGTCTATTGTTAGTGTGTGAAGAACTCACTTTAGTAATAGGGGTGACATTTAATTTAGTGTCTTGCTGTTGCTCATGAGGTTTCTCATCTTGCATATCCCCATATTCTGCTGTGCGTATTAAGCCTGAATTCTTCTGCGAGGTACTCGTTGATGACGGGGAGCCAACGGTTTTCCGAAATGTCAGAAGCTCTGGAATGTCAAACCTGCTTTTCCCACTATTTGTGCAGTCTGTCCTTGGTCGTTTCGAGGAGAGTGGTGACAAAACTTCTCTCACAGATTGGGGACTGATATCTTCTTGTGTGATTTTATCCATTTTCTTCTATCATCTAAACCTAAAATAGAAACAGCTTGAGTGTGAAAACTGCATCTGAAAGCCATACTACTCAGAACAGTAAGTGTTATTCTAGACATATGCACTCATGTCAAGAATGTCTTCATTGTATAGTTTCTGATTTGATAGATAACACATTTCTAGAAAAAAAACCCCAAAAAACCAAAACTATTCCACATTAAAGCAAGACTCTCCAAATAGGCTGATGGATGAAAACTTCAGCCTGTACTACACAGTCCACATTTTCATCTATTTAGCCCACATGTGTAAAAGCTACACTAACTCACCGTACAGCAAACTTGCAGCTCAAAGCAAATGTAATCTCACAGCAAACCTTTGAAGAAAATATAGGACACAACAACATAATGTTCAGACAGTATACCAGAACAGCTTGTTACACAGCATGGTGCTAATTCGCTGCACAGTATACAGAAATGGCTCTATAGCACTATCGCTCTTCTGTTGCTTTCTTACTTTAATGCCACAATGTGGAATTGCAGTGCATCAGTTTCTGACAATGCTAGCTTTGTTTAGACTGAACACAATGTCTCGTCCACGAGCTTCCTATACTCATGTTAGCTGGAATACACTAATTACAAGCCCATCCTGTCACTCATACCGACATGTTTTTGACTGTTTAAATAGTTAGTACTCTTTATTTAAAATGAGCATTTCAGATTTATTTTTGAAGTATCAAACAATCTGCAGTATGTTAGTAACATAATTAAAAATATTTTTCAAATAAAGATGTTACTGCTGTCACATCTATTCGTCAGTGCTTTGTAGTGGGTGGACTTTAAATTAGCAGATGAAATAATAATAATAATAATGTTGCATTTAATTTGTACTGCACTTTAAAGTGCTACAGCATTAAAAACATATAACATAAAGAAAATAACTAGTTAAGATGAAAAAGCCTTCCTGAATAAAAAGGTTTTAAGCATGTTTTAAAAGAGTCTAGGGTCTGTGCTGCCCTCAGATGGTTAGGTAATATTAACTGAATAATAATAGAATAATGGAATATTGATATTAGATAATATTTATACTAACACTCAAGTTATCCCTCTATATTTTGTGTAATATTCATCATGTCAATTTCTTCACAGTATTAAAAAAATCTTCATTAGAATAGATTTGGATTGTTGGAGGACTGGTTTAAATGTACGAACAGACACTTATGTCATGTATATGCCGTGTTAACAAGAACAGCGCATAACTCCTTCAGTTAGGCAATGGTTCCAACTGTGGTATTAAAGTAACACTGATTGATGACGCTGAAGTTAAGGGATACATAAATATTAATATTTTGTGGCTGATTCTCCGTTTTTTCACCACTTATACTTGTGACAGTGTTAGACATCGTTGCAAAAAGCCTTAATGCTGTTTAAACCCACTTTCAGATTTGTGAAACCTTTAATTTGCTTATAAGAGCACAAAAAAAGAGTGATTTCACTGATATTTCTCCATTTATACCACATTGTACCAGGTCTAGATCAAAAACCACTATACTTAGACCTGTCAAATCTGGACTAGATTACAAAGGACACTCCAGAGACTCATTCAAACACAGTTTTATATTTGACAAGTCTAAGTATAGTGGTTTTTTCATCTGGATCTGGTACAATGTGGTATAAATGGAGAAATATCAGTGAAATCGCCCTTTTTCCATTTTCACAAATAGAATAAAGGTTTTAAAAATCTGAAACTGTGTTTTAACGAGTCTCCGGAGTCTCTTGTTAATCTAGTCAAGATTTGACAAGTCTAAATTTAGTGGTTTTATGTGCTCTCATAAGCAAAATAAAGGTTTCACAAATTTGAAAGTGGGTTTAAACTGCGTTAAGGCTTTTGCTATGATGTCTAACACTCTTACACAAGTGTAACTGGTGCAAAAACGGAGAATCTGCCACTAAATATCATTATGAACGTTATGAACATCATTTATGTTTCCCTTAAGCTAACTTCAGCTTCGTGGCAGACTGTATGTGTGTGGGTGACGTTATGTATTGAAATGT